>NW_028270175.1:94396967-94767800 GCF_037043375.1 Chiloscyllium plagiosum | reverse complement strand
TACCAAACAAATGAGGGCCCAGACAGGAAGGCACCGGGTCCTGCTACACAAAGAAACTAACAGCAACAAGCCATCCAAATGATTGGCAATGCTTCAAACTATTAACGTATTATCCTAATTGGCCAGAACGATGGAAAGTTCCTGAAAACCATCCAGAAATGAACAAAAACAGGGTTTATCTGCAGACTGATTGCTTGAATCTTTGTAGCCTTCTGAGGAGACCAGCATGGCAAGAGACAGAGACCATCTGACCATCCAGAGAGAGAGAGGGCGAGAGAAAACAGTTTGGCAGACCCAGAGGCAGAACCAGAGAGAGAGAGAGAGAGGCAGGCTGACGCAAATCCCAGGGGCATGGGAGAGAGGGAATGTGAAAATCCATTGAGAGAGAGAGTTGGAACCAACTGGAATAACAAGTGTCACCCCTTCAGTCTGTCCATGTTTTAACTCCTCAGTCTTAGTCTGACTTCCCCTTCTCTCCCTCTCTCTGTCCCCTCTCTCTCTGTCCTTCTGTCTGTCTGTCTCTCTCTCACACACACACACTCTTTCTCTCACTCTCTCCCTCTCCCTGTCTCTCTCTGCCCATCTTTCGCCCATCCCCCTTCTCCATCCCCACTCTCTCCATCTCTGTCTCTTTTTCTCACCCTCCCTTTCTGTTTTTCGCTATTTCAGACCTGAAAGATCTCACCCAATTTTGTAACCCCTCAAAAATACTATGCCCTTCATTTTCACTGTCCTCCCAAATTTATTCCCTTTCCCAAATATCTTCCCTCCCAAATAATTGCCTCACCAAATTAGCCCCCCTCAAATAGTTTGCTGCCCCCAACAAAGGGCAGAGGGAAATGAGTGGAAAAGTGTGGAGCTGGAAAAGCCCAGCAGGTCAGGCCTGATCCATCGACTCTCCTTCCTGACCTGCTGTACATCCCCAGCTCCACACTTTGTGACTCTGACTTTCCAGTATCTGCAGTCCTCACTTTCTCACGCAGGTAAATGAGTCTGGGTTGACTGACTGGCCTGTGGCTGTCTTAATGCACAGCAAGATCCCAGTCCCACAATTATAGAAAGCTTGTATCACAGATGGAGTCCTATCTGCCCATCATCCCCTCTCCCCCATTGAATGATCTTGGTCATGTTCAGGATCCTCAGGATTGTCCCCTGAATGGCCTCACTGACGATCCTTTAGGTGGAGACCTCTTCTCCGTGTTGTGGTTCTGTTCACCGAGTTGGGAATGTGTGTTGCAGACGTTTCGTCCTGTGGGATATAAATGAATTAATGTTATTTCTGCAAGTATAAATTCTGATATAGAACAGGAATGAGAAAATACATATTCAGCAAAAAGAAAGGATATGTTAGCATGAGACGTGAATACAGAACAATGGTGGATATATGGGCAAACAGGAAAGCATCTGTTTCCCCCTTACACGGAGACACAGGAACAAACCCTAATCAAAGAGGTCAAAGTGGCCTCTGGATGGAAATAGATGCTGATAGAAGAAATGATATGCCTAATCAATAACCTACGGTAGACTGACGTCAAACACCCTTATGGGAGTCAGAGATAAGAGTTTGTCACGGACAAGACAGGATAAACAGAAGTTGTGGGATCAGTCTTAAGGAAATGAGTGACGTAAGCGAAGCAGGGAACAAACAATGGAATAAGGAAAACATATGGGAAAAGAAACTGTATAAAGTGCAAGGGTTTTTTTGGGAAATACTGTGCATTTTGTCATTGCCTTACCTGGCAATTAGACAAAGCACCCACCTGCAGGTGTTCAAATAAAACGACGCTGCTGTTCAGAAATTTGGTCTCGGACTGAAATTATTGATGTGAGTGGGCTTTTGTTTCTCACAATTGGGGGCTCGTCCGGGATTTTCTTCCATCACCGGGGGGAGTGGCTGGCCTTGGACACTGGGAAGACGCGTCCCGTTCCCCATTGAGGAGCGGTCTCGTGTCCCGGTTTGGTCTGCTCCCTTGGGTGACTGATGTGAGTCCTATAAGAGAGACATCTGAATCGGACAGTGATAGGAGCTCGATAGAAGATATGGTGACAAAAGGAGCCAGGTAACTCTGTGCACAGACCAAGGTAAGAAAATTGACTTTTAAGTATTGCCTTGGTGCCGGGATGGAGTTTTAGTAGTTAATAAGGGACTAACGAAGGAACTCAATATGGATTGCGCTGTGGGTAAGGAAAAAGCCTCCGGGGAAACAAAGTAAGGAAACGGCAATGGAAATGGAGGCGGGGTCCCTTACAACATTCCTCCGGAAAGTCCTTTGGGCAGGATGTTGTTGAAATTGGCAAAATAATACTTGTACAAGGGAGAAAGATGATTAAATATTGTTGCTTTGTATGGACTAAGGAATCCATTCTTCGTCCCGCTGTCTTCTGGCTAAAGTACAGATCGGACGAAGACTGGGTTTGTGAATATCTGAGTTTATATGTCAATGTGAGAGAGAGAGAGAGAGAGAGAGAGAGAATGAAAAGAGCTGTACAGCTGGTAGGAAGTTTAACCCTTTGTGATTTGGTTTGAGTGAACATTTGTTTGTTGGTGATTGAATGTTTGTGTTTTATTCCCTGGAGCTCACAGTCCCCTGTCTAGGTGACATCGTCAGGGCTTGGGAGCCTCCTGTGAAGCGCTTCTGTGATGTTTCCTCCGGCATTTATAGTGGTTTGTCTCTGCCGCTTCCGGTTGTCAGTTCCAGCTGTCCGCTGTAGTGGCCGGTATACTGGGTCCAGGTCGATGTGTTTGTTAAACACATCAACCTGGACCCAATATACCGGCCACTGCAGTGGACTGCTATAACTGACAACTGGAAGCGGCAGGGACAGGCCACTATAAATGTCGGAGGAAAGATCACAGAAGCGCTTCACAGGAGGCTCCCAAACCCTGAGGATGTCGCCTAGACAGGGGACGAAACATCTGCAACACAAATTCCCAGCTCGGCGAACATAACCACAACAACGAGCACCCGAGCAACAAATCTGCTCACAGACATTGACCACCTCTTCTCCATCCTGTCTCAGACTTTGCGTCTCATGCTGTCCCTCCGTCAATCTCTCTCTCTCTCACAGCAGCCCCTCCTTTCTCCACCAACCCCAAAACCCCATCAAACAGTCCCCCATCTCTGGCTGTCCCAATACCCCCTTGTCTCCCAATCTCCCCCTTCCGATGTAGACCCACAGCTCCTGGGCTGGAAGACATGGTGCAGAGACTAACACACCTTTTGACTGACTGCAGTCATGCACAGAAAGATCCCACTCTGCAACCATTCCCCAGCCACACACACTGTCCTTCTCCCTCCATATGGGTCCTTCTTCCTCTCCCTGTTTCTCACTGCCCATCTCTCTCTCTCCTCAATTTCTCCATCCCTACTCTCTCCATGTCTCTCTTTCTCTTTTTGTCACCCTACACTTCTCTTTTCCTTCATTTCAGACTCAATGAGAAAAGTACTTTTATGTCCCTTACACTAACCCCCTCCCCACAGTCGGGGTAACATTCGGGAGAGACCAGGAATAGGTTGTTCCCCCGCATTAACTGTACAGCACCCAGCGACACAGAGACAAACTCTTCACATGGCCCTTCCCCAGTCACTGGGACAGGGGTCTAGGGAGACAGAGGGAGAGAAACTACAAGAGAGAAAGAGAGATGGGTATACAGACAGTGAGAGGGAAGGAGAGAATAAGACAAAGACGGGCAGACAGAGGGTGGGAGAGAAAGTGAGAAGAACTGAAAGAGAGCAGGAGAGAGGCAGAGAGAGAAAGGGCGAGAGAGAGAGTAAAACCCCAGGAAGAGAAATACAATGTCAGACAGATACAAGGTGAAAAAGGGGAGGCAAAACCAGCGAGTGAAGGTCAAATAGACAGCAGGAGAGAAAACCCAGGGAGAGATATAGGACAGAGAGAGGAGTTGCAGCAGCAGCATAGAGCTGAGAGAGTGGAGTGGGCGGGGGGTGGGGGGGGGGGGGAATCTGCTGCTATGCAACGAGAATGATTTACGGACAAGAATAGCAAGATCCCACAGAGCTGAGAGAAAGATGCAGTGAGAGACGAGGATGGTGTTGGTTTTGTAGAAGATTGAATGATTAAGCATTCCATAAAAAACATGATGGGGTGTTAAAGGGACAAAGTGTTGTAGGAAGGGAATTTGCAGGGAAATGTCAACAGGGCAGAGATATGAAGGATGTTGTGAGATAGGGATTGAAGGAAAAATGTGGGAGAGACAGCTGGGAGCACAGAAATATACATAAGAGCTCTCATGGGAGTGGGAAGCAGTAGGATGAGACTGTGCAGCTGCCCCCTCTAGCATTTTGCGCCTTTGTCTCTCCTCAGTGTAGAGCTCGCATCTTGTGGTAAAATTCCCAGAGACAGCCTGAATCCCACAATGTGTGTGTGTGTGTGTGTGTGTTCGCTCTCTCCGGTTCCAGCTCCTGTCTGATGATTCCGTATAGCAGAATAATTTGATTCTCTGTCTCTGTACTGTCTGGGTTTCAGCTCCCAAATCAAATGCTGAATCATCCACGATCCTATTGAATAGTATGGCAGGCTCGAGGGGCTGAATGATCTCCTCCTGTTCCTATTTCGGATGGTCTTATGTTCTTAACACTACCTCCCAGCTCTTGGCCCCCACACTGGAGGTTATGATTCCACAAGGGCCTGATCTGTAGAGTGCTGCACTCTTCCGTGAGTCTCGGAGGGAACCAGCCTGATTTGGATTGGAGTTGCAGCCTCTCAGTGAGAAGTGAAATCTCCTTGAGATTCCCCTCAGTCTCTCACTGTAAGGTGGAGCAGGCCAGTCACGGGGAAGCAAACAACAGCCCAGGTCTGCTCTGTCCTCCAGCTCCATTTCAGACGGCCAGATGGGAGGGGCTTGTTTCCTTCATCAGCTTCCCGTGCTCTCCCTTCTGGGTTAGGGTGGGGCCGAATGGCCTTGCTCGTGGCTCCTATTGAGGTGCAGGCTGGCTATGATTGGGTTATACAGGGCATGCCCCTGGAGTGAAGTCAGTTAGCTCAGTTGGCTGGACAGTTGGTTTATAATGCAGAGTAAAACCAATAGCGTGTGTTCAATTCCCACACCAGCTGGGGTTACCCTGAAGGACTCACCTTCCCAACCTCTCCCCTCAGCTTGGGCATAGTGACCCTCTGATTAGAACACCACCAGACACCGCTCTCTAATGAGGAGCTGTCCCATGCTCTGGTAAGACATTACATTGGTTTGTACCTGGGGCACTGTGTGCAGGACTAGTCACTGCATTGCCAGTGGGATGTTAGTGTGTGGGGAAGGTTTACCGGATGAATCCCCACTGGAATGAATGGCACTCTCTTTCCCCCAGTTAATTCACTCTTGCAGCTTTTGTGTCTTTGGAGACACAAGGACCAATTCACCTGAAGCAGCAGCTGGATTTTATATTCATGAGCACCCAACAGGATTGGCTAGTTTACACACATACACACACACACACACACACACACACACACACACACACACACACACACACACACACACACACACACACACTCCCTCAAACACACACAGACACACTCTCACACACACATACACAAAGGACCCCGCCACACACAGGCTCTCTCACACACACAGACACACGCTCCCTCAAACACAAACACAGGCACACTCTCATACACAAGCACACACTATATCTCTCACACATATACACACAGATATACGCTCCCTCAAATACAGATACGGGCACACTCTCTCACACATACACGCAGACACACTCTCACACACACAGACACTCTCTCTCACGCAGACACACTCTCTCACACACACAAATACACACACTCTCTCTCATTTACACACACACTCTCATTCTCTCACACACCCACTCACTCTCACCCACACAGACCCTCTCTCTCTCACACACACTCTCTGTCTCTCACACACTCACAGACACTCTCTCTCTCACACACACACTCTCTGTCTCTCACACACACAGGCATTCTCTCTCACACACATACACACAGACAGACACACAAACACACGATCCCTCAAGCACACACAGACACACTCTCTCACATACACACATAAACGCACAGTTACTCTCTCTCTCACATACACACACACTCGCAGACACACGCTCCCTCAAACACACACAGACACACTCTCTCACATACACACATAAACGCACAGTTACTCTCTCACACACACACATACACACGCAGACACACGCTCCCTCAAACACACTTAGACACACTCTCTCTCTCACACACACATGGGCACACACTCTCTCCCACACACACACACTGACACACACTCTCACACACACAGACGCTCTCTCTCACACACACACAAACACACAGTTACACTCTCTCTCACACAAACATACACACACAGACACACGCTCCCTCAAATATGCATACACACACTCTCTCTCACACACACACTGACACACACACACACTCTCACACACACATACACACTATTTCTCACATAAGACACACTGTCATACAGACACACAGACACATACACACATAGACACACAGACACACACACACAATACACACACAGACACATTCTCTCACACACACAGACACACTCTCACACACACATACAGACAGACACACTCTCTCTCACACACATACACACTCTCTCACGCACACCCTTACTCACACACTTGCACACAGAGACACACACACCCTCAAACACACAAAGCTACACGCTCTCACATGAACATGCAATTTCTTTCTCATGTACACATGTACAGACACACAGAGATACACATGCATCCACTCTTTCACACACACAAACACGGGCAGTCTCTCTCATTCTCTCTCTTTCTCTCTCTCTCACAAACACACACACAGCTGTAAAGGCATGGTTGAGGTATTGCTGGAGAAATGATTTCTCCGAGGACTGAGCCATGATCTCACATGATGACTGCTCCATGGGGACAGACAGCAGCTACAGATGACTGGTTGGATCTTCCTCTGCACCACCTCTTGCATCGACAGCATTAGACTGTTTGGGTGCCTGCTTTTCTAAAATGTCTCCAAGCAACAAGTAACAATAGATTGATGGAAGTTTTCGTCCAAACCATGTTTCAGACACATGCTGCTGTTATTTTTCACTGATTCTGTAAAATGATCTGAATCTTCTGAAATGGGGAGTGGCTTCCATTTCAAATTACGACACCAGAGTGCCTCGGAGACCCTGAGGAAATGATCAGGAAATTGCATCTGTTCCTTTCTATCCTCTGCACTCTGTACAATCAGATAGTGCACCCTCAGTACCTCAGATAGTTCTCCCTCAATACCCCAGATAGTTCTACCTCAATACATCAGATAGTTCTCCCTCAGTACCTCAGATAGTGCTCCCACAAAACCTCAGAAAGTGCTCCCGCAGCACCTCAGATAGTTCTCCCTCAATACCTCAGAAAGTGCTTCCTCAGTACCTCAGAGAGTGCTCCCTCAGTACCTCAGAGAGTGCTCCCTCAGTACCTCGGAAAGTGTTCCATCAATATCTCAGATAGTGCTCGTTCAATAGCTCAGATAGTGCTCCATCAGTATCTCAGACCGTGCTCCCTCAATACCTCAGATATTCTCCCTGAATCCCTCAGAAAGTGCTCCCTCAATATCTCAGATAGACCTCCCTCAATATCTCAGATAGTTCTCCCTCAATAGCTCAGATAGTGCTCCCTCAATACTTCAGATAGTGCTCCATCAGTACCTCAGATAGTTCTCCCTCTGTACCACAGATAGTGCACCGTAAATACCTCTGAAAGTTATTCCTCAATACCTCAGAAAGTGTTCCCTCAATACCTCAGAGAGTGCTCCCTCAATACGTCAGATATTTCTCCCCTACTACATCAGAAAGTGCTCCTTCAATACCTCAGAAAGTGCCCCCTCAATAGGTCCCATAGTTCTCCCTCAGTACCTCAGATAATGCTCCCTCAATTCCTCAGAAAGTGCTCCCACAATATCTCAGATAGTTCTCCCTCAATACCTCAGAATATGCTCCCTCAATTCCTCGGAAAGTGCTCCCACAATAGCTCAGATACTTCTCCCTCAGTACCTCAGATAATGCTCTCTTAATTCCTCAGATAGTGCTCCTCAATACCTCAGAAAGTGCTCCCTCAGAACCTCAGAAAGTGCTCCCTCAATACCTCAGACAGTGCTCCCTCAATACCTCAGAATGTCCTCTCTCAGTACCTCAGAAAGTGCTCCCTCAGTACCTTAGAAAGTGCTCCCTCAATACTTCAGAAAGTGCTCCCTCAGTAGCACAGAAAGTGCTCCCTCGGTATCTCAGAAAGTGCTCCCTCAATACCTCTGAAAGAGCTTCCTCAATAGCACAGAAAGTGCTCCCTCAATAGCACAGAAATTGTTCCCTCAATAACTCAGATATTTCTCCCTCAATACCTCAGAAAGTGCTCCCTCAATACCTCAGATAGTTCTCCCTCAATATCTCAGATACGTCTCCCTCAATAGCTCAGATAGTGCTCCCTCAATACCTCAGAATGTGCTCCCGCAATACCTCAGAAAGTGCTCCCTCAATAGCTCAGATAGTGCTCCCTCAATACGTCAGATAGTGCTCCCTCAATATCTCAGAAAGTGTTACCTCAATAGCTCAAAAGGTTCTCCCTCAGTACCTCAGAAAGTGCTCCCTCAATATCTCAAAAATTGCTCCCTCAGTACCTCAGATATTGCTCCCTCAGTACCTCAGAAAATGCTCCCTCAATATCTCATAAATGATCCCTCAATACATCAGATAGTGCTCCCTCAGTACCTCAGATAGAGCTCCCTCAGTACCTCAGAAAATGCTCCCTCAATATCTCAAAACTGATCCCTCAATACTTCAGATAGTGCTCCCTCAGTACCTCAGATAGTTCTCCCTCAGTATCTCAGATAGTACTCCCTTATTAGCTCAGAAAGTGCTCTCTCAATACCTCAGACAGTGCTCCCTCAGTACCACAGATAGTTCTCCCTCATTACTGCAGATAGTAATCCCTTAATACCTCAGAAATTGCTCCCTCAATATCTCAAAACGTGCTCCCTCAGTACCTCAGAGAGTGTGCCTCAATACCTCAGATAGTGCTTCCTCAGTACCTCAGATAGTGCTCCCGCAATACCTGAGATAGTGCTCCCTCAGTACCTCAGAAAGTGCTCCCTCAGGACCTCAAAAAGTGCTCCCTCAATACCTCAGATAGTTCTCCCCAGTACCTCAGACAGTGCTCCCTCAATACCTCAGAAAGTGCACCCGCAGTGCCTCAGAAAGTGCTCCCTCAATACCTCAGAGAGTGCACCCTCAGTACCTCAGACAGTGCTCCCCAATACGTCAAAAGGTGCTCTCTCAGTACCTCAGACATTGCTCCCTCAGGACATCAGAAGGTGCTCCCTCAATTCCTCTGAAAGTGCTCCGTCAATACCTCAGAAAGTGGTCCCTCAATACCACAGATAGACTCCCTCAATATCTCAGAAAGTGCTCCCTCAATACCTCAGATAGTTCTCCCTCAATATATCAGATAGTTCTCCCTCAATACCTCAGATATTGCTCCCCCAATACTTCAGATACTTCTCCCACAGTACCTCAGATAGTTCTCCCTCAGTAGCTCAGATATTGCTCCCTCAATTCCTCAGATACTGCTCCCTCAATTCCTCAGAAAGTGCTCACTCAGTACATCAGAAAGTGCTCCCTCAGTACTTTAGAAAGTGCTCACTCAATACCTCAGACAGTGCTCTGTCAGTACATCAGAAAGTGCTCCCTCAATACCTCAGAAAGTGCTCCCTCAGTACCTCAGAAAGTGCTCCCTCAATAACTCAGAAATTGCTCCCTCAATAGCTCAGATAGTTCTCCCTCAGTACCGCAGATAATGCTCTCTCAATTCCTCAGATAGTGCTCCCTCAATACATCAGATAGTGCTCCCTCAGTACCTCAGACAGTTCTCCCTCAGTACCTCAGACAGTGCTCCATCAAAAGCTCAGAATGTGCTCTCTCAGTACCTTAAAAAGTGCTCCCTCAGTACCTTCGAAAGTGCTCCTTCAGTACCTGAGAAAGTGCTCCCTCAATAGCTCAGAAAATGCTCCCTCAATGCCTCAGATATTTCGCCCTCAGTACCTCAGAAGATGCTCCCTCAATATCTCAAAATGTGCTCCCTCAGTACCTCAGATAGTGCTCCCTCAATACCTCAGAATGTGCTCCCTCAGTATCTCAGATAGTGCTTCCACAGTACCTCAGAGAGTGCTTTCTCAGTACCTCAGATAGTTCTCCCTCAGTTCCTCAGATAGTACACCCTTAATAACTCAGAAAGTGTTCCCTCAATACCTCAGATAGTGCTCCCTCTCTACTTCAGATAGTTCGTCCTCAGTACATCAGATAGTACTCCCGTAATGCCTCAGAAAGTGCTCCCTCAATACCTCAGATAGTGCTCCCTCAGTACCTCAGATAGTTCTCCCTCAGTACCTCAGATAGTACTCCGTTAATACCTCAGAAAGTGCACCCTCAATACCTCAGATAGTGCTGCCTCAGTACCTCAGAAAGTGCTCCCTCAATATCTCAAAAAGTGCTCCCTCAGTACCTCTGATAGTGCTACCTCAGTACCGCAGAAAGTGCTCCCTTAGTACCTCAGATAGTGCTCCCTCAGTACCGCCGAAAGTTCTCACTCAATATCTCAAGAAATGCTCCCTCTCTACCTCAGATAGTGCTCCCTCAATACCACAGACAGTGCTTCCTCAAAACCCAGAGTGCTCCCTCTCTACCTCCGATAGTGCTCCCTCAATACCTCTGAAAGTGCTCCCTCAATACCACAGAATGTGCTCCCTCAATACCTTAGAAAGCGCTCCTTCAATAGCTCGAATAGTTCTCCCTCAGTACCTCAGATAGTACTCCGTTAATACCTCAGAAAGTGCACCCTCAATACCTCAGATAGTGCTGCCTCAGTACCTCAGAAAGTGCTCCCTCAATATCTCAAAAAGTGCTCCCTCAGTACCTCAGATAGTGCTACCTCAGTACCGCAGAAAGTGCTCCCTTAGTACCTCAGATAGTGCTCCCTCAGTACCGCCGAAAGTTCTCACTCAATATCTCAAGAAATGCTCCCTCTCTACCTCAGATAGTGCTCCCTCAATAAGCAGAAAGTGCTCCCTCAATACCACAGACAGTGCTTCCTCAAAACCCAGAGTGCTCCCTCTCTACCTCCGATAGTGCTCCCTCAATACCTCTGAAAGTGCTCCCTCAATACCACAGAATGTGCTCCCTCAATACCTTAGAAAGCGCTCCTTCAATAGCTCGAATAGTTCTCCCTCAGTACCTCAGATAATTCTCCCTCACTTCCTCAGATAATGCTCCCTCAATACCTCATAAAGTGCTCACTCAATACCTCAGACAGTGTTCTCTCTGTACATCAGAAAGTGCTCCCTCAAAACCTCAGAATGTGTTCCCTCAGTACCACAGAAAGTGATCCCTCAAAAGCTCAGAAAGTGCTCCCTCAATACCTCAGATAGTTCTCCCTCAGTACCTCAGAAGATGCTCCCTCAATATCTCAAAATGTGCTCCCTCAGTGCCTCAGATAGTGCTCCCTCAGTAACTCAGAATGTGCTCCCATAGAACCTCAGAAAGTTCTCCCTCAATACCTCAGAAAGTGCTCCCTCAATACCTCAGATTGTGCTCCCTCTCTACTTCAGATAGTTCTCCCTCACTACCTCAGATATTACTCCCTTAATACCTCAGAAAGTGCTCCCTAAATACCTCGGATAGTGCTCCCTCCGTACCTCAGATAGTTCTCCCTCAGTAACTCAGAAAGTGCTCCCTCAATATCTCAAAAAGTGCTCCCTCAGTACCTCAGATAGTGATCACTCAGTACCTCAGAAAGTGCTCCCTCAATATCTCAAAAAGTGCTACCTCATTACCTCAGATAGTGCTCCCTCAGTACCTCAGAAAATGCTTCCTCAATATCTCAAAAAGTGCACCCTTAGTACCTCATAAAGTTTTCCTTCAATACCTCAGAAAGTGCTCCCTCAATACCTCAGAAAATGCTCCCTCATTTCCTCAGATAGTGCTACCTCTGTACTTCAGATATTTCTCCCTCAGTACCTCAGTAAGTACTCCTTCAATACCTCAGATAGTGCTCCCTCAGTACCTCAGATAGTGCTCCCTCAGTACCTCAGAAAGTGCTCCCTCAGTACCTCACAAAGTGCTCCCTCAATGCCTCTGAATGTGCTCCCTCAATATCTCAGATAGTTCTCCCTCAATACCTCAGAAAGTGCTCCCTCATTTCCACTGAAAGTGCTCCCTCAATACCTCTGAAAGTGCTCCGTAAACACATCAGAAAGTGCTCCCTCAATACCTCAGAATGTGCTCCCTCAACAGCTCAGATATTTCTCCCTCAGTACCTCAGATAATGCTCTCTCAATTCCTCACATAGTGCTCCCTCAATACCACAGATTGTGCTCCCTCAGTACCTCAGACCGTGCTCCCTCAATACCTCAGACAATGCTCATTCAAAAGCTCACAAAGTGCTCTCTCAGAACCTCAGAACGTGCTCCCTCAGTACTTTCGATAGTTCTCCCTCAGTACCTCAGACAGTGCTCCCCCAATACCTCAGAATGTGCTCCCTCATTACCTCAGAAAGTGCTCCCTCAATACCTCAGAAAATGCTCCCTCAATTCCTCAGATAGTGCTACCTCTGTACTTCAGATATTTCTCCCTCAGTACCTCAGTAAGTACTCCTTCAATATCTCAGATAGTGCTCCCTCAGTACCTCAGATAGTGCTCCCTCAGTACCTCAGAAAGTGCTCCCTCAGTACCTCACAAAGTGCTCCCTCAATGCCTCTGAATGTGCTCCCTCAATATCTCAGATAGTTCTCCCTCAATACCTCAGAAAGTGCTCCCTCAATACCACTGAAAGTGCTCCCTCAATACCTCTGAAAGTGCTCCGTAAACACCTCAGAAAGTGCTCCCTCAATACCTCAGAATGTGCTCCCTCAATAGCTCAGATATTTCTCCCTCAGTACCTCAGATAATGCTCTTTCAATTCCTCACATAGTGCTCCCTCAATACCACACATTGTGCTCCCTCAGTACCTCAGACAGTGCTCCCTCAATACCTCAGACAATGCTCATTCAAAAGCTCACAAAGTGTTCTCTCAGTACCTCAGAAAGTGCTCCCTCAGTACTTTCGATAGTTCTCCCTCAGTACCTCAGAAAGTGCTCCCTCAATACCTCAGAATGTGCTCCCTCAATACTTCAGAAAGTGCTTCCACAGAACCTCAGATAGTTCTCCCTCAGTTCCTCAGATCGTCCACCCTTAATACCTCAGAAAGTGCTCCCTCAATACCTCAGATTGTGCTCCCTCTCTACTTCAGATACTTCTCCCTCAGTACCTCAGAAACTACTCCCATAATACCTCAGAAAGTGCACCCTCAATACCTCAGATAGTGCTCCCTCAGTACCTCAGAAAGCGCACCCTCAATATATCAAAAGGTGCTCCCTCAGTACCTTAGATAGTGCTCCCTGAGTACCTCAGAAAATGCTCTCTCAATATCTCAAAAAGTGCTCCCTCTGTACCTCAGATAGTGCTCCCTCAATGCCTCAGAATGTGCTCCCTCAATACCTCAGAAAGTGCTCCCTCAATACCTCAGAAAATGCTTCCACAATAGCTCAGATATTTCAGCCTCAGCACCTCAGATAATGCTCTCTCAATTCCTCAGATAGTGCTTCCTCAGTACCTCAGAAAGTGCTCCCTCAGTACCTCAGATAGTGCTCCTCAATACCTCAGATAGTGCTTCCTTAGTAACTCAGAAAGTGCTCCCTCAGTACGTCAGAAAGTGCTCCCTCAATACCTCAGACAGTGCTCCCTCATTACCTCAGAAAGTGCTCTCTCATTACCTCAGAAATTGCTCCCTCAGTACCTTAGAAAGTGCTTCCTCAATACCTCAGAAAGTGCTCCCTCAGTACTTCAGAAAGTGCTCCCTCAGTACCTCAGAAACTACTCCCATAATACCTCAGAAAGTGCACCCTCAATACCTCAGATAGTGCTCCCTCAGTACCTCAGATCGTACACCCTTAATACCTCAGAAAGTGCTCCCTCAATACCTCAGATTGTGCTCCCTCTCTACTTCAGATACTTCTCCCTCAGTACCTCAGAAACTACTCCCATAATACCTCAGAAAGTGCACCCTCAATACCTCAGATAGTGCTCCCTCAGTACCTCAGAAAGCGCACCCTCAATATATCAAAAGGTGCTCCCTCAGTACCTCAGATAGTGCTCCCTGAGTACCTCAGAAAATGCTCTCTCAATATCTCAAAAAGTGCTCCCTCTGTACCTCAGATAGTGCTCACTCAATGCCTCAGAATGTGCTCCCTCAATACCTCAGAAAGTGCTCCCTCAATACCTCAGATAGTGCTTCCTCAAGACCCAGAAAGTGCTCCCTCAATACCTCAGAAAATGCTTCCACAATAGCTCAGATATTTCAGCCTGAGCACCTCAGATAATGCTCTCTCAATTCCTCAGATAGTGCTTCCTCAGTACCTCAGAAAGTGCTCCCTCAGTACCTCAGATAGTGCTCCTCAATACCTCAGATAGTGCTTCCTTAGTAACTCAGAAAGTGCTCCCTCAGTACGTCAGAAAGTGCTCCCTCAATACCTCAGACAGTGCTCCCTCATTACCTCAGAAAGTGCTCTCTCATTACCTCAGAAAGTGCTCCCTCAGTACCTTAGAAAGTGCTTCCTCAATACCTCAGAAAGTGCTCCCTCAGTACTTCAGAAAGTGCTCCCTCAGTACCTCAGAAATTGCTCCCTCAATACCTCAGATATTTCTTCCTCAATACCTCAGAAAGTGCTCCCTCAATATGTCAGATCGTTCTCCCTCAATATCTCAGATAGTTCTTCCTGAATACCTCAGATAGTGCTCCCACAATACCTCAGAATGTGCTCCCTCAATAGCTCAGAAATGCTCTCTCATGTATCTCAGAAATTGCTCCCTCAGTCCCATCGAAAATGTTCCCTGAGTACCTCAGAACGTGCTCCTCAATAGCTCAGAAAGTGCTCCCTTTCTACCTCAGATAGTTCTCTCACAGTATCTCAGAGGATGCCCCCTCAATATCTCAAAATGTGGTCCCTCAAGACCTCAGATATTGCTCCCTCAATACTTCAGAAAGTGCTCCCTCAATACCTCAGATATTGCTTCCACAGTAGAACAGATAGTGCTTTCTCAGTACCTCAGAGAGTTCTCGCTCAGTTCCGCAGATAGCGCTCACTAAATACCTCAGTATGTGCTCCCTCAATACCTCAAATAGTGATTCCTCAGGACCTCAGATAGTGCTTCCTCAGTACCTCACATAGTTCTCCCTGAGTTCCTGAGTTAGTACTCCCTTAATACCTCAGATAGTTCTCCCTCAGTACCTCAGATAGTACTCCCTTAATACCGCAGAAAGTGCTCCCTCAATACCTCAGGTAGTGCTCTCTCAGTACCTCCGATAGTTCTCCCTCAATGCCTCAGATAGTGCTTCCTTAGTACATCAGATATTTCTCCCTCAATAACTCAGATAGTACTCGATTAAGACCTCAGAAAGTGCTCCCTCAATACCTCAGAAAGTGCTCCCTCAATATCTCAAAACGTGCTCTCTCAGTACCTCAGATAGTGCTCCCTCAATACCTCAGAAAGTGCTCCCTCAGTACCTCATTTAGTACTCGCTCAATACCTCAGATAGTGCTCCCTCAGTACCTCAGACAGTGCTTCCTCAAAACCCAGAAAGTGCTCCCTCAATAACTCAGTTAGTACTCCCTCAATACCTCAGATAGTGCTCCCTCAGTACTTCAGAAAGTGCTCCCTCAGTACCTTAGATAGTGCTCCCTCAATAACTCAGATAGTGCTCCCACAATGCGTCAGATAGTGCTTCCTTAGTACCTCAGATACTGCTCTCTCAATACCTCTGAAAGTGCTCCCTCAGTACTTCAGAAAGTGCTCCCTCAATACCTCAGATAGTGCTTCCTCAGTACATCAGACAGTGCTCCCTCAATAACTCAGATAGTGCTTCCTCAGTACCTCAGATACTGCTCTCTCAATACCTCTGAAAGTGCTCCCTCCGTACTTCAGAAAGTGCTCCCTCAATACCTCAGATAGTGCTTCCTCAGTACATCAGATAGTGCTGCCTCAATAACTCAGATAGTGCTTCCTCAGTACCTCAGATAGTGCTCCCTCAGTACCTCAGAAAGTGCTCCCACAATACCCCAGATAGTGCTTCCTCAGTACATCAGCTCTTGCTCCCTCAATAACTCAGATAGTGTTCCCCCAGTACCTCAGATAGTTCTACCTCAGTACCTCAGATACCACTCACTGAATACCTCAGATAGTGCTCCCTCAGTACCTCAGATAGTTCTCCCTCAGCACCTCAGATGGTACTCTCTTAATAACTCGGAAAGTGCTCCCTCAAAACATCAGATAGTGCTCCCGCAGTACCTCAGAAAGTGCTCCCTCAATATCTCAAAAAGTGCTTCCTCAGTACCTCAGATAGTGATCACTCAGTACCTCGGAAAATGCTCCCTCAATATCTCATAAAGCCCTCCTTCAGCACCTCAGAAAGTGCTCCCTCTGTACCTCATGAGAGGGCTCCCTCAATATCAGATAGTGCTTCCTCAGTACATCAGATAGTGCTCCCTCAATAACTCAGAGAGTGCTCCCCCAGTACCTCAGATAGTTCTACCTCTGTACCTCAGATACTACTCACTCAATACCTCAGATAGTGCTCCCTCAGTACCTCAGACAGTGCGTTCTCAAAACACAGAACCTGCTCCCTCAATAACTCAGGTAGTGCTCCCTCAATGCCTCAGATAGTGCTTCCTCAGTACCTCAGATACTGCTCTCTCAATACCTCTGAAAGTGCTCCCTCAGTACTTCAGAAAGTGCTCCCTCAATACCTCAGATAGTGCTCCCGCAGTACCTCAGAAAGTGCTCCATCAATATCTCAAAAAGTGCTTCCTCAGTACCTCAGATGGTGCTCCCTCAGTACCTCAGAAAGTGCTCCCTCAATATCTCAAAACGTGCTTCCTCAGTACCTCAGATAGTGCTCACACAGTGCCTCAGAAAGTTCTCCCTCAATATCTCAAAAAGTGCACCCTCAGTACCTCAGATAGTGATCACTCAGTACCTCGGAAAATGCTCCCTCAATACCTCAGATAGTGCTTCCTCATTACATCAGATAGTGTTCCCTCAAGACCTCAGATAGTGCTCCCTCAGTACCTCAGAAAGTGATCCCTCAGTACCTCAGAAAGTTCTCCCTCAATTCCTCAGAAAGTGCTCCCTCAATACGTGAGATCGCTCTGCTTCAATATCTCAGATAGGTCTCCCTCAATCCTTCAGAAAGTGCTCCCTCAATACCTCAGAATGTGCTCCCTCAATAGCTCAGATATTTCTCCTTCAGTACATCTGATAATGCACTCTCAATTCCTCAGATAGTTCTCCCTCAATACCTCAGACAGTGCTCACTCAATACCTCAGATAGTTCTCCCTCAGTACCTCAGATGGCACTCTCTTAATACCTCGGAAAGTGCTCCCTCAAAACATCAGATAGTGCTCCCGCAGTACCTCAGAAAGTGCTCCCTCAATATCTCAAAAAGTGCTTCCTCAGAACCTCAGATGGTGCACCCTCAGTACCTCAGAAAGTGCTCCCTCAATATCTCAAAAAGTGCTTCCTCAGTACCTCAGATAGTGCTCCCGCAGTACCTCAGAAGGTGCTCCCTCAATATCTCAAAAAGTGCTTCCTCAGTACCTCAGATGGTGCTCCCTCAGTACCTCAGAAAGTGCTCCCTCAATATCTCAAAACGTGCTTCCTCAGTACCTCAGATAGTGCTCACGCAGTGCCTCAGAAAGTTCTCCCTCAATATCTCAAAAAGTGCACCCTCAGTACCTCAGATAGTGATCACTCAGTACCTCGGAAAATGCTCCCTCAATACCTCAAAAAGCGGTCACTCAGCACCTCAGAAAGTGCTCCCTCTGTACCTCAGAGAGTGTTCTCTCAATCCCTCAGAGAGTGCTTCCTCAAAACACAGAAAGTGCTCCAACAAGACCTCACTTAGTACTCCCTCAATACCTCAGATAATTCATCCTCAAAACACAGGAAGTGCTCCAACAAGACCTCACATAGTACTCCCTCAATACCTCAGATAGTGCTTCCTCATTACATCAGATAGTGTTCCCTCAAGACCTCAGATAGTGCTCCCTCAGAACCTCAGAAAGTGATCCCTCAGTACCTCAGAAAGTTCTCCCTCAATTCCTCAGAAAGTGCTCCCTCAATACGTGAGATCGCTCTGCTTCAATATCTCAGATAGGTCTCCCTCAATCCTTCAGAAAGTGCTCCCTCAATACCTCAGAATGTGCTCCCTCAATAGCTGAGATATTTCTCCTTCAGTACATCTGATAATGCACTCTCAATTCCTCAGATAGTTCTCCCTCAATACCTCAGACAGTGCTCACTCAATACCTCAGATAGTTCTCCCTCAGTACCTCAGATGGCACTCTCTTAATACCTCGGAAAGTGCTCCCTCAAAACATCAGATAGTGCTCCCGCAGTACCTCAGAAAGTGCTCCCTCAATATGTCAAAAAGTGCTTCCTCAGAACCTCAGATGGTGCACCCTCAGTACCTCAGAAAGTGCTCCCTCAATATCTCAAAAAGTGCTTCCTCAGTACCTCAGATAGTGCTCCCGCAGTACCTCAGAAGGTGCTCCCTCAATATCTCAAAAAGTGCTCCCTCAGTACCTCAGATAGTGATCACTCAGTACCTCGGAAAATGCTCCCTCAATATCTCATAAAGCGCTCCCTCAGCACCTCAGAAAGTGCTCCCTCTGTACCTCAGAGAGGGCTCCCTCAATACCCCAGATAGTGCTTCTTCAGTACATCAGACAGTGCTCCCTCAATAATTCAGATAGAGCTCCCCCAGTACCTCAGATAGTTCTACCTCAGTACCTCAGATACTACTCACTCAATACCTCAGATAATACTCTCTCAGTACCTCAGACAATGCTTCCTCAAAACCCAGAAAGTGTCCCTCAATGCCTCAGATAGTGCTTCCTCAGTACCTCAGATACTGCTCTCTCAATACCTCTGAAAGTGCTCCCGCAGTACTTCAGAAAGTGCTCCCTCAATACCTCAGATAGTGCTTCCTCAGTTTCTCAGATAGTGCTCCCTGAATAACTCAGATAGTGCTCCCTCAGTACCTCAGATAGTTCTCCCTCAGTACCTGAGATGGTACTCTCTTAATACCTCGGAAAGTACACCCTCAAAACATCAGATAGTGCTCCCGCGGTACCTCAGATAGTGCTCCCTCAATATCTCAAAAAGTGCTTCCACAGTCCCTCAGATGGTGCTCCCTTAGTACCTCAGAAAGTGATCCCTCAATATCTCTAAACGTGCTTCCTCAGTACCTCAGATAGTGCTCCCGCATTACCTCAGAAAGTGCTCGCTCAATATCTCAAAAAGTGCTCCCTCAGTACCTCAGATAGTGATCACTCAGTACCTCGGAAAATGCTCTCTCAATATCACATAAAGCGCTCCCTCAGCACCTCAGAAAGTGCTCCCTCATTACCTCAGAGAGGGCTCCCTCAATACCTCAGATAGTGCTTCCTCAGTACATCAGATAGTGCTCCCTCAATAACTCAGATAGTGCTCCCTCAGTACCTCAGATAGTGATCACTCAGTACCTCGGTAAATGTTCCCTCAATATCTCAAAAAGCGCTCCCTCAGCACCTCAGAAAGTGCTCCCTCTGTACCTCAGAGAGTGCTCGCTCAATACCTCAGATAGTGCTTCCTCAAAACATCAGATAGTGCTCCAACAAGACCTCACATAGTACTCCCTCAATACCTCAGATAGTGCTGCCTCAAAACACAGAAAGTGCTCCAACAAGACATCACATAGTACTCCCTCAATACCTCAGATAGTGCTTCCTCATTACATCAGATAGTATTCCCTCAGTACCTCAGATAGTGCTCCCGCAGTACCTCAGAAAGTGCTCCCTCAATATCTCAAAAAGTGCTCCCTCAGTACCTCAGATAGTGATCACTCAGTACCTCGGATAATGCTCCCTCAATGTCTCATAAAGCGCTCCTTCAGCACCTCTGAAAGTGCTCCCTCTGTACCTCAGAGAGGGCTCCCTCAATACCTCAGATAGTGCTTCCTCAGTACATCAGATAGTGCTCCCTCAAGAACTCAGATAGTGCTCCCTCAGTACCTCAGATAGTGATCACTCAGTACCTCGGAAAATGCTCCCTCAATATCTCAAATAGCGCTCCCTCAGCACCTCCGAAAGTGCTCCCTCTGTACCTCAGAGAGTGCTCGCTCAATACCTCAGATAGTGCTTCCTCAAAACACAGAAAGTGCTCCAACAAGACCTCACTTAGTACTCCCTCAATACCTCAGATAGTGCTGCCTCAAAACACAGAAAGTGCTCCAACAAGACCTCACATAGTACTCCCTCAATACCTCAGATAGTGCTTCCTCATTACATCAGATAGTATTCCCTCAATACCTCAGATAGTGCTCCCTCAGTACCTCAGAAAGTGCTCCCACAGTACCTCAGAAAGTTCTCCCTCAATACCTCGGAAAGTGCTCCCTCAATACGTCAGATCGTTCACCTTCAATATCTCAGATAGTTCTCCATCAATCCTTCAGAAAGTGCTCCCTCAATACCTCAGAATGTGCTCCCTCAATAGCTGAGATATTTCTCCCTCAGTACATCTGATAATGCACTCACAATTCCTCAGATAGTTCTCCCTCAATACCTCAGACAGTGCTCACTCAATACCACAGATAGTGTTTCCTCAGTACCTCACATAGTTCTCCCTGAGTTCCTCAGATAGTTCTCCCTTAATACCTCAGAAAGTGCTCCCTCAATACTTCAGACAGTGCTTCCTCAGTACCTCAGATAGTGCTTCCGACATGCCTCAGATAGTGCTTCGTCAGGACCTCAGATAGTTCTCCCTGAATTCCTCAGATAGTACTCCCTTAATACCTCAGAGAGTGCTCCCTCAATACCTCAGGTAGTGCTCCCTCAGTACCTCAGATAGTTCTCCCTCAGTACTTCAGATAGTGTTTCCACAGTAGATCTGATAGTGCTCCCTCAATAACTCAGATAGTGCTCACTGGGTACCTCAGATAGTTCTCCCTCAATGCCTCAGATAGTGCTTCCTCAGTACATCAGATAGTACTCCCTCAATAACTCAGATTGTACTCCCTTAAGACCTCAGAAAGTGCTCCCTCAGTACCTCAGACAGTGCTTCCTCAAAACCCAGAATGTGCTCCCTGAATAACTCAGTTAGTGCTCACTCAATGCCTCAGATAGTGCTTCCTCAGTACCTCAGATATTGCTCTCTCAATACCTCTGAAAGTGCTCCCTCAGTACTTCAGAAAGTGCTCCCTCAATGACTCAGATAGTGCTCCCTCAGTACCTCAGATAGTTCTCCCTCAGTACCTCAGATGGCACTCTCTTAATACCTCGGAAAGTGCTCCCTCAAAACATCAGATAGTGCTCCCGCAGTACCTCAGAAAGTGCTCCCTCAATATCTCAAAAAGTGCTTCCTCAGTACCTCAGATAGTGCTCCCGCAGTACCTCAGAAGGTGCTCCCTCAATATCTCAAAAGGTGCTCCCTCAGTACATCAGATAGTGATCACTCAATACCTCTGACAATGCTCTCTCAATATCTCATAAAGCGCTCCCTCAGCACCTCAGAAAGTGCTCCCTCTGTACCGCAGAGAGGGCTCCCTCAATACCCCAGATAGTGCTTCCTCAGTACGTCAGACAGTGCTCCCTCAATAACTCAGATAGTGCTCCCCCAGTACCTCAGATAGTTCGACGTCAGTACCTCAGATACTACTCACTCAATACCTCAGATAGTGCTCCCTCAGTACCTCAGACAGTGCTTCCTCAAAACCCAGAAAGTGCTCTCTCAATGCCTCAGATAGTGCTTCCTCAGTACCTCAGATACTGCTCTCTCAATACCTCTGAAAGTGCTCCCGCAGTACTTCAGAAAGTGCTTCCTTAATACCTCAGAAAGTGCTTCCTCAATATCTCAAAAAGTGCTCCCTCAGTACCTCAGATAGTGATCACTCAGTACCTCGGAAAATGCTCTCTCAATATCTCATAAAGCGCTCCCTCAGCACCTCAGAAAGTGCACCCTCATTACCTCAGAGAGGGCTCCCTCAATACCTCAGATAGTGCTTCCTCAGTATATCAGATAGTGCTCCCTCAATAATTCAGATAGTGCTCCCTCAGTACCACAGATAGTGATCACTCAGTACCTCGGTAAATGTTCCCTAAATATCTCAAACAGCGCTCCCTCAGCACCTCAGATAGTGCTCCCTCTGTAACTCAGAGAGTGCTCGCTCAATACCTCAGATAGTTCTTCCTCAAAACACAGAAAGTGCTCCCACAAGACCTCACTTAGTCCTCCCTCAATACCTCAGATAGTGCTTCCTCATTACATCAGATAGTATTCCCTCAGTACCTCAGATAGTGCTCCCGCAGTACCTCAGAAAGTGCTCCCTCAATATCTCAAAAAGTGCTCCCTCAGTACCTCAGATAGTGATCACTCAGTACCTCGGAAAATGCTCCCACAATATCTCATAAAGCGCTCCTTCAGCACCTCAGAAAGTGCTCGCTCTGTACCGCAGAGAGTGCTCCCTCAATACCTCAGATAGTACTTTCTCAGTACATCAGATAGTGCTCCCTCAAGAACTCAGATAGTGCTCCCTCAGTACCTCAGATAGTGATCACTCAGTACCTCGGAAAATGCTCCCTCAATATCTCAAAAAGCGCTTCCTCAGCACCTCAGAAAGTGCTCCCTCTGTACCTCAGAGAGTGCTCGCTCAATACCTCAGATAGTGCTTCCTCAAAACACAGAAAGTGCTCCAACAAGACCTCACTTAGTACTCCCTCAATACCTCAGATAGTGCTGCCTCAAAACACAGAAAGTGCTCCAACAAGACCTCACATAGTACTCCCTCAATACCTCAGATAGTGCTTCCTCATTACATCAGATAGTATTCCCTCAATACCTCAGATAGTGCTCCCTTAGTACCTCAGAAAGTGCTCCCTCAGTACCTCAGAAAGTTCTCCCTCAATACCTCAGAAAGTGCTCCCTTAGTACCTCAGAAAGTGCTCCCTCAGTACCTCAGAAAGTTCTCTCTTAATACCTCGGAAAGTGCACCCTCAAAACATCAGATAGTGCTCCCGCAGTACCTCAGAAAGTGCTCCCTCAATATCTCAAAAAGTGCTTCCTCAGTACCTCAGATGGTGCTCCCTCAGTACCTCAGAAAGTGCTCCCTCAATATCTCAAAACGTGCTTCCTCAGTACCTCAGATAGTGCTCCCGCAGTACCTCAGAAAGTGTTCGCTCAATATCTCAAAAAGTGCTCCCTCAGTACCTCAGATAGTGATCACTCAGTACCTCGGAAAATGCTCTCTCAATATCTCATAAAGCGCTCCCTCAGCACCTCAGAAAGTGCTCCCTCATTACCTCAGAGAGGGCTCCTTCAATACCTCAGATAGTGCTTCCTCAGTACATCAGATAGTGTTCCCTCAATAACTCAGATAGTGCTCCCTCAGTACCTCAGAAAGTGCTCCCTTAATATCTCAAAACGTGCTTCCTCAGTACCTCAGATAGTGCTCACGCAGTGCCTCGGAAAATGCTCCCTCAATATCTCATAAAGCGCACCCTCAGCACCTCAGAAAGTGCTCCCTCTGTACCTCAGAGAGGGCTCCCTCAATACCCCAGATAGTGCTACCTCAGTACATCAGACAGTGCTCCCTCAATAACTCAGATAGTGCTCCCCCCGTACCTCAGCTAGTTCTACCTCAGTACCTCAGATACTACTCACTCAATACCTCAGATAGTGCTCCCTCAGTACCTCAGACAGTGCTTCCTCAAAACCCAGAAAGTGCTCCCTCAATGCCTCAGATAGTGCTTCCTCAGTACCTCAGATTCTGCTCTCTCAATACCTCTGAAAGTGCTCCCGCAGTACTTCAGAAAGTGCTCCCTCAATACATCAGATAGTGCTTCCTCAGTATATCAGATAGTGCTCCCTGAATAACTCAGATAGTGCTCCCTCAGTACCTCAGATAGTTCTCCCTCAGTACCTCTGATGGTACTCTCTTAATACCTCGGAAAGTGCAACCTCAAAACATCAGATAGTGCTCCCGCAGTACCTCAGAAAGTGCTCCCTCAATATCTCAAAAAGTGCTTCCTCAGTACCTCAGATGGTGCTCCCTCAGTACCTCAGAAAGTGCTCCCTCAATATCTCAAAACGTGCTTCCTCAGTACCTCAGATAGTGCTCCCGCAGTACCTCAGAAAGTGCTCGCTCAATATCTCAAAAAGTGCTCCCTCAGTACCTCAGATAGTGATCACTCAGTACCTCGGGAAATGCTCTCTCAATATCTCATAAAGCGCTCCCTCAGCACCTCAAAAAGTGCTCCCTCATTACCTCAGAGAGGGCTCCCTCAATACCTCAGATAGTGCTTTCTCAGTACATCAGATAGTGCTCCCTCAATAACTCAGATAGTGCTCCCTCAGTACCTCAGATAGTGATCACTCAGTACCTCGGTAAATGTTCCCTCAATATCTCAAAAAGCGCTCCCTCAGCACCTCTGAAAGTGCTCCCTCTGTACCTCAGAGAGTGCTCGCTCAATACCTCAGATAGTGCTTCCTCAAAACACAGAAAGTGCTCCAACAAGACCCCTCTTAGTACTCCCTCAATACCTCAGATAGTGCTGCCTCAAAACACAGAAAGTGCTCCAACAAGACCTCACATAGTACTCCCTCAATACCTCAGATAGTGCTTTCTCATTACATCAGATAGTATTCCCTCAGTACCTCAGATAGTGTTCCCGCAGTACCTCAGAAAGTGCTCCCTCAATATCTCAAAAAGTGCTCCCTCAAACCTCAGATAGTGATCACTCAGTACCTCGGAAAATGCTCCCTCAATATCTCATAAAGCGCTCCTTCAGCACCTCAGAAAGTGCTCCCTCTGTACCTCAGAGAGGGCTCCCTCATTACATCAGATAGTTCTTCCTCAGTACATCAGATAGTGCTCCCTCAATAACTCAGATAGTGCTCCCTCAGTACCTCAGATAGTGATCACTCAGTACCACGGAAAATGCTCCCTCAATATCTCAAAAAGCGCTCCCTCAGCACCTCCGAAAGTGCTCCCTCTGTACGTCAGAGAGTGCTCGCTCAATACCTCAGATAGTGCTTCCTCAAACCACAGAAAGTGCTCCAACAAGACCTCAATTATTACTCCCTCAATACCTCAGATAGTGCTGCCTCAAAACACAGAAAGTGCTCCAACAAGACCTCACATAGTACTCACTCAATACCTAAGATAGTGCTTCCTCATTACATCAGATAGTATTCCCTCAATACCTCAGATAGTGCTCCCTCAGTACCTCAGAAAGTGCTCCCGCAGTACCTCGGAAAGATCTCCCTCAATACCTCAGAAAGTGCTCCCTCAATACGTCAGATCGTTCTCCTTCAATATCTCAGATAGTTCTCCATCAATCCTTCAGAAAGTGCTCCCTCAATACCTCAGAATGTGCTCCCTCAATAGCTCAGATATTTCTCCCTCAGTACATCTGATAATGCACTCACAATTCCTCAGATAGTTCTCCCTCAATACCTCAGACAGTGCTCACTCAATACCACAGATAGTGTTTCCTCAGTACCTCACATAGTTCTCCCTGAGGTCCTCAGATAGTACTCCCTTAATACCTCAGAAAGTGCTCCCTCAATACTTCAGATAGTGCTTCCTCAGTACATCAGAGAGTGCTCCCTCAATAACTCAGACAGTGCTTCCTCAGTACCTCAGATAGTGCTTCCGCCATGCCTCAGATAGTGCTTCGTCAGGACCTCAGATAGTTCTCCCTGAATTCCTCAGATAGTACTCCCTTAATACCTCAGATAGTGCTCCCTCAATAACTCAGATAGAACTCCCTAAAGACATCAGAAAGTGCTCCCTCAATATCTCAGAAAGTGCTCCCTCAATATCTCAAAAAGTGCTCTCTCAGTACCTCAGATAGTGTTCCCTCAATACCTCAGAAAGTGCTCCCACAGTACCTCAGTTAGTCCTCCCTCAATACCTCAGATAGTGCTGCCTCAGTACCTCAGGTAGTGCTTCCTGAAAACCCAGAAAGTGCTCCCTCAATAACTCAGAAAGTGCTCTCTCAATCTCTCAAAAAGTGCTCCCTCAGTACCTCAGATAGTGCTCCCTCAATACCTCAGAAAGTGCACCCTCAGTATCTCGGTTAGTACTCCCTCAATACCTCAGATAGTGCTGCCTCAGTACCTCAGGTAGTGCTTCCTCAAAACCCAGAAAGTGCTCCCTCAATAACTCAGTTAGTTCTCCCTCAATACCTCAGATCATGCTCCCTCAGTACCTCAGAAAGTGCTCCCTCAGTACCTCAGATAGTGTTCCCTCAATAACTCAGATAGTGCTCCCTCAATGCCTAAGATACTGCTTCCTCAGTACCTCAGATACAGCTTCCTCAATACCTTTGAAAGTGCTCCCTCAGTACTTCAGAAAAAGCTCCCTCAATACCTCAGATCGTGCTCCCTCAGTACTTCAGAAAGTGCTCTCTCAGTACCTCAGATAGTGCTCCCTCACTAACTCAGATAGTGCTCCCTCAATGCCTCAGATAGTGCTTCCTCAGTACCGCAGATACTGCTCTCTCATTACCTGTGAAAGTGCTCCCTCAGTACTTCAGAAAGAGCTTCCTCAGTACATCAGATAGTGCTCCCTCAATAACTCAGATAGTTCTCCCTCAATGCCTCAGGTAGTTCACCCTCAGTTCCTCAGTTGGTACTCTCTTAATACCTCGGATGTGCTCCCTCAATACCGCAGATAGTGTTCCCGCAGTACCTCAGAAAGTGCTCTCTCAATATCTCAAAAAGTGCTCCCTCTGTACCTCAGATAGTGATCACTCAGTACCTCGGAAAATGCTCCCTCAAAATCTCAAAAAGCGCTCCCTCAGCACCTCAGATAGTGCTCCCTCAATACCTCAGAAAGTGCTCCCTCTGTACCTCAGAAAGTGCTCCCTCAATACCACAGATAGTGCTTCCTCAAAACACAGAAAGTGCTCCCTCAAGACCTCACTTAGTACTCCCTCAATACCTCAGATTGTGCTTCCTCATTCAATCAGATAGTGTTCCCTCAATACCTCAGTTAGTGCTCCCTCAGTAACTCAGAAAGTGCTCTCTCTGTACCTCTGAAAGTGCTCCCTCAGTACCTCAGAAAGTGCTCTCTCAATGCCTCTGAAAGTGTTCCCTCAATACCTCAGATATTGCTCCCTCAATACCTCAGATACTTCTCCCTCAATACGTCAGAAAGAGCTCCCTCAAGAGGTCAGATCGTTCTCCCTTAATATCTCAGATCGTTCTCCCTCAATCCTTCAGAAAGTGCTCCCTCAATACCTCAGAATGTGCTCCCTCAATAGCTCAGATATTTCTCCCTCAGTACATCAGATAATGCACTCTCAATTCCTCAGATAGTCCTCCCTCAATACCTCAGATAGTGCTCCCTCAGTACCTCAGACAGTGCTCCCTCAATACCTCAGATAGTACTCCCTTAATACCTCAGGAAATGCTCCCTCAATACTTTAGATAGTGCTTCCTCAGTACAGCAGATAGTGTTCCCTCAATAACTCAGACAGTGCTTCCTCAGTACCTCAGATAGTGCTTCTGCAGTACCTCAGATAGTTCTCCCTGAGTTCCTCAGATAGTACTCCCTTAATACCTCAGAGAGTGCTCCCTCAATATCTTAGATTGTGCTCCCTCAAGACCTCAGGTAGAGCTCACTCAGTACCTCAGATAGTTGTCCCTCAGTACCTCAAATAGTGTTTCCACAGTACATCTGATAGTGCTCCCTCAATAACTCATATAGTGCTCCCTCAGTACATCAGATAGTTCTCCCTCAATGCCTCAGATAGTGCTTCCTCAGTAAATCAGATAGTGCTTCCTCAATAACTCAGATAGTACTCCCTTAAGACCTCAGAACGTGCTCCCTCAATACCTCAGAAAGTGCTCCCTCAATATCTCAAAAAGTGCTCCCTCAGTACCTCAGATAGTGCTCCCTCAATACCTCAGAAAGTGCACCCTCAGTATCTCGGTTAGTACTCCCTCAATACCTCAGATAGTGCTCCCTCAATACCTCAGATAGTGCTTCCTCAAAACCTAGAAAGTGCTCCCTCAATAACACAGTTAGTACTCCCTCAGTACCTCAGATACTGCTCCCTCAGCACCTCAGATAGTGCTTCCTCAGTACATCAGGTAGTGCTCCCTCAATAACTCAGATAGAGCTCCCTCAGCACCTCAGATAGTTCTCCCTCAGTACCTCAAATGGTACTCTCTTAATACCTCGGAAAGTGCTCCCTCAATACATCAGATAGTGCTCCCTCAGTACCTCAGAAATGCTCCCTCAATATCTCAAAATGGGCTCCCTGAGTACCTCAGATAGTGCTCCCTCAATAGCTCAGAAAGTGCGCTCTCATGTATCTCAGAAAGTACTCCCTTAGTACCATCGAAAGTGTTCCCAGAGGACCTCAGAAAGTGCACCCTCAGTACCTCAGATAGTGCTCCCTCAATAACTCAGATAGTGCAACCTCAATGCCTCAGATAGTGCATCCTCAGTACCTCAGATAGTGCTCCCTCAATACCTCTGAAAGTGCTCCCTCAGTACTTCAGAAAGTGTTCCCTCAATACCTCAGTTAGTGCTTCCTCAGTACATCAGGTAGTGCTCCCTCAATAACTCAGATAGAGCTCCCTCAGCACCTCAAATAGTTCTCCCTCAGTACCTCAAATGGTACTCTCTTAATACCTCGGAATGTGCTCCCTCAATACATCAGATAGTGCTCCATCAGTACCTCAGATAGTGCTCCCTCAATACCTCAGAAAGTGCACCCTCAGTATCTCGGTTAGTACTCCCTCAATACCTCAGATAGTGCTCCCTCAATACCTCAGATAGTGCTTCCTCAAAACCCAGAAAGTGCTCCCTCAATAACACAGTTAGTACTCCCTCAGTACCTCAGATAGTGCTCCCTCAGCACCTCAGATAGTGCTTCCTCAGTACATCAGGTAGTGCTCCCTCAATAACTCAGATAGAGCTCCCTCAGCACCTCAGATAGTTCTCCCTCAGTACCTCAAATGGTACTCTCTTAATACCTCGGAAAGTGCTCCCTCAATACATCAGATAGTGCTCCCTCAGTACCTCAGAAATGCTCCCTCAATATCTCAAAATGGGCTCCCTGAGTACCTCAGATAGTGCTCCCTCAATAGCTCAGAAAGTGCGCTCTCATGTATCTCAGAAAGTACTCCCTTAGTACCATCGAAAGTGTTCCCAGAGTACCTCAGAAAGTGCACCCTCAGTACCTCAGATAGTGCTCCCTCAATAACTCAGATAGTGCAACCTCAATGCCTCAGATAGTGCATCCTCAGTACTTCAGATAGTGCTCCCTCAATACCTCTGAAAGTGCTCCCTCAGTACTTCAGAAAGTGTTCCCTCAATACCTCAGATAGTGCTTCCTCAGTACATCAGGTAGTGCTCCCACAATAACTCAGATAGAGCTCCCTCAGCACCTCAAATAGTTCTCCCTCAGTACCTCAAATGGTACTCTCTTAATACCTCGGAAAGTGCTCCCTCAATACATCAGATAGTGCTCCATCAGTACCTCAGAAAATGCTCCCTCAATATCTCAAAATGGGCTCCCTGAGTAACTCAGATAGTGCTCCCTCAATACCTCAGAAAGTGCTCCCTCAATATCTCAAAACGTGCTCTCTCAGCCCCTCAGATAGTTCTCCCTCAATAGCTCAGAAAGTGCTCCCTCTGTACCTCAGAAAGTGCTCCCTCAATACCACAGGTAGTCTTTCCTCAAAGTACAGAAATTGCTCCCTCAAGACATCACTTAGTACGCCCTCAATACCTCAGATTGTGCTTCGTCAGTACATCAGATAATTCTCCCTCAATGCCTCAGATAGTGCTTCCTCAGTGCATCAGATTGTGCTCCCTCAATAGCTCAGGTAGTGCTCCCTCAGTACCTCAGATAGTACTCCCTTAATACCTCAGGTAGTGCTCCCTCAGTACCTCAGAAAGTGCTCCCTGAATACCTCAGATACTGCTTCCTCATTACATCGGATAGTGCTCCCTCAATACCTCAGATAGTGCTCCCTCAGTACCTCAGAAAGTGCTCCCTCAGTACCTCAGAATGTGCTCCATCAATGCCTCAGAAATTGCTCCCTCAATACCTCAGATATTTCTCCCTCAATACCTCAGCAAGTGCTCCCTCAATACCTCAGAATGTGCTCCCACAATACCTTAGAATGTGCTCCCTCAATAGATCAGATATTTCTCCCTCAGTACATCAGATAATGTGCTCTCAATTCCTCAGATAATTCTCCCTCAATACCTCAGGAAGTGCTCACTCACTACCTCAGATAGTGTTCCCACAGTACATCTGATAGTGCTCCCTCATTAACTCAGATAGTGCTCCCTCAGTCCGTCAGATAGTTCTCCCTCAATGCCTCAGATAGTGCTTCCTCAGTACATCAGATAGTGCTCCCTCAATAACTCAGAAAGTGCTCACTCAATACCTCAGAAAGTGCTCCCTCAATAACTCAAAAAGTGCTCTCAGTACCTCAGATAGTGCTCCCTCAATACCTAGAAAGTGCTCCCTCAGTACCTCAGTTAGTACTCCCTCAATACAACAGATAGTGCTCCCTCAGTAGCTCAGATAGTTCTTCCTCAAAACCCAGAAAGTGCTCCCTCAATACCTCTGTTTGTACTCCCTCAATACCTCAGATAGTGTTCCCTCAGTACCTCAGAAAGTGCTCCCTCAATACCTCAGATAGTGCTTCCTCATTACATCAGATAGTACTCCCTGTATACCTCAGATAGTGCTCCCTCAATAGCTCAGAAAGTGCGCTCTCATGTACCTCAGAAAGTACTCCCTCAGTACCATCGAAGGTGTTCCCTGAGTACCTCAGAAAGTGCTCCCTCAATAGCTCAGAAAGTGCTCCCTCAATACCTCAGATTATTCTCACTCAGTACCTCAGAAGATGCTCCCTCAATATCTCAAAATGTGCTCCCTCAGTACCTCAGATAGTGCTCCGTCAATACCTCAGAAAGTGCTCCCTCAATACCTCAGAAATTGCTCCCTCAATACTTCAGAATGTGCTCCCTCAATACCTCAGATATTGCTTTCACAGTACAACAGATAGTGCTTTCTCAGTACCTCAGATAGTTCTCCCTCAGTACCTCAGATAGTGTTTCCACAGTACATCTGATAGTGCTTCCTCAATAACTCAGATAGTGCTCCCTCAGTTCCTCAGATAGTTCTCCCTCAATGCCTCAGATAGTGCTTCCTCAATACATCAGATAGTGCTCCCTCAATAACTCAGATAGTCCTCCCGTAAGACGTCAGAAAGTGCTTACTCAATACCTCAGAAAGTGCTCCCTCAATATATCAAAAAGTGCTCTCTCAGTACCTCAGATAGTGCTCCCTCAATACCTCAGAAAGTTCTCCCTCAGTACCTCAGAAAGTGCACCCACAATACCTCAGATAGTGCTTCCTCAAAACCCAGAAAGTGCTCCCTCAATACCTCAGTTAGTAATCCCTCAATACCTCAGATAGTGCTCCCTCAATACCTCAGATAGTGCTCCCTCAGTACCTCAGAAAGTGCTCGCTCAGTACCTCAGAAAGTGCTCCCTCAATACATCAGATAGTGCTTCCTCAATACCTCAGATCAGGCTCCCTCAGTACCTCAGAAAGTGCTCCCTCAGTACCTCAGAAAGTGCTACCTCAATGCCTCTGAAAGTGATCCCTCAATACCTCAGAAATTGCTCCCTCAATACCTCAGATATTTCTCCCTCAATACCTCAGAAAGTGCTCCCCCAATATGTCAGATCGCTCTCCCTCAATATCTCAGATAGTTCTCCCTCAATACCTTAGAATGTGCTCCCACAATACCTCAGAATGTGCTCCCTCAATAGCTCAGATATTTCTCATTCAGTACATCAGATAATGCACTCTCAATTCCTTCGATAGTTCTCTCTCAATATCTCAGATAGTGCTCCCTCAGTACCTCAGACAGTGCTCCCTCAATAGCTCAGAAATGCTCCCTCAGTACCTCAGACAGTGCTCCCTCAATAACTCAGATAGTACTCCCTTAAGACCTCAGAAAATGCTCCCTCAATATGTCAGAAAGTTCTCCCTCAGTACCTCAGACAGTGCTCCCTCAATAACTCAGATAGTGCTCCCTCAGTACCTCAGATAGTTCTCCCTCAATGCCTCAGATAGTGCTTCCTCAATACATCAGATAGTGCTCCCTCAATAACTCAGATAGTACTCCGGTAAGACCTCAGAAAGTGCTCCCTCAATACCTCAGAAAGTGCTCCCTCAATATATCAAAAAGTGCTCTCTCAGTACCTCAGATAGTGCTCCCTCAATACCTCAGAAAGTGCTCCCTCAGTACCTCAGAAAGTGCACCCACAATACCTCAGATAGTGCTTCCTCAAAACCCAGGAAGTGCTCCCTCAATACCTCAGTTAGTAATCCCTCAATACCTCAGATAGTGCTCCCTCAATACCTTAGATAGTGCTCCCTCAGTACCTCAGAAAGTGCTCGCTCAGTACCTCAGAAAGTGCTCCCTCAATACATCAGATAGTGCTTCCTCAATATATCAGATAGTACTCCCTCAATACCTCAGATAAGGCTCCCTCAGTACCTCAGAAAGTGCTCCCTCAGTACCTCAGAAAGTGCTCCCTCAATGCCTCTGAAAGTGATCCCTCAATACCTCAGAAATTGCTCCCTCAATACCTCAGATATTTCTCCCTCAATACCTCAGAAAGTGCTCCCTCAATATGTCAGATCGCTCTCCCTCAATATCTCAGATAGTTCTCCCTCAATACCTTAGAATGTGCTCCCACAATACCTTAGAATGTGCTCCCTCAATAGCTCAGATATTTCTCATTCAGTACATCAGATAATGCACTCTCAATTCCTTCGATAGTTCTCTCTCAATATCTCAGATAGTGCTCCCTCAGTACCTCAGACAGTGCTCCCTCAATAGCTCAGAAAGTGCTCCCTCAGTACCTCAGACAGTGCTCCCTCAATAACTCAGATAGTGCTCCCTCAGTACCTCAGATAGTTCTCCCTCAATGCCTCAGATAGTGCTTCCTCAGTACATCAGATAGTGCTCCCTCAATAACTCAGATAGTACTCCCTTAAGACCTCAGAAAATGCTCCCTCAATATGTCAGAAAGTGCTCCCTCAATATCTCAAAAGTGCGCTCTCAGTACCTCAGATAGTGCTCCCTCAATACCTCAGAAAGTGCTCCCTCAGTACCTCAGAAAATGCACCCACAATACCTCAGATAGTGCTTTCCCAAACCCAGAAAGTACTCCCTCAATACCTCAGATAGTGCTCCCTCAGTTCCTCAGAAAGTGCTCACTCAGTACCTCAGATGGTGCTACCTGAATAACTCAGATTGTGCTCCCTCAATACCTCAGATAGTGCTTCCTCAGTACCTCAGAAAGTGTTCCCTCAATAATCAGATAGTGCTCTCTCAATGCCTCAGATAGTGCTTCCTCAGTACCTCAGATACTGCTCTCTCAATACCTCTGAAAGTGCTCCCTCAGTACTTCAGAAAGTGCTCCCTCAATACCTCAGATAGTGCTTCCTCAGTACATCCGATAGTGCTCCCTCATTTATCAGATAGTGGTTCCTCAGTACCTCAGATAGTGCTCCCTCAGTACCTCAGAAAGTGCTCCACAATACCTCAGATAGTGCTGCCTCAGTACATCAGATTGTGCTCCCTCAATAACTCAGATAGTGCTCCCAGAGTACCTCAGATAGTTCTCCCTCAGTACCTCAGATAGTACTCTCTTAAAACCTCGGAAAGTGCTCCCTCAATACCGCAGATAGTGCTTCCTTAGTACTTCAGAAAGTGCTTCCTCAATATCTCAAAAAGTGCTCCCTCAGTACCTCAGATAGTGATCACTCAGTACCTCGGAAAATGCTCCCTCAATATCTCAAAAAGCGCTCCCTCAGTACCTCAGATAGTGCTCCCTCAATACCTCAGAAAGTGCTCCCTCAGTACCTCAGTGAGTACTCCCTTAATACCTCAGATAGTGCTCCCTCAGTACCTCAGAAAGTGCTCACCCAATAGCTCAGATAGTGCTCCCTCAAGAACTCAGATAATGCTCCCTCAATACCTCAGATAGTGCTTCCTCAGTACCTCAGAAAGTGCAGCACTCCCTCTGTACAGATCCTCTGGCAGTGCAGCACTCCCTCAGTACTGACCCTCTGACAGTGTGGTGCTCCGTCAGTACTGACCCATCTGACAGTGCAGCACACCCTCAGTGCTGACGCTCTGACAGTGCAGCATTCCCTCAGTAGTGACCCTCTGACAGAACAGCATTCCCTCAGTACTGACCCTCTGACTCTGCAGCTCTCTTTTTGTACTGACATTTCTACAGTGCAGCATTCCCTTAGTACTGATACTCATACAGTGTGGCATTCCCTCAGGACTGACTCTCCGACAATGTGGCACTCCCTCAACACAGATGCTCTCACAGTGCATCACTCCATCGGTACTGACCCTCCAATAACGTGGAATTTTCTCAGTACTCACCCTCCATCAGAGCAGAACTCCCTCAGTACTGACCCTCTGAAACAACACTCCCTCAGAACTGACACACTGACCGTGTAGCACTCCCTCAGAATAACCCATTGAGTGTGCATCACTCTCTCAGTACTGACCCACTGGCAATGCAACAATCATTCAGTACTGACTGTCCGACACATAGCGTGACGATCCCTCAGTACTGAACCCCTCACAGCGCGGTGATCCGTCAGTACTAATCGCCTCAGAGTGCTGTGCTCCCTCAGTTCTAAACATTTCACAGCACGGTGATTCCCTCAGTCGTAACCTTCTCACATTGCGACACTCTGATGGCATGGCCATCCATTAGCACTGACCCTCACAAAATGTGTGCACTTCAACATTACGGACCCTCTCACTGAACAGCAAGCTCTCAGTCCTGGCCCTCTCACAATGCTGCACTCCCTCCACACTGACCCTCTGACAATGCTGCACTCCCCCCTCATTGACCCTCTGACAATGCTGCACTCCCTCCACACTGACCCTCTGACAATGCTGCACTCACTCCACATTGACCCTCTGACAATGCTGTATTCCCTCCATACTGAACCTCTGACAATGCTGCACTCCCTCCAGACTAAATATCTGACAATGCTGCACTCCCTCCATACTGAACTTCTGACAATGCTGCACTCCCTCCACCCTGACCCTCTAACAATGCTGCACTCCCTGCATACTGACACTCTGACAATGCTGCACTCCCTCCATACTGATCCTCTGACAATGCTGCACTTCCTCCATACTGACCCTCTGACAATGTTGCACTCCCTCCACACTGACCCTCTGACATTGCTGAACTCGCTCCACACTGACCCTCTGACAATGCTGCACTCCCTCCACACTGACCCTCTGACAATGCTGCACTCCCTCCACACTGATCCTCCAACAATGCTGCTCTACCTCCACACTGACCCTCTGACAATGCTGCACTCCCTCCACACTGACCCTCTGACAATGCTGCACTCCCTCCACACTGACCCTCCGACAATGCTGCACACTCTCCACACTGATCCTCTGACAATGCTGCACTCCCTTCACACTGACCCTCTGACAATTCTGCACTCCCTCCACACTGATCCACTGACAATGCTGAACTCCCTCCACACTGACCCTCTGACAATGCTGCACTCCCTCCACACTGATACTCTGACAATGCTGCACTCCCTCCATACTGATCCTCTGACAATGCTGCACTCCCTCCACACTGAACCTCTGACAATGGTGCACTCCCTCCATACTGATCCTCTGACAATGCTGCACTCCCTCCATACTGATCCACTGACAATGCTGCACTCCCTCCATCCTGACCCTCTGACAATGCTGCACTCCCTCCACACTGATCCTCTGACAATGCTGCACACCCTCCACACTGACCCTCTAACAATGCTGTACAACCTCCACACTGACCCTCTGACAATGCTGCACTCCCTCCACACTGACCCTCTGACAAGCCTGCACTCCCTCCATACTGATCCTCTGACAATGCAGCACTCCCTCCAAACTGACCCTCTGACAATACAGCACTCCCTCCATACTGATCCTCTGACAATGCTGCACTCCCTCCATACTGATCCTCTGACAATGCTGCACTCCCTCCACACTGATCCTCTGACAATGCTGCTCTCCCTCCACACTGACCCTCTGACAATGCTGCACTCCCTCCACACTGACCCACTGACAATGCTGCACTCCCGCCACACTGACCCTCTGACAATGGTGCACTCCCTCCACACTAACCATCTGACAATGCTGCACTCCCTCCACACTGACCTTCTGACAATGGTGCACTCCCTCCACACTGACCCTCTGACAATGCTGCACTCCCTCCACACTGACCCTCTGACAATGCTGCACTCCCTCCACACGGATCCTCTGATAATGCTGCACTCCCTCCACACTGATCCTCTGACAATGCTGCACTTCCTCTATACTGACCCTCTGACAATGATGCACTCTCTCCACACTGAACCTCTGACAATACTGCACTCCCTCCATACTGACCCTCTGACAATGCTGCAATCCCTCGAACTGACCCTATGACAATGCTGCTCTCCCTCCATACTGACCCTCTGACAATGCTGCAATCCCTCGAACTGACCCTATGACAATGCTGCTCTACCTCCATACTGATCCTCTGACAATGCTGCACTCCCTTCACACTGATCCTCTGACAATGCTGCACTCCCTCCACATTGATCCTCTGACAATGCTGTACAACCTCCACACTGACACTCTGACAATGCTGCACTCCCTCCATACTGATCCTCTGACAATGCAGCACTCCCTACAAACTGACCCCCTGAGAATGCTGTTCACCCTCCACACTGATTGTCAGATAATGCTGCACTCCCGCCACACTGACCCTCTGACAATGGTGCACTCCCTCCACACTAACCATCTGACAATGCTGCACTCCCTCCACACTGACCTTCTGACAATGGTGCACTCCCTCCACACTGACCCTCTGACAATGCTGCACTCCCTCCACACTGACCCTCTGACAATGCTGCACTCCCTCCACACGGATCCTCTGATAATGCTGCACTCCCTCCACACTGATCCTCTGACAATGCTGCACTTCCTCTATACTGACCCTCTGACAATGATGCACTCTCTCCACACTGAACCTCTGACAATACTGCACTCCCTCCATACTGACCCTCTGACAATGCTGCAATCCCTCGAACTGACCCTATGACAATGCTGCTCTCCCTCCATACTGACCCTCTGACAATGCTGCAATCCCTCGAACTGACCCTATGACAATGCTGCTCTACCTCCATACTGATCCTCTGACAATGCTGCACTCCCTTCACACTGATCCTCTGACAATGCTGCACTCCCTCCACATTGATCCTCTGACAATGCTGTACAACCTCCACACTGACACTCTGACAATGCTGCACTCCCTCCATACTGATCCTCTGACAATGCAGCACTCCCTACAAACTGACCCCCTGAGAATGCTGTTCACCCTCCACACTGATTGTCAGATAATGCTGCACTCCCTCCACACTGATCCTCTGACAATGCTGCACTCCCTCCATACTGATCCTCTGACAATGCTGCATTCCCTCCTCACTGACCATCTGACAATGGTGCACTCCCTCCACACTGACCCTCTGACAATGCTGCACTCCCTCCACACTGACCCTCTGAAAATGCTGCACTCCCTCCATACAGATCCTCTGACAATGCTGCACTCCCTCCATACTGATCCTCTGACAATGCTGCACTCTCTCCACACTGATCCTCTGACAATGCTGCACTCCCTCCACACTGACCCTCTGACAATGCTGCACTCCCTCCACACTGACCCTCTGACAATGCTGTTCACCCTCCACACAGATCCTCAGATAATGCTGCACTCCCTACACACTGATCCTCTGACAATGCTGCACTCGCTTCACGCTGACCCTCTGACAATGCTACACTCCCTCCACACTGATCCTCTGACAATGCTGCACTCCCTCCATACAGATCCTCTGACAATGCTGCACTCCCTCCACTCTGACCCTCTGACAATGGTGCCCTCCCTCCACACTGACCCTCTGACAATGCTGCACTCCCTCCACACTGACCCTCTGACATTGCTGCACTCCCTCCACACTGATCCTTTGACAATGCTGCACTCCCTCCACACTGATCCTCTGACAATGCTGCACTCCCTCTACACTGACCTTCTGACAATGATGCACTCCCTCCACACTGACCATCTGACAATGCTGGTCTCCCTCCATACTGATCCTCTGACAATGCTGCACTCCCTTCACACTGATCCTCTGACAATGCTGCACTCCCTCCACATTGACCCTCCGACAATGCTGTACAACCTCCACACTGACCCTCTGACAATGCTGCACTCCCTCCACACTGACCCCCGGACAATACTGTACTCCCTCCATACTGATCCTCTGACAATGCAGTACTCCCTCCAAACTGACCCTCTGACAATACAGCACTCCCTCCACACTGACCCTGTGACAATGCTGAACTCCATACTGATCCTCTGTCAATGCTGCACTCCCTTCACACTGATCCTCTGACAATGCTGCACTCCCTTCACACTGATCCTCTGACAATGCTGCACTCCCTCCACACTGATCCTCTGACAATGCTGCACTCCCTCCATACTGATCCTCTGACAATGCTGCACTCCCTCCACACTGACCCTCTGACAATGGTGCACTCCCTCCACACTGACCCTCTGACAATGCAGCACTCCATCCACACTGAGCCTCTGACAATGCTGCACTCCCTCCACACTGATCCTCTGACAATGCTGCACTCCCTCCACACTGATCCTCTGACAATGCTGCACTCCCTCTATACTGACCCTCTGACAATGATGCACTCTCTCCACGCTGAACCTCTGACAATACTGCACTCCCTCCATACTGACCCTCTGACAATGCTGCACTCCCTCCAAACTGACCCTCTGACAAAACAGCACTCCCTCCACCCTGACCCTGTGACAATGCTGCACTCCCTCCACACTGACCCTCTGACAATGCTGCACAACGTCCACACTGACCCTCTGACAATGCTGCACTCCCTCCACACTAACCCCCGGACAATACTGCACTCCCTCCATACTGATCCTCTGACTAAGCAGCACTCCCTCCAAACTGACCCTCTGACAATACAGCACTCCCTCTATACTGACCCTCTGACAATGATGCACTCTCTCCACACTGAACCCCTGACAATACTGCACTCCCTCCATACTGACCCTCTGACAATGCTGCACTCACTCGAACTGACCCTCTGACAATGCTGCACTCCCGCCACACTGACCCTCTGACAATGGTGCACTCCCTCCACACTAACCATCTGACAATGCTGCACTCCCTCCACACTGACCTTCTGACAATGGTGCACTCCCTCCACACTGACCCTCTGACAATGCTGCACACCCTCCACACTAACCCTCTGACAATGCTGCACTCCCTCCACACGGATCCTCTGATAATGCTGCACTCCCTCCACACTGATCCTCTGACAATGCTGCACTTCCTCTATACTGACCCTCTGACAATGATGCACTCTCTCCACACTGAACCTCTGACAATACTGCACTCCCTCCATACTGACCCTCTGACAATGCTGCAATCCCTCGAACTGACCCTATGACAATGCTGCTCTCCCTCCATACTGACCCTCTGACAATGCTGCAATCCCTCGAACTGACCCTATGACAATGCTGCTCTACCTCCATACTGATCCTCTGACAATGCTGCACTCCCTTCACACTGATCCTCTGACAATGCTGCACTCCCTCCACATTGATCCTCTGACAATGCTGTACAACCTCCACACTGACACTCTGACAATGCTGCACTCCCTCCATACTGATCCTCTGACAATGCTGCATTCCCTCCTCACTGACCATCTGACAATGGTGCACTCCCTCCACACTGACCCTCTGACAATGCTGCACTCCCTCCACACTGACCCTCTGAAAATGCTGCACTCCCTCCATACAGATCCTCTGACAATGCTGCACTCCCTCCATACTGATCCTCTGACAATGCTGCACTCTCTCCACACTGATCCTCTGACAATGCTGCACTCCCTCCACACTGACCCTCTGACAATGCTGCACTCCCTCCACACTGACCCTCTGACAATGCTGTTCACCCTCCACACAGATCCTCAGATAATGCTGCACTCCCTACACACTGATCCTCTGACAATGCTGCACTCGCTTCACGCTGACCCTCTGACAATGCTACACTCCCTCCACACTGATCCTCTGACAATGCTGCACTCCCACCATACAGATCCTCTGACAATGCTGCACTCCCTCCACTCTGACCCTCTGACAATGGTGCCCTCCCTCCACACTGACCCTCTGACAATGCTGCACTCCCTCCACACTGACCCTCTGACATTGCTGCACTCCCTCCACACTGATCCTTTGACAATGCTGCACTCCCTCCACACTGATCCTCTGACAATGCTGCACTCCCTCTACACTGACCTTCTGACAATGATGCACTCCCTCCACACTGACCATCTGACAATGCTGGTCTCCCTCCATACTGATCCTCTGACAATGCTGCACTCCCTTCACACTGATCCTCTGACAATGCTGCACTCCCTCCACATTGACCCTCCGACAATGCTGTACAACCTCCACACTGACCCTCTGACAATGCTGCACTCCCTCCACACTGACCCCCGGACAATACTGTACTCCCTCCATACTGATCCTCTGACAATGCAGTACTCCCTCCAAACTGACCCTCTGACAATACAGCACTCCCTCCACACTGACCCTGTGACAATGCTGAACTCCATACTGATCCTCTGTCAATGCTGCACTCCCTTCACACTGATCCTCTGACAATGCTGCACTCCCTTCACACTGATCCTCTGACAATGCTGCACTCCCTCCACACTGATCCTCTGACAATGCTGCACTCCCTCCATACTGATCCTCTGACAATGCTGCACTCCCTCCACACTGACCCTCTGACAATGGTGCACTCCCTCCACACTGACCCTCTGACAATGCAGCACTCCATCCACACTGAGCCTCTGACAATGCTGCACTCCCTCCACACTGATCCTCTGACAATGCTGCACTCCCTCCACACTGATCCTCTGACAATGCTGCACTCCCTCTATACTGACCCTCTGACAATGATGCACTCTCTCCACGCTGAACCTCTGACAATACTGCACTCCCTCCATACTGACCCTCTGACAATGCTGCACTCCCTCCAAACTGACCCTCTGACAAAACAGCACTCCCTCCACCCTGACCCTGTGACAATGCTGCACTCCCTCCACACTGACCCTCTGACAATGCTGCACAACGTCCACACTGACCCTCTGACAATGCTGCACTCCCTCCACACTAACCCCCGGACAATACTGCACTCCCTCCATACTGATCCTCTGACTAAGCAGCACTCCCTCCAAACTGACCCTCTGACAATACAGCACTCCCTCTATACTGACCCTCTGACAATGATGCACTCTCTCCACACTGAACCCCTGACAATACTGCACTCCCTCCATACTGACCCTCTGACAATGCTGCACTCACTCGAACTGACCCTCTGACAATGCTGCACTCCCGCCACACTGACCCTCTGACAATGGTGCACTCCCTCCACACTAACCATCTGACAATGCTGCACTCCCTCCACACTGACCTTCTGACAATGGTGCACTCCCTCCACACTGACCCTCTGACAATGCTGCACTCCCTCCACACTAACCCTCTGACAATGCTGCACTCCCTCCACACGGATCCTCTGATAATGCTGCACTCCCTCCACACTGATCCTCTGACAATGCTGCACTTCCTCTATACTGACCCTCTGACAATGATGCACTCTCTCCACACTGAACCTCTGACAATACTGCACTCCCTCCATACTGACCCTCTGACAATGCTGCAATCCCTCGAACTGACCCTATGACAATGCTGCTCTCCCTCCATACTGACCCTCTGACAATGCTGCAATCCCTCGAACTGACCCTATGACAATGCTGCTCTACCTCCATACTGATCCTCTGACAATGCTGCACTCCCTTCACACTGATCCTCTGACAATGCTGCACTCCCTCCACATTGATCCTCTGACAATGCTGTACAACCTCCACACTGACACTCTGACAATGCTGCACTCCCTCCATACTGATCCTCTGACAATGCAGCACTCCCTACAAACTGACCCCCTGAGAATGCTGTTCACCCTCCACACTGATTGTCAGATAATGCTGCACTCCCTCCACACTGATCCTCTGACAATGCTGCACTCGCTTCACGCTGACCTTCTGACAATGCTGCACTCCCTCCACACTGATCCTCTGACAATGCTGCACTCCCTCCATACTGATCCTCTGACAATGCTTCATTCCCTCCTCACTGACCATCTGACAATGGTGCACTCCCTCCACACTGACCCTCTGACAATGCTGCACTCCCTCCACACTGACCCTCTGAAAATGCTGCACTCCCTCCATACAGATCCTCTGACAATGCTGCACTACCTCCATACTGATCCTCTGACAATGCTGCACTCTCTCCACACTGATCCTCTGACAATGCTGCACTCCCTCCACACTGACCCTCTGACAATGCTGCACTCCCTCCACACTGACCCTCTGACAATGCTGTTCACCCTCCACACAGATCCTCAGATAATGCTGCACTCCCTCCACACTGATCCTCTGACAATGCTGCACTCCCTCCATACAGATCCTCTGACAATGCTGCACTCCCTCCACTCTGACCCTCTGACAATGGTGCCCTCCCTCCACACTGACCCTCTGACAATGCTGCACTCCCTCCACACTGACCCTCTGACATTGCTGCACTCCCTCCACACTGATCCTTTGACAATGCTGCACTCCCTCCAAACTGATCCTCTGACAATGCTGCACTCCCTCTACACTGACCTTCTGAAAATGATGCACTCCCTCCACACTGACCATCTGACAATGCTGGTCTCCCTCCATACTGATCCTCTGACAATGCTGCACTCCCTTCACACTGATCCTCTGACAATGCTGCACTCCCTCCACATTGACCCTCCGACAATGCTGTACAACCTCCACACTGACCCTCTGACAATGCTGCACTCCCTCCACACTGACCCCCGGACAATACTGTACTCCCTCCATACTGATCCTCTGACAATGCAGTACTCCCTCCAAACTGACCTTCTGACAATACAGCACTCCCTCCACACTGACCCTGTGACAATGCTGAACTCCATACTGATCCTCTGTCAATGCTGCACTCCCTTCACACTGATCCTCTGACAATGCTGCACTCCGTCCACACTGACCCTCTGACAATGCTGCACTCCCTCCACACTGATCCTCTGACAATGCTGCACTCCCTCCATACTGATCCTCTGACAATGCTGCACTCCCTCCACACTGACCCTCTGACAATGGTGCACTCCCTCCACACTGACCCTCTGACAATGCAGCACTCCATCCACATTGAGCCTCTGACAATGCTGCACTCCCTCCACACTGATCCTCTGACAATGCTGCACTCCCTCCACACTGATCCTCTGACAATGCTGCACTCCCTCTATACTGACCCTCTGACAATGATGCACTCTCCCCACGCTGAACCTCTGACAATACTGCACTCCCTCCATACTGACCCTCTGACAATGCTGCACTCCCTCCAAACTGACCCTCTGACAAAACAGCACTCCCTCCACCCTGACCCTGTGACAATGCTGCACTCCCTCCACACTGACCCTCTGACAATGCTGCACAACGTCCACACTGACCCTCTGACAATGCTGCACTCCCTCCACACTAACCCCCGGACAATACTGCACTCCCTCCATACTGATCCTCTGACTAAGCAGCACTCCCTCCAAACTGACCCTCTGACAATACAGCACTCCCTCTATACTGACCCTCTGACAATGATGCACTCTCTCCACACTGAACCCCTGACAATACTGCACTCCCTCCATACTGACCCTCTGACAATGCTGCACTCACTCGAACTGACCCTCTGACAATGCTGCACTCCCGCCACACTGACCCTCTGACAATGGTGCACTCCCTCCACACTAACCATCTGACAATGCTGCACTCCCTCCACACTGACCTTCTGACAATGGTGCACTCCCTCCACACTGACCCTCTGACAATGCTGCACTCCCTCCACACTAACCCTCTGACAATGCTGCACTCCCTCCACACGGATCCTCTGATAATGCTGCACTCCCTCCACACTGATCCTCTGACAATGCTGCACTTCCTCTATACTGACCCTCTGACAATGATGCACTCTCTCCACACTGAACCTCTGACAATACTGCACTCCCTCCATACTGACCCTCTGACAATGCTGCAATCCCTCGAACTGACCCTATGACAATGCTGCACTCCCTCCATACTGACCCTCTGACAATGCTGCAATCCCTCGAACTGACCCTATGACAATGCTGCTCTACCTCCATACTGATCCTCTGACAATGCTGCACTCCCTTCACACTGATCCTCTGACAATGCTGCACTCCCTCCACATTGATCCTCTGACAATGCTGTACAACCTCCACACTGACACTCTGACAATGCTGCACTCCCTCCATACTGATCCTCTGACAATGCAGCACTCCCTACAAACTGACCCCCTGAGAATGCTGTTCACCCTCCACACTGATTGCCAGATAATGCTGCACTCCCTCCACACTGATCCTCTGACAATGCTGCACTCGCTTCACGCTGACCTTCTGACAATGCTGCACTCCCTCCACACTGATCCTCTGACAATGCTGCACTCCCTCCATACTGATCCTCTGACAATGCTGCATTCCCTCCTCACTGACCATCTGACAATGGTGCACTCCCTCCACACTGACCCTCTGACAATGCTGCACTCCCTCCACACTGACCCTCTGAAAATGCTGCACTCCCTCCATACAGATCCTCTGACAATGCTGCACTACCTCCATACTGATCCTCTGACAATGCTGCACTCTCTCCACTCTGATCCTCTGACAATGCTGCACTCCCTCCACACTGACCCTCTGACAATGCTGCACTCCCTCCACACTGACCCTCTGACAATGCTGTTCACCCTCCACACAGATCCTCAGATAATGCTGCACTCCCTACACACTGATCCTCTGACAATGCTGCACTCGCTTCACGCTGACCCTCTGACAATGCTACACTCCCTCCACACTGATCCTCTGACAATGCTGCACTCCCTCCATACAGATCCTCTGACAATGCTGCACTCCCTCCACTCTGACCCTCTGACAATGGTGCCCTCCCTCCACACTGACCCTCTGACAATGCTGCACTCCCTCCACACTGACCCTCTGACATTGCTGCACTCCCTCCACACTGATCCTTTGACAATGCTGCACTCCCTCCAAACTGATCCTCTGACAATGCTGCACTCCCTCTACACTGACCTTCTGACAATGATGCACTCCCTCCACACTGACCATCTGACAATGCTGGTCTCCCTCCATACTGATCCTCTGACAATGCTGCACTCCCTTCACACTGATCCTCTGACAATGCTGCACTCCCTCCACATTGACCCTCCGACAATGCTGTACAACCTCCAAACTGACCCTCTGACAATGCTGCACTCCCTCCACACTGACCCCCGGACAATACTGTACTCCCTCCATACTGATCCTCTGACAATGCAGTACTCCCTCCAAACTGACCCTCTGACAATACAGCACTCCCTCCACACTGACCCTGTGACAATGCTGAACTCCATACTGATCCTCTGTCAATGCTGCACTCCCTTCACACTGATCCTCTGACAATGCTGCACTCCGTCCACACTGACCCTCTGACAATGCTGCACTCCCTCCACACTGATCCTCTGACAATGCTGCACTCCCTCCATACTGATCCTCTGACAATGCTGCACTCCCTCCACACTGACCCTCTGACAATGGTGCACTCCCTCCACACTGACCCTCTGACAATGCAGCACTCCATCCACATTGAGCCTCTGACAATGCTGCACTCCCTCCACACTGATCCTCTGACAATGCTGCACTCCCTCCACACTGATCCTCTGACAATGCTGCACTCCCTCTATACTGACCCTCTGACAATGATGCACTCTCTCCACGCTGAACCTCTGACAATACTGCACTCCCTCCATACTGACCCTCTGACAATGCTGCACTCCCTCCAAACTGACCCTCTGACAAAACAGCACTCCCTCCACACTGACCCTGTGACAATGCTGCACTCCCTCCACACTGACCCTCTGACAATGCTGCACAACGTCCACACTGACCCTCTGACAATGCTGCACTCCCTCCACACTAACTCCCGGACAATACTGCACTCCCTCCATACTGATCCTCTGACTAAGCAGCACTCCCTCCAAACTGACCCTCTGACAATACAGCACTCCCTCTATACTGACCCTCTGACAATGATGCACTCTCTCCACACTGAACCCCTGACAATACTGCACTCCCTCCATACTGACCCTCTGACAATGCTGCACTCACCCGAACTGACCCTCTGACAATGCTGCTCTCCCTCCATACTGATCCTCTGACAATGCTGCTCTCCCTTCACACTGACCCTCTGACAATGCTGCACACCCTCCACACTGACCCTCTGACAATGCTGTACAACCTCCACACTGACCCTCCGACAATGCTGCACTCCCTCCACACTGACCCTCTGACAAGAGTGCACTCCCTCCATACTGATCCTCTGACAATGCAGCACTCCCTCCAAACTGACCCTCTGACAATACAGCACTCCCTCCACACTGACCCTGTGACAATGTTGTTCACCCTCCACACTGATCCTCAGATAATGCTGCACTCCCTACACACTGATTCTCTGACAATGCTGCACTCCCTCCACACTGATCCTCTGACAATGCTGCACTCCCTCCATACAGATCCTCTGACAATGCTGCATTCCCTCCACTCTGACCCTCTGACAATGGTGCCCTCTTTCCACACGGACCCTCTGACAATGCTGCACTCCCTCCACACTGACCCTCTGACATTGCTGCACTCCCTCCACACTGATCCTTTGACAATGCTGCACTCGCTCCATACTGACCCCCGGACAATACTGCACTCCCTCCATACTGATCCTCTGACAATGCAGCACTCACACCAAACTGACCCTCTGACAATACAGCACTCCCTCCACACTGACCCTGTGACAATGCTGCACTCAGTCCACACTGATCCTCTGACAATGCTGCACTCCCTCCACACTGACCCTCTGACAATGCTGCACTCCCTCCACACTGACCCTCTGACAATGCTGCACTCCCTCCACACTGATCCTCTGACAATGCTGCACTCCCTCTATACTGACCCTCTGACAATGATGCACTCTCTCCACACTGAACCTCTGACAATACTGCACTCCCTCCATACTGACCCTCTGACAATGCTGCACTCCCTCGAACTGACGCTCTGACAATGCTGCTCTCCCTCCATACTGATCCTCTGACAATGCTGCACTCCCTTCACACTGATCCTCTGACAATGCTGCACTCCCTCCACATTGACCCTCTGACAATGCTGTGCAACGTCCACACTGACCCTCTGACAATGCTGCACTCCCTCCACACTTACCCCCGGACAATACTGCACTCCCTCCATACTGATCCTCTGACAATGCAGCACTCCCTCCAAACTGACCCTCTGACAACACAGCACTCCCTCTATACTGACCCTCTGACAATGATGCACTCTCTCCACAAAGAAGCCCTGACAATAGTGCACTCCCTCCATACTGACCCTCTGACAATGCTGCACTCACTCGAACTGACCCTCTGACAATGCTGCTCTCCCTCCATACTGATCCTCTGACAATGCTGCACTCCCTTCACACTGATCCTCTGACAATGCTGCACACCCTCCACACTGACCCTCTGACAATGCTGTACAACCTCCACACTGACCCTCCCTCAATGCTGCACTCCCTCCACACTGACCCTCTGACAAGACTGCACTCCCTCCATACTGATCCTCTGACAATGCAGCACTCCCTCCAAACTGACCGTCTGACAATACAGCACTCCCTCCAAACTGACCCTCTGACAATACAGCACTCCCTCCACACTGACCCTCTGACAATGCTGCACTCTATACTGATCCTCTGACAATGCTGCACTCCCTTCACACTGACCCTCAGACAATGTTGCAATCCCTCCACACTCACCCTCTGACAATGCTGCACTCCCGCCAGACTGACTCTGCGACAATGCTGCACTCCCTCCATACTGAACCTCTGACAATGCTGCACTCCCTCCATACAGATCCTCTGACAATGCTGCACTCCCTCCATACTGATCCTCTGACAATGCTGCACTCCCTCCACACTGACCCTCTGACAATGCTGTTCACCCTCCACACTGATCCTCAGATAATGCTGCACTCCCTCCATACTGATCCTCTGACAATGCTGCACTCGCTTCACGCTGACCATCTGACAATGCTGCACTCCCTCCACACTGATACACTGACAATGCTGCACTCCCTCCACACTGATCCTCTGACAATGCTGCACTCCCTCCATACTGATCCTCTGACAATGCTGCACTCCCTCCACACTGACCCTCTGACAATGCTGGACTCCTTCCACACTGACCGTCTGACATTGCTGCACTCCCTCCACACTGATCCTTTGACAATGCTGCACTCACTCGAACTGACCCTCTGACAATGCTGCTCTCCCTCCATACTGATCCTCTGACAATGCTGCACTCCCTTCACACTGATCCTCTGACAATGCTGCACACCCTCCACACTGACCCTCTGACAATGCTGTACAACCTCCACACTGACCCTCCGGCAATGCTGCACTCCCTCCTCACTGACCCTCTGACAAGACTGCACTCCCTCCATACTGATCCTCTGACAATGCAGCACTCCCTCCAAACTGACCCTCTGACAATACAGCACTCCCTCCACACTGACTCCCGGACAATGCTGCACTCCATACTGATCCTCTGACAATGCTGCACTCCCTTCATACTGATCCTCTGACAATGCTGCACTCCCTCCACACAGACCCTCTGACAATGCTGCACACCCTCTACACTGATCCTCTGACAATGCTGCACTCCCTCCACACTGACTCTGTGACAATGCTGCACTCCCTCCATACTGACCCTCTGACAATGCTGCACTCCCTCCATACTGATCCTCTGACAATGCTGCACTCCCTCCATACTGATCCTCGAACAATGCTGCACTCTCTCCACACTGATCCTCTGACAATGCTGCTCTCCCTCCACACTGACGCTCTGACAATGCTGCACTCCCTCCACACTGACCCTCTGACAATGCTGCACTCCCTCCACACTGACCCTCTGACAATGCTGCACTCCCTCCACACTGACCCACTGACAATGCTGCACTCCCTCCACACTGACCCTCTGATAATTGTGCACTCCCTCCACACTAACCCTCTGACAATGCTGCACTCCCTCCACACCGACCCTCTGACAATGGTGCACTCCCTCCACACTGACCCTCTGACAATGCTGCACTCCCTCCACACTGACCCTCTGACAATGCTGCACTCCCTCCACACGGATCCTCTGACAATGCTGCACTCCCTCCACACTGATCCTCTGACAATGCTGCACTTCCTCTATACTGACCTTTGACAATACTGCACTCCCTCCATACTGATCCTCTGACAATGCTGCTCTCCCTCCATACTGATCCTCTGACAATGCTGCACTCCCTTCACACTGATCCTCTGAAAATGCTGCACTCCCTCCACATTGATCCTCTGACAATGCTGTACAACCTCCACACTGACACTCTGACAATGCTGCACTCCCTCCACACTGACCCCCGGACAATACTGCACTCCCTCCATACTGATCCTCCGACAATGCAGCACTCCCTCCAAACTGACCCTCTGAGAATGCTGTTCACCCTCCACACTGATTGTCAGATAATGCTGCACTCCCTCCACACTGATCCTCTGACAATGCTGCACTCGCTTCACGCTGACCTTCTGACAATGCTGCACTCCCTCCACACTGATCCACTGACAATGCTGCACTCCCTCCACACTGACGCTCTGACAATGCTGCATTCCATACTGATCCTCAGTCAATTCTGCACTCCCTTCACACTGATCCTCTGACAATGCTGCACTCCCTCCACACTGACCGTCTGACAATGCTGTACACCCTCAACACTGATTCTCTGACAATGCTGCACTCCCTCCACACAGACTCTGTGACAATGCTGCACTCCCTCCACACTGATCCTCTGACAATGCTGCACTCCCTCCATACTGATCCTCTGACAATGCTGCACTCTCTCCACACTGATCCTCTGACAATGCTGCACTCCCTCCACACTGACCCTCTGACAATGCTGCACTCCCTCCACACTGACCCTCTGAGAATTCTGTTCACTCTCCACACTGATTGTCAGATTATGCTGCACTCCCTCCACACTGACCCTCTGATAATGCTGCATTCGCTTCACGCTGACCTTCTGACAATGCTGCACTCCCTCCACACTGATCCACTGACAATGCTGCACTCCGTCCACACTGACCCTCTGACAATGCTGCACTCACTCCACCCTGATCCTCTGACAATGCGGCATTCCCTCCATACTGATCCTCTGACAATGCTGCATTCCCTCCACACTGACCCTCTGACAATGGTGCACTCCCTCCACACTGACCCTCTGACAATGCTGCACTCCCTCCACACTGACCCTCTGAAAATGCTGCACTTCCTCCAGACAGATCCTCTGACAATGCTGCACTCCCTCCATACTGATCCTCTGACAATGCTGCACTCTCTCCACACTGATCCTCTGAAAATGCTGCACTCTCTCCACACTGACCCTCTGACAATGCTGCACTCCCTCCACACTGACCCTCTGACAATGCTGTTCACCCTCCACACTGATCCTCAGATAATGCTGCACTCCCTCCACACTGTTCCTCTGACAATGCTGCACTCGCTTCACGCTGACCCTCTGACAATGCTGCACTCCCTCCACACTGATCCTCTGACAATGCTGCACTCCCTCCATACAGATCCTCTGACAATACTGCAGTCCCTCCATACTGACCCTCTGACAATGGTGCACTCCCTCGAACTGACCTTGTGACAATTCTGGTCTCCCTCCATACTGATCTTCTGACAATGCTGCACTCCCTTCACACTGATCCTCTGACAATGCTGCACTCCCTCCACATTGACCCTCTGACAATGCTGTACAACCTCCACACTGACCCTCTGACAATGCTGCACTCCCTCCACACTGACCCCCGGACAATACTGCACTCCCTCCATACTGATCCTCTGACAATGCAGCACTCCCTCCAAACTGACCCTCTGACAATACAGCACTCCCTCCACACTGACCCTGTGACAATGCTGCACTCCATACTGATCCTCTGACAATGCTGCACTCCCTTCACACTGATCCTCTGACAATGCTGCACTCCGTCCACACTGACCCTCTGACAATGATGCACTCCCTCCACACTGATCCTCTGACAATGCTGCACTCCCTCCATACTGATCCTCTGACAATGATGCACTCCCTCCACACTGAACCTCTGACAATGGTGCACTCCCTCCACACTGACCCTCTGACAATGCAGCACTCCCTCCACACTGACTCTCTGACAATGCTGCACTCCCTCCACACTGATCCTCTGACAATGCTGCACTCCCTCCACACTGATCCTCTGACAATGCTACACTCCCTCTATACTGACCCTCTGACAATGATGCACTCTCTCCACACTGAACCTCTGACAATACTGCACTCCCTCCATACTGACCCTCTGACAATGCTGCACTCCCTCGAACTGACCCTCTGACAATGCTGCTCTCCCTCCATACTGATCCTCTGACAATGCTGCACTCCCTTCACACTGATCCTCCGACAATGCTGCACTCCCTCCACATTGACCCTCTGACAATGCTGTACCACGTCCACACTGACCCTCTGACAATGCTGCATTCCCTCCACACTAACCCCCGGACAATACTGCACTCCCTCCATACTGATCCTCTGACAATGCAGCACTCCCACCAAACTGACCCTCTGACAATAGAGCACTCCCTCCACACTGACCCTCTGACAATGCTGCACTCTATACTGATCCTCTGACAATGCTGCACTCCCTTCACACTGATCCTCAGACAATGTTGCAATCCCTCCACACTGACCCTCTGACAATGCTGCACTCCCGCCACACTGACACTGCGACAATGCTGCACTCCCTCCATACTGAACCTCTGACAATGCTGCACTCCCTCCATACAGATCCTCTGACAATGCTGCACTCCCTCCATACTGATCCTCTGACAATGCTGCACTCTCTCCACACTGATCCTCTGACAATGCTGCACTCCCTCCACACTGACCCTCTGACAATGCTGCACTCCCTCCACACTGACCCTCTGACAATGCTGTTCACCCTCCACACTGATCCTCAGATAATGCTGCACTCCCTCCATACTGATCCTCTGACAATGCTGCACTCGCTTCACGCTGACCATCTGACAATGCTGCACTCCCTCCACATTGATACACTGACAATGCTGCACTCCCTCCACACTGACCCTCTGACAATGCTGCACTCCCTCCACACTGATCCTCTGACAATGCTGCACTCCCTACATACTGATCCTCTGACAATGCTGCACTCCCGCCACACTGACCCTCTGACAATGCTGGACTCCTTCCACACTGACCGACTGACATTGCTGCACTCCCTCCACACTGATCCTTTGACAATGCTGCACTCACTCGAACTGACCCTCTGACAATGCTGCTCTCCCTCCATACTGACGCTCTGACAATGCTGCACTCCCTCCATACTGAACCTCTGACAATGCTGCACTCCCTCCATACAGATCCTCTGACAATGCTGCACTCCCTCCATACTGATCCTCTGACAATGCTGCACTCTCTCCACACTGATCCTCTGACAATGCTGCTCTCCCTCCACACTGACGCTCTGACAATGCTGCACTCCCTCCACACTGACCCTCCGACAATGCTGCACTCCCTCCACACTGACCCTCTGACAAGACTGCACTCCCTCCATACTGATCCTCTGACAAAGCAGCACTCCCTCCAAACTGACCCTCTGACAATGCAGCACTCCCTCCACACTGACCCTGTGACAATGCTGCACTCCATACTGATTCTCTGACAATGCTGCACTCCCTTCATACTGATCCTCTGACAATGCTGCACTCCCTCCACACTGACCCTCTGACAATGCTGCACACCCTCTACACTGATCCTCTGACAATGCTGCACTCCCTCCACACTGACTCTGTGACAATGCTGCACTCCCTCCATACTGACCCTCTGACAATGCTGCACGCCCTCCATACTGATCCTCTGACAATGCTGTACTCCCTCCATACTGATCCTCTGACAATGCTGCACTCTCTCCACACTGATCCTCTGACAATGCTGCTCTCCCTCCACACTGACGCTCTGACAATGCTGCACTCCCTCCACACTGACCCTCTGACAATGCTGCACTCCCTCCACACTGACCCTCTGACAATGCTGCACTCCCTCCACACTGATCCACTGACAATGCTGCACTCCCTCCACACTGACCCTCTGATAATTGTGCACTCCCTCCACACTAACCCTCTGACAATGCTGCACTCCCTCCACACCGACCCTCTGACAATGGTGCACTCCCTCCACACTGACCCTCTGACAATGCTGCACTCCCTCCACACTGACCCTCTGACAATGCTGCACTCCCTCCACACGGATCCTCTGACAATGCTGCACTCCCTCCACACTGATCCTCTGACAATGCTGCACTTCCTCTATACTGACCTTTGACAATACTGCACTCCCTCCATACTGATCCTCTGACAATGCTGCTCTCCCTCCATACTGATCCTCTGACAATGCTGCACTCCCTTCACACTGATCCTCTGAAAATGCAGCACTCCCTCCACATTGATCCTCTGACAATGCTGTGCAACCTCCACACTGATCCACTGACAATGCTGCACTCCGTCCACACTGACCCTCTGAGAATGCTGTTCACTCTCCACACTGATTGTCAGATTATGCTGCACTCCCTCCACACTGACCCTCTGACAATGCTGCACTCCCTCCACACTGACCCTCTGAGAATGCTGTTCACTCTCCACACTGATTGTCAGATTATGCTGCACTCCCTCCACACTGACCCTCTGATAATGCTGCACTCGCTTCACGCTGACCTTCTGACAATGCTGCACTCCCTCCACACTGATCCACTGACAATGCTGCACTCCGTCCACACTGACCCTCTGACAATGCTGCACTCACTCCACACTGATCCTCTGACAATGCGGCATTCCCTCCATACTGATCCTCTGACAATGCTGCATTCCCTCCACACTGACCCTCTGACAATGGTGCACTCCCTCCACACTGACCCTCTGACAATGCTGCACTCCCTCCACACTGACCCTCTGACAATGCTGCACTCCCTCCACACTTATCCTCTGACAATGCTGCACTCCCTCCACACTGATCCTCTGACAATGCTGCACTCCCTCTATACTGACCCTCTGACAATGATGCACTGTCTCCACACTGAACCTCTGACAATGCTGCATTCCCTCTCTCCTGACCCTCTGACAATGATGCACTCGCTTCACGCTGACCTTCTGACAATGCTGCACTCCCTCCACACTGAACCTCTGACAATACTGCACTCCCTCCATACTGACCCTCTGACAATGCTGCACTCACTCGAACTGATCCTCTGACAATGCTGCTCTCACTCCATACTGTTCCTCTGACAATGCTGCACTCCCTTCACACTGATCCTCTGACAATGCTGCACTCCCTCCACACTGACCCTCTGACAATGCTGTACAACCTCCACACTGACCCTCTGACAATGCTGCACTCCCTCCACACTGCCCCTCTGACAATACTGCACTCCCTCAATCCTGATCCTCTGACAATGCTGCATTCCCTCCACACTGACCCTCTGACAATGCAGCACACCCTCCAAACTGACCGTCTGACAGTACAGCACTCCCTCCACACTGACCCTGTGACAATGCTACACTCCATACTGATCCTCTGACAATGCTGCACTCCCTTCACACTGATCCTATGACAATGCTGCACTCCCTCCACACTGACCCTCTGACAATGCTGCACACCCTCCACACTGATGCTCTGACAATGCTGCACTCCCTCCACACTGACTCTGTCACAATGCTGCACTCCCTCCATACTGACCCTCTGACAATGCTGCACTCCCTCCGTACTGATCCTCTGACATTGCTGCAATCACTCCACACTGATCCTCTGACAATGCTGCTCTCCCTCCACACTGACCCTCTGACAATGCTGCACTCCCTCCACACTGACCCTCTGACAATGCTTCACACCATCCACACTGATGCTCTGATAATGCTGCACTCCCTTCACGCTGACCCTCTGACAATGCTGTGCAACCTCCACACTGTCCCTCTGACAATGCTGCACTCCCTCCACACTGACCCTCTGACAATGCTGCACTCCCTCCACACTGATACTCTGATCATGCTGCACTCCCGACACACTGATCCTCTGACAATGCTGCACTCCCTCCACACTGACCCTCTGACAGTGCTGCAATCCCTCGAACTGACCCTCTGACAATGCTGCTCTCCCTCCATACTGATCCTCTGACATTGCTGCACTCCCTTCACACTGATCCTCTGACAATGCTGCACTCCCTCCACACTGACCCGCTGACAATGCTGTACAACCTCCACACTGATCCTCTGACAATGCTGCTATCCCTCCACACTGACGCGCGGACAATACTGCACACCCTTCATACTGATCCTCTGACAATACAGCACTCCCTCCAAACTGACCCTCTGACAATGCAGCACTCCCTCCACACTGACCCTGTGACAATGTTGCACTCAATACTGATCCTCTGACAATGCTGTACACCCTCCACACTGATCCTCTGACAATGCTGCACTCCCTCCACACTGACTCTGTGACAATGCTGCACTCCCTACATACTGACCCTCTGACAATGCTGCACTCCCTCCGTACTGATCCTCTGACAATGCTGCACTCCCTCCATACTGATCCTCTGGCAATGCTGCACTCTCTCCACACTGATCCTCTGACAATGCTGTACACCCTCCATACTGATCCTCTGGCAATGCTGCACTCTCTCCACACTGATCCTCTGACAATGCTGTACACCCTCCACACTGACCCTCTGACCATGCTGAACCCCCTCCATACTGATCCTCTGACAATGCTGCACTCCCTCCACACTGATCCTCTGACAATGCTGCACTCCCTCCATACTGATCCTCTGACAATGCTGCTCTCCCTCCACACTGATCCTCTGATAATGCTGCACTTCCTCCACACTGACTCTCTGACAATGCTGTACACCCTCTATACTGACCCTCTGACAATGCTTCACTCCCTTCACACTGAACCTCTGACAATGCTGCACTCCCTCCACACTGATCCTCTGACAATGCTGCACTCCCTCCGCACTGACCCTCTGACAACGCTGCAATCCCTCCATACTGACCCTCTGACAATGCTGTACACCCTCCACACTGATCCTCTGACAATGCTGCACTCCCTTCTCACTGACCCTCTGACAATGCTGCACTCCCTCCACACTGACCCTCTGACAATGCTGCACTCCGTCCACACTGATCCTCTGACAATGCTGTACTCCCTCCATACTGATCCTCTGACAATGCTGCATTCCCTCCATACTGATCCTCTGTCAATGCTGCACTCCCTCCAGACTGATCCTCTGACAATGCTGCACTCCCTCCACACTGACCCTCTGATAACGCTGCAATCCCTCCATACTGATCCTCTGACAATGCTGCACTCCCTCCACACTGACCCTCTGACAATATTGCACTCCCTCCATACTTATCCTCTGACAATACTGCAGTCCCTCCACACTGACCCTCTGACAATGCTGCACTCCCTCCACACTGATCCTCTGATAGTGATCCACTCCCTCAATACTGACTCTCTGACTGTGTGGAAGTGGCCCTATACTGACCTCCGACAGTGTGGCCCAATCTCAGCACAAAACCTCTGACAGTACAGCACTCCATCATAACCGACTCTCTGACAGTGCAGCACTGCCTCAGTACTGACTCATTGACAGTGTAGCAGTCCCTCAGCACTGACCTTCTGCCTCCGTCCTGCACATCTGACAGTCCAGCAGTGCGTCAGTACTGTTTATCTGACAGTGCAGCACTCTCTATGTACTAACCCTCTGACAGTGCAGCACTCCCTCAGTATTGACCCTCTGACAGTGCAGCACTCTCTCAGTACTGACTCTCTGTCAATGAAGCACTCCCTCAATACTGACCCTCTCATGGTGCAGTGCTCTCTCAGTGCAGATCCTCTGATAGTGAGGCTTGCCGTCTGGACTGAAACTGTGACAGTGTGGTGCTCACTCAGTACTGACTCTCTGACAGTGCAGAACTCCCTCAGAACTGACCCTGTGACAGTGCGGCACTCCCTCAGTACTGACCCTCTGACAGTGCAGCACTCCCTCAGAACTGACCCTCTGACAGTGCGGCACTCTCTCAGTACTGACCATCTGACTGTGCAGCACTCTCTCAGTACTGATCCTCTGACAGTGCAGCACTCTCTCAGTACTGACCATCTGACAGTGCAGCACTCTCTCAGTACTGACCCTCTGACAGTGCAGCACTCTGTCTGTACTGACTCTCTGAAATTGCACTGACTCAGAATTGACACTCTCACTGTGTGGCTCTCCCTCAGTAGTGACCTTTTGATAATGCATGCTCCCTCAGTTCTGACGCGCTGACAGTGTAGTGCCCGTTCAGTACTGACCCTCTGATGGTGCAGTTCTCTCCGAGTACAGAGCCTCAGACAGTGCGGCATTCCCTCTGGACTGACCCTTTGACAGTGTAGTACTCCTCAGAAATGGCTGTCTGGTAATGCAGCAGTCCCTCACTACTGACTGTCCGACAGTGCAGTGATCCCTCAGTACTCACCCCCTGACAGTGCAGCAGACCCTCAGTGCTGACCCTCTGACAGTGCAGTGATCCCTCAGTACTGACCCTCTGACAGTGCGGCACTCCCTCAGTACTGACCCTCTGACAGTGCAGCGCTACCTCAGTACTCACCCTCTGACAGTGCGGCACTCCCTCACTACTGACGCTCACACAGTGCAGAACTTCCTCAGTACTGACCATGTGACAGAGTGGCACTGCCCCCATACCGACCGTGTCACAGTGCGGTAAACCCTCAGTACTGACCCTCTGGCTGTGCAGCTCTTTTAGTTCTGACATTCAGACAGTGCAGCGCTCGCTCAGTACTAACCCTCAGTGAAAGCACCGCTCCCTCAGTACTGACTCTATGACAGTGCAGCACTCCCTCAGTGCTGACCCTCTGACAGTGCAGCACTCCCGCAGTACTGATCTTCTGACAGTGCAGCACTCCCTCAGTAATGACCCTCTGACAGTGCAGCATTCCCGCAGAACTGACCCTATGACCTTGCAGCTCTTTGACAGTGCAGCGATCCTTTCGTTCTGACAATCTAACAGTGTAGTGCTCCCTCAGTACTGACCCTCTCAGAATGCACCGCTCCCTCAGTACAGACCCTCTGACAGTGCAGCACTCCCTCAGTACTGACCCTCTGACAGTGCAGCACTCCCTCAGTACTGACCCAATGACAGTGCAGCACTCCCTCAGTACTGACCATCTAACAGTGCAGCGCCACCTCAGTACTCACCCTCTGACAGTGCGGCACTCCCTCAGTACTGACCCTCTCACAGTGTAGCACTTCCTCAGTACTGACCCTCTGACAGTGCAGCATTCCCACATTACTGACCATCTGACTGTGCAGCACTCCCACAGTACTGACCCTCTGACAGTGCAGCACTCCCACAGTACTGACCCTCTGACAGTGAAGCATTCCCTCAGTGTTGACCCTCCGACAGTGCAGCACTCCTTCAGTACTGACCCTCTGACAGTGCAGCACTCCCTCAGTGTTGACCCTCCGACAGTGCAGCACTCCCTCAGTACTGACCCTCCGACAGTGCAGCACTCCCTCAGTGTTGACCCTCCGACAGTGCAGCACTCCCTCAGTACTGACCATCTGACAGTGCAACACTCCCTCAGTACTGACCCTCTGACAGTGCAACACTCCCTCAATACTGACCCTCTGACAGTGTAGCACTCCCTCAGTACTGACCCTCTGACAGTGCAGCACTCCCTCAGTACTGACCCTCTGACAGTGCAGCACTCCCTCAGTACTGACCCTCAAACAGTGCAGCATTTCCGCAGCACTGACCCTCTGACAGTGCAGCATACCCTCAGTACTGACCATCTGACATTGCAGCACTCCCTCATTACTGACCCTCTGATAGTGCAGCACTCCCTCAGTACTGACCCTCTGACAGTGCAGCACTCCCTCAGTACTGACCCTCTGACAGTGCAGCAGTCCCTCAGCACTGACCCTCTGACAGTTCAGCACTCCCTCAGTACTGACCCTCTGACAGTGCAGCACTCCCTCAGTACTGACCCTCTGACAGTGCAGCACTCCCTCAGTACTGACCCTCTGACAGTGCAGCACTCCCTCAGTACTGACCCTCTGACAGTGCAGCACTCCCTCAGTACTGACCCTCTGACAGTGCTGCACTCCCTCAGCACTGACCCTCTTTTTTTCTATTTCATAGATTCTTGTGGAAATTTGGAGACATAGGGTTTGCAGATTCTGAGGAAGCATGAGAGAGACACACAAACCAAACCCTGTCTGAAACTCTCTGTAATAGACTATTCAGAGGCACAGAGTCACAGAGGTGCACAGCTTGGAAATGGACCCTCCTGTCCAACTCGTCCATACCAAACAGATATTCTCATCTCATTTCATTCCATTAGCTAGCACTTGGCTTTTATCCCTCTAAACCCTTCCTATTCACATACTCATCCTGATGCCTTTTAAATGTCACAACTGTACCAGCCCCCATCACTTCCTCTGGCAGCTACCTGCATGCCCTTGAATAAGTGCTCAAACATTCATACTGTCGATACAAACTCGAATAAACACCAACCTGCGAAATGCTATCATTGTCATTTTCAACCCAACCTTTGCTTCTTCATTACGCTGATTTGAACAGAGGGAAAGAAACAGAGTTAGTGACCATCCACCGTGACCCTGTTATAAAACGTATTTTCACATGTGGCTTGTATGTGATTCCCACACCCTCTAATAGTTGCCTGGAAGGTGGGGGTGAGCTGTACTCTCCTGCTGCAGTCCTTGGGTGTCCCCCAGTGATGTTAGGGAGGGAGCTCCAGGTTTTTGACCTGAACCATGTGAAGAACTCTCTTACTGGAGTGTCACTTTTAAAGTTGGGAATTTAATATAGACCAGGAGGACCCGAGAGCTGCTGTCTTGTCAGAGAGAGAGGACTGGTGGGTCACACACCTCAGGTGAGGGGGGAGGTTGAGAAGCTGGGACCTTCATTGTAATTTCAGACATGATAGAGATTGAGCCAACAATGTTGGCATCACGAACCTGTTAGATGAGGTAACTGACCCCCCTTTGTAGCAGAGGGATTCAATCCCTTTAATAGAGCAAGCTTGAGAATTCAACACTAAAATCAATCTTTACGGACGCGCTGGAGACCTGAAACATCAATACAGAGATTGCTGAAGAAACTCAGCATGTCCGGCAGCATCTCTGAAGGGGGAGGGAGAAAGAGACAGAGAGAGAGTTCATCTTTCAATCCAGTGATTTCTGCGGGAAAGTTCCTTCAGAACAGACCGTTTTGAGGAAGGGTCACTTGATATGCGAATTGTTCCACTCTCTCTTCAGCGTTGCTATCTGCTGAATTCTGCTGAATTTCCCCACCATCTGTTTGCTTGAGAATTTGACCTGATCCAAGCGTCACTGAGTAATTCAGTCTGTGTTCAATGTCCTGAGGCTGCTTCTGTTGAAAGTTGACAACCAGGTTTAAGGCTTTGTAAGGTATTGTATTCGGAGGGCGGGGTACATGGGAGAACAGATACAGAACACAGGCACTTCACAAAGATCCTTCTCAATATAACTTTGTGATGTTAATTCAGAAGAAACAGCTCAGGGCTAACATTTCAGTTAATCAGCCAAGGGGAGTATATATGTCATGGTAAAGACTTCTTGTAAAGACTGTACCGAACCGAACTTTAGTGACTATGTTTGGACGTAAAGTTTTTTTGTGAATAACGCATCTTTTTGAAATTGATATAAATATGTTTTCGAGTGGGACAAAGCATCTTGAGCTTGTGGAGGCATTGCCCTTGTCCCTAATCTTCCTTAAATAAACGCTAGAAAAGTTCGATACTCCCTGGGTATAGACATGAAACAGTCATCAACGGGGAGGAGATGGTGAGATTGTCACGGGGGCTCAGTGTTGCCTCACCCCACCCGGGGTTCGATTCCAGCCTCGGGCGACTGTCTGTGTGGAGTTGGCACATTCTCCCCGAGTCTGCCTCCGAGTGCTCCAGTTCCCACCCACTGTTCACGGATGTGCAGGTTAGGTGGATTAGTCAGAGGAAACGAAGGGATCCAGGGATGGTGGGGGGGCGGGAGGATGGGCTGTTCTGCCGCGGGTCAGTGTGAACCTGATAGGCCGAATGACCTGCTTCCACATCTTAGGGATTGTATGATCAATCCAGAGACTCAAATACTGTTCTGGGCCCTGGGCTCCAATCTTGGAGGTGGCTGTGGGTCATCACAGTGAGAACAGGTTTGGGGATGAACACGGTCCAAGGGGGCAACATGTTTGCTTTCTGAGGTGTTGAAGACATGAATGTTCTGTCGAGGTGCTTTGGGGATAAACATACTGAGGGGATGGTTTCTAAGGTATTGAGGGAGCACTATCTGTCAGTACAGGGTGCAGATGGTCGAAAGGTACAGATACACTTCATAGAACATAGAACATAGGACATCGAACAGTACAGCACAGAACAGGCCCTTCAGTCCTTGATGTTGTGCCGACCATTGATCCTCATGTAAGGTAAACCTAATGTATGAACCCTCAAATTTCTATGACCATGTGCATGTCCAGCAGTCACTTAAATATCCCCAATGACCTTGCTTCCACAATTGCTGCTTGCAACGCATTTCATGCTCTCGCAACTCTCTGCTTAAAGAACCCGCCTCTGACATCCCCTCTATACTTTCCTACAAACAGCTTAAAACTATGACCTCTCGTGTTAACAATTTCTGCCCTGGGAAAAAAAGTGTCTGGCTATCAACCCTATCTATGCCTCTCATTATCTTGTACACCTCAATTAGGTCCCCTGCCTTCCTTCTTTTTTCCACTGAATGAAGTCCGAGCTCAGTCAATCTCTCTTTGTTAGATAAGCCCTCCATTCCAGGCAGCATTCTGGTAAACCTCCTCTGAACCCTCTCCAAAGCATCCACATCTTTCCTATAATAGGGCGAGCAGAACTGGACACAGTATTCCAAGTGCGTTCTAACCAAAGTTTTATCGAGCTGCATCAAGATCTCACGGCTCTTAAACACAATCCTCCTGTTAATGAAAGCCAAAACACCATATGCTTTCTTAACAACCCTGTCCACTTGGGTAGCCATTTTAAGGGATCTATGTACCTGCACACCAAGATCCCTCTGTTCCGTCACACTGCCAAGAATCCTGTCTTTAATCCTGTACTCAGTTTTCAAATTTGACCTTCCAAAATGCATCATCTCCATTTATTCAGGTTGAACTCCATCTGCCACCTCTCAGCCCATCTCTGCATCCTGTCAATGTCCCGCTGCAGCATACAATAACCCTCTATACTGTCAACAACACCTCCAACCTTTGTGTTGTCTGCAAACTTGCTGACCCCTCCTTGAATCCCCTCATCCAAATCATTAATAAAAATTACAAACAGTACAGGCCCAAGGACAGAACCCTGTGGAACACCACTCACCACTGACTTCCAGGCAGAATATTTTCCTTCTACTACCACTCGCTGTCTTCTGTTGGCCAACCAATTCTGTATCCAGACAGCTAAGTTTCCCTGTATCCCATTCCTCCTGACCTTCTGAATGAACCTACCATGTGGAACCTTATCAAATGCCTTACTGAAGTCCAAATACACCACATCCACAGCTCGACCCTCATCAACCTGCCCAGTAACATCCTCAAATAACTCAGTAAGGTTTGTGAGGCATGACCTGCCCCTCACAAAGCCGTGTTGATTGCATTAAATCAAGCCATGCTCTTCCAGATGGTCATAAATCCTGTCCCTCAGAATCCTTTCTAACTCCTTACAGACGACAGGCGTGAGAGTGTCTGGTCTGTAATTGCCGGGGATTTCCCTATTTCCTTTCTTGAAGAGAGGAATTATATTTGCATCCCTCCAGTCCTCAGGTACGACTCCAGTGGAGAGCGAGGATGTAAGGATCTTCGCAAGCAGCGAAGCAATCACATTTCTCGCTTCCCAAAGCAGCCGAGGACAAATCTGGTCTGGCCCTGGCGACTTGTCAGTCTTAATGTTTGTCAGAATGTTCAGCACATCAGCTTCCTCAATCTCTATCTGTTCCAGCGTGCTTACCTGCTCCTCAATGGTTTCGATCACTACAATGTCCTTTTCGTTAGTAACGACAGAAGCAAAAAACTCATTTAGGGGGTTCCCCTGCCTCCTCAGACTCTACACACATGTTCCCAATGCTGTCCCTGAGCGGCCCTACTCTTTCTTTGATCATTGTCTTACTCCTCACATCCGTGTAAAAATGTCTTTGGATTCTCCCTAATCCTTCCTGTCAAGCCTTTTTCCTGCCCCCTCCTGGCTCTCCTCAGGCCATTTTTGAGCTCCTTCCTCGCCTGCCTGTAATCCTCTAGAGCTGACCAAGACCCTTCCTTCCTCCACCTTACGTAAGCTACCTTCTTTCTTTCGAAAAGAAGCTCCTCCGCTCTCGACATCCAAGGTTCCTTTATCTTACCCCTTCTTGCCTGTCTCAGAGGAACACATTTATTCATCACTCGCAACAACTATTCCTTAAACAGTCTCCACATGTCTATAGTGGCCTTTCCATGGAATAATTGCTCCCAGTCCATGGTTCTCAACTCACGTCTGATAGTATCATAGTTTCCTTTTCCCCAATTAAATATCCTCCCATTGTGCCTGCTTCTCTCCTTCTCCATGGCTATATAGAATGTGAGGCAGTTGTGGTCACTATCACCAAAATGCTCTCCCACCGCAAGATCTGACACCTGCCCCAGCTCATTGCCGAGCACCAAAATCAAAATGGCCTCTCCCCTCGTCGGCCGCTTCAATGTGCTGAGTTAGGAAACCCTCATGAACACACCTTACAAAACCATCTGCTCGAAGGAGGTTCCAATCTATATTGAGAAAGTTAAAGTCACCCATTACAACAACCCTATTACATTCACTCTTTACCAAAATCTGCCGACCTATGCTTTCTTCAATCTCCCTGCTGCTGTTGGGGGGCCTGTAGTAAATCCCTAATGAGGTGACTGCTCCCTTACTGTTTCTAATTTCCACCCATACTGACTCAGTAGGCAGACCCTCCTCGACAATGGTAACTTCTGTAGCTGTGATACCCTCTCTGATTTCCTTTCTGAATTCTTTGCATGTGGTGTCCCTCAAGGGTTGGCCAGCACGGTGGCTCAATGGTGGGCACTGCTGTCTCACAGCACCAGGGAACCAGGTTCGATTCCAGACTCGGGCGATTGTCTGTGTGGAGTTTGCACATTCTCCCAGTGTCTGCGTGGGTTTCCTCCCGGTGCTCCGGTTTCCTCCCACAGTCCAAAGGTGTGCAGGTCAGATGAAATGGCCATGCTAAATTACCTGTAGTGTTAGGTGCATTAATCCGTGGTAAACGTAGGGGAATGGGTCTGGATGGGTTCCTCTTCGGAGGGTCGGTGTGGACTTGTTAAGCCGAAGGGACTGTTTCCACACTGTAGGGAATCTAAGGGTCTATCCTTGGACTCTCCTTTTTCTCACCTACATACTGCCAGGAGGTGACATTGTCCGAAAACACCGTGTTAGGTTTCAAATGTACAATGACACTGCCCAGCTCTCCCCCCCCATCATCCCTCTCCATTACTCTACTGTTACTCAGTTATCAAACTACTTACCACGCTCCCACTACTCGATTAGCTGCAATTTTCTCCAGTGAAACATTGTAATGGTTAAAACCATTGCCTTCAGTTGCTATTACAAATTCCTTTCCCTTACTGCTGAGCCCCTCCCTCCCACTGGGAAATATCTGAGGTAGAACTACATTCTTTCCAATATTGCTGTTATATCTGACCCCAAGGTGACCTTCTGATCAGACATCCACACAATCCCAAACACCAGGAATTCCATTCTGTTACACGTTGCTTGTCTCCCTGTGAGATACAAAGCTCACACACCTCAATCATTGCAGTCTGAGACAAGATCTGAATCAGTAGTGTCCTTTATTTTTACACTTGCAATTGGGTGCGATGTCCAGTGCCAGGCAAGGCAGAGGACATACACACACCAAATTCAACAAACTTTCGATATTTTTATAATTTGGTTCCTACATAGGGTTTCTTATTTCATTGTCCGTCCCCCCCCCCCCCCCCCGTTTACATCCTACACTTACCGAAGACTGATCCCACCACTCCTGCTCATCCGGCCTTGTCTGTGAAAAAATGCTTAGTTCTGGCCTCACAAGGCCGTTTGACCTCATCCCACTGCAGGTCATTGTTAGGCATATTCTTTCTTCATCAGTATCTACTCTTTCCATCTGGGCCTCTCCCGAGAACACTCTGATCTCTATGACCTCTTTAGTTAGGGTTTGTCCCTGTGTCTCTGTAAAAATAGAAAACCTACTGTTTATACAGGCTTTCTAGCTTGACTGCATCCCCTCACAACATCTTATCTATTTGCCCATAAAATCTACCATTGTTCTGCAATCACGTTTCATGCTGACATACAATGCTAGCTAATACAAAAACAATTATATATTTCCTCCACATAGTTTCCATTCTTGATGACTCAGCTCTTGGCTGAAAATATTACACACTGGTGTGAGTTCATTTACCTTGTATCAGAAATTATAATTGCAGAAATAACATTAATTTACCTATATCCCACATCCCCCTCACCCCAGCTCCATTGTTACTGAAACCCCTTACCCGTGTCGGTGTTGCCTTAAACTTGACGAATCTGAAACAGAACCCTTGATTCCGTAACTGACCCAGAATCTGCTAGCTTCCTGTGTATCCTGCACAATTACCCCCCGGTCCCTTTGTGGTGCAACTTTCTACAGTTTTCACCATTTAAATAGCACTCTGTTCTTTTATTATCCCCGCCAAAATGACCAACTTCCCATTTTCCCAAATTATACTCCATCTGGCAACTTGTTGCCCCCTTCTCCTGTGCATCTCTCTCTTCACAATCCTCTTAGAACTTTACAGTTATGCCTTTTCCCACCCACCCCTCCAATTCTTCTAAACGTTTACTGGGAATCCTGGGCAGTGGGAAGCGTGCAGTGTTGCTCTGTTTTCCGTGAGACTCTATGGGATGACTGGGAGGATCTTGCTGCCCATTAGTCAGAATGGAGACAACTTGCCCATCGCGCTGCATGAGCCTTTCACTCCCCATGTCTTATTGATGAGGCACAGCGGCAACACGGAAGGAAAGAAAAGGAAGGAAATCCTGCTCTCCGCATCTCACTGACCCTTGGATCATTCTGTCCATCTATGAAAGATCTGCCCTGTTCAGTCACATGAAGTCCCAAGGTGGAAACTCATAGAAACCCACATAGATTTCCCCCTGAACTAACTGCTGACCTCCACAAGGGGTAATGTGTACAGTCATCCTGGGCCAGGAGGAGGGGATGGTATGAGTTTCTAACCTGACCTGACAGTGATGGATTTTATAACTTGTATTACAGGATACTACAGGTGGACATTCAGATGGTAATCTCAGTAACTGTAATGCCAAACCCTGACGGAATTACTCAATTCATCAGGACCTGGATATTCACATTGTGTGTGAGTATTGTGTTCCAGATCAATCCCATTTACTGCAGAAAAGTGCTCCTTTAAATCATCCCATTCTCTCAATAGTTCTCCCCACACCTTCAATGTGTCCTGTAATCCTTGTATAATGAGCTGATGGGTGTAAGGTTTATTATTATAACGGGTAACGTTTGTAAACCGCTTTGTCACAGCTCCCCTCAATTTCCTTTGCTACAAGGAGAGCAATCTCAGGTTCTCCAAATCCCTGATTCCCCAATATCTGTTTGCTCCCTATAAGGTACACATCAGGATTGTGTTGGAACATTCTCCACTTGCCTGCATCAGTGCAGCTCCCAGCAATGTTAAAGAAAGTGAACATCCTCCAAGACAAAGCACTGTGTCTGAGTGGTGTCCCATCCACCGCCTTCAGCATTCCCTCTCTCCACCCCAAATACATAGTGACATCACTGTGTAAGAAGCAAAGTCAGTATTGTCCTACCAGACCTCAGGGTTGCTCTCTCATTAGGGAGCGATGACTGGTCATGGTTTAACCTGAAGGTTACCCCAGCCCAGGCAAGGGGAGAGGTTGGGAAGGAGAGCCCATCTATTGTAGATCGATATTATCTACCCAATGTATCAGCAACAACTATATCATACCAATGACTAATGTAAAATAATATCCAAAACATGCTACTACAATCCCCCATTCCTTGAACCATCCTGGTAAATCCCCTATGCACCCTCTCAGGGACCCTGCCATCCTTCCCAATGTGTTGGCGATCTCTGGTTTGCACAGACCCAGCTGCTCTGTGTTCCTGTGGGTGATGCCATCATCGAGCACCAGTTGAACTAAACCTCACTCTCTGGAAGGGTGGGAGACACAGAATTCCCAATAGCATTTAAGACATATTTAGGTGCACACTTGTGATACCAAGACAGATGGTGCGAATAACGGTGTATTGGAAAATGGATCAGGATGGTTTGGTGATAGTTCTCTTAACTGGCACAGATTCAATGGCCCACAGAGCCTTTTTCTGTGCTGTTCACCTCAAAACACTTAATATAGGAATATGACAGGCCACCTTTGAAACCAGGTCAGAAAAAATGATAATAGAATAGATGGCACATGATTGGTCAATGTGTTTGGGAGGAAAGTGAGATGGAGCGGTTTAGGAGGAAATTCTGGAGCTCGATGCAGGAATCTGAAAGGGCCGTCATCAAGTGAGAAATAAAAATGGGGTATCCTCAAGGCCGAAATCAAAGAAAGGCACATATAGCACAGCTTTGAGAGACTGGAGGGGATTAGAGTTAGGGAGGGTCTGAGGCTGGAGAGAAATGATTAGAGATAAGGAAGATGTTCGCCGAGCTGGGAATCTGTGTTGCAGACGTTTCGTCCCCTGTCTGCTGCAGCTGGAACTGACAACCGGAAGCGGCAGATACAAACCACTATAAATGCCGGAGGAAACATCACAGAAGCTCCCAAGCACTGAGGATATCACCGAGACAGGGGACGAAACGTCTGCAACACAAATTCCCAGCTCGGCGAACAGAACCACAACAACGATCACCCGAGCTACATATCTTCTCGCAAACTTTGAAGATAAGGAAGAGTTGTGAAGCTGGGTGAGGTGTGAAAAGGGAGAGATGTGAAAAGGGAGGAATGCAGAGATAGCAAGAATTAGAGTCGTAATGTTATGTGGCATGGAAACAGACCCTGTGATCCAATCAATCCATGTCAAACATAATTCCAAACTGAGTTAATCTCACCTGCCTCCCCTTGGTCCACATGTATCCAAACATTTCCTATTAGGTACCTGTCCAAATGAGTTTCTCGTAGAGTCACTGTGGTGTGGAAACTGGCCATTTAGGGTCAGAGTCATTGAGATGTACAACATGGAAACTGACCGTTCCGTCCAACCCATCCATGCCGAGCAGATATCCCAACCCAATCTAGTCCCACCCGCCAGCACCCAGCCCATATCCCTCCCAACCCTTCCTATTCATATATCCATCCAAATGCCTCTTAAATGTTGCAATTGTACCAGCCTCCACCACTTCCTCTGGCAGCTCATTCCATGCACGTACCACCCTCTGCTTGAAAAAGTTGCCACTTTGGTCTTTTTTATATCTTTTCACTGTCACCCTAAACCGATGCCCTCCAGTTCTGCACTAGTTTCTGAAAGACTGGTGCCCTTATTTGAGAAAGGTCGTAAGGAAAAGCCAGCGAACTATTGACTGGTGAGCCTGAAGTCAAGAGAAGGAAAGTTGTTGGAAGAGCTTATAAGGGGAAGGATTTACATGTAATTGGAAAGACAAAAATGATTAGGGTTAGTCAGCATGGCTTTGTGCATCAGAAAGGCATTCAGCAAGGGTCCACATAACACACGGGTTAGCAAGTTCATCACCAAAGAATACAAGGAGATGGGGAGATTTGGATGCAAAATTGGCTGGAAGGTCATAGAGTCATAGAGATATACAGCACAGAAACAGACCCTTCCGTCCAACCAGTCCATGCTGACCAGGTATCCCAACCCTTTCTAGTCCCACCTGCCAGAACTTGGCTCATATCCCTCTAAACCCTTTCAATTCATGTTCCCACCGACAGAGGAACCTCAATTATGTGAACGAGTTGGGTGGGTACTAATTCATTCCGATAATCAATGATTCGGTGAATTGATTACATGCCTTTGCTCTGGGGCTCGGAGTTTTCAAAGTCTTCTCCCCATTCAGGAGACTGCAGCAGCACACAGCACGAATGCCCGCGCACACACGGCCCGCAGCCTGACCCCTACCGCCGTGCAACACCGCTCCCAGCCTGACCCTCACTGCCGCCCACACACCACCCCCAGCCTGACCCTCACCGTCGTCCAACACCGCTCCCAGCCTGACCAACATGGGAATCCACCTACCACCCCCAGCCAGACCCTCACCACTGTCCACACACCGCCTCCAGCCTGACCCTCACTGCCGTCCACACAGCACCCCCAGCCTGACCCTCACTGCGGTCCACACACCGCCACCAGCCTGACCCTCACCGCCGGTCAACGCCACCCCCAGTCTGACCATCATCGCCTCCAGCCTGACCATCACCGGCCCCAGACTGACTCCCTCCACCGTCCACACACTGCATCCAGCCTGAGCACCTTTGCCATCCACACACCACACCCAGCCTGACCCACACCGCCGTCCAACACCACCCCTAGTCTGACCATCACCGTCCCCAGCCCGACCCCCTCCGTCGTCCACACAATGCGCCCAGCCTGACCCCCTCCACCGTGCACACAACACACCCACCCTGAACCTCACTGCTGACCCACACCACCACTAGCCTGACCCTCACCGCCGTCCAACGCCACCCCGAGTCTAACCATCACCGCCGCCAGCCTGATCCCCTACGCCATCACCACACCGCCTCCAGCCTGACCCTCACCCCTGTCCAACGCCACCCCGAGTCTGACCAACACCGCCCCCAGCCTGAGCCACCTGCATCCTTACCCTCACCGCCGTCCACCCACCACGCTCAGCCTAATCTTCACCACCCCGAAACACCGCCCCCAGCCTGACCCTCACTGCAGTCCACACACCTCCCCAGCCTGACACTCACTGCCACACTGAGCCAGCCTGACCCTCACCACTGTCCACCCACTGCCCACCGCCTGAACCTCACCGCTGTCCACACACCGCCCCCTGCCTGAACCTCACTGCTGTCCACACACCGCCCCCAGCCTCACCCTCACCATGGTCCAAGACCGCCCCCAGCCTGACCCTCACCGCCATTAAACAGCGCCCCAGCCTGACCTACAATTCCACCTGCACACCGCCCCCAGCCTGACCCTCCCCGCCGTCAACACACCGCCCCAACCCTGACCCTCACCGCTCTCCAACACTGCCCAAAGCATGACACTCGTTGGCATCCAACAGCGCCCCCGGCTTGACGCTCACCACCATCCACACACCGCCCCAAGCCTGAACCTCACCGCCGTCCACAAACCGCCCCAATCCTGACACTCATTGCTGTCCAACACCACCCCCAGCCTCACCCTCACCGCCATACACACACCGCCCCAAGCCTGACACTCACCGCCGTCCACACACCGCCCCATGACTGACACTCATTGCCGTCAGCACACCATCCCAAGCCTGACCCTTGCCGCCGTCTGCACACCGCCCAAGCCTGACACTCATTGCTGTCTACAGACTGCTCCCAGCTTGACCCTTGCCACTGTCCACACACCACCCCTAACCTGACACACACCGCTGTCCAACACTGCCCCAAGCCTGACCCTCACTGCCGTCTACACCCCGCCACAACCCTGAACCTCACTGCCGTCCAACACTGCCCCAAGACTGACATTCATTGCCGTCCAACACTGCCCCCAACCTGACCCTCACCACCGTCCACACACCGCCCCCAGCCTCACCCTCACCATGGTCCAAGACCGCCCCCAGCCTGACTCTCACCGCCGTCAAACAGCGCCCCAGCCTGACCCACAATTCCACCTGCATACCGCCCCCAGCCTGACACGCACCGCCTTCAACACACCGCCCCAACCCTGACCCTCACCGCTGTCCAACACTGCCCAAAGCATGACACTCGTTGCCATCCAACAGCGCCCCCAGCTTGACGCTAACCACCATCCACACACCGCCCCAAGCCTGACCCTCACTGCTGTCCAGAAACCGCCCCAATCCTGACACTCATTGCTGTCCAACACCACCCTCACCCTGACCCTCGCCGCCATACACACACCACCCCAAGCCTGACCCTCACCGCCATACACACACCACCGCAAGCCTGACCCTCACTGCCGTCCAACACTGCCCCAAGACTGACATTCATTGCCGTCCAACACCACCCTCACCCTGACCCTCGCCGCCATACACACACCACCCCAAGCCTGACCCTCACCGCCATACACACACCGCCCCCAGCCTGACCCTCACCGCCATCCAATCACCGCCCCCAGCCTGAACCTCACGACTGTCCACACACCACCCCCAGCCTGAACCTCACCATCGTCGAACACTGCCCCCAGCCTGACCCTCACCGCCGTCAAACACTGCCACAGCCTGACCCACAATGTCACCTGCACACCACCCCCAGCCTGAACCTCACCGCTGTACACACTGCCCGCAACCTGACCCTCACCATGGTCCAACACTGCCCCCAGCCTGACCCTCACCGCCTTCAAACACCGCCCAGCCTGACCCACAATGTCAACTGCACACCGCCTCCAGCCTGACCCTCACCCCTGTCAACACACCGTCCCAAGCGTGACCCTCACTGCTGCCCAACACTCCCCCAAGCACTCGTTGCTGTCCAACACCGCCCCCAGTTTGACGCTCAACGCCATCCACACACCGACCCAAGCCAGACCCTTACCGCTGTCCACAAACCGCCCCAAACCTGACACTCATTCCCATCCAACACCGCCGCAAGCCTGACACTCATTGCCATCTACACACCGTCCCCAGCCTGACCCTTACCGCCGTCTCCACACCGCCCCCAGCCTGACCCTCACCGCCGTCCAACGCCACCCCCAGTCTGACCATCACCGCCCCCAGCCTGACCCCCTCCGCCGTCCACACACTCCCCCCAGCCTGACACCCTCCGCCATCCTCACACTGCACCCAGCCTGATCCTCACCGCTGTCCAACGCCACCCCCAGTCTGACCATCGCTGCCCCCAGCCTGACCCCCTTCGCCCTCCACACAATGCCTCCAGCCTGACCCCCTCTGCCATCCACACAACACCCCCACCCTGAACCTCACTGCTGTCCCCACAACGCCCCCAGCCTGACACTCACCGCCATACACACACCGCCCCAAGCCTGACCCTCACCGCCATCCACACACCGCCCCAAGCCTGATACTCATTGCTGTCTGCACACTGTCCCCAGCCTGACCCTCACCACCGTCGACACACCGTCCCAAGCCTGACACTCCTTGCTGTCTGCACACTGTCCCCAGCCTGACCCTCACCGTGTCTACACACCGCCCCATGCCTGACACTCATTGCTGTCTACACACTGTCCCCAGCCTGACCCTCACCGACGTCTACACACCGTCCCAAGCCTGACACTCATTGCCATCCGACACCATCCCCAGCTTGACCCTTGCCGCCATCCACACACCACCCCAAACCTGACACTCATCGCCGTCTACTCACTGCCCCTAGCCTTACCCTCACCGCTGTCCAACACCACCCCCAGATTGACCTTCACCTCCGTCCAACACGCCCCCAGGCTGTCCTTCACCTCTGTCAAACACCGATCCAGCCTGACCCACAATGCGAACCGCACACCGCCCCCAGCCTGACCCTCACTGCGGTCTACACATCAGCCCAAGCCTGACACTCACCACTGTCCAACACTGCCACAAGCCTGACACACAATGCCACCTGCACACCGCCCCCACCCTGACGCTCACCGCTATCCAACACTGCCCCCTAACTGACCCTCACCTCCATCCAACACACCCCCGGGCTGTCCCTCATCTCTGTGCAACACCGCCCAGCCTGCTCCTCAATGCCACCCGCACACCATCCCCAGCCTGACCCTCACCGCCGTCTCCACACTGCCCCAAGCCTGACCCTCACTGCTGTCCAACACCGCTCCAAGCCTGACACTCATTGCCGTTGAACACCGCCCCAAGCCTGACCCTGACCGCCATCCACACACTGCCCCAAGCCTGACATTCATTGCTGTCCAACACCGCCCCCAGCTTGACCCTTGCCGCCGTCCATACTCCACCCCAAACCTGACACTCATCACCGCCTACACACTGCCCCTAGCCTGACCCTCACCTCCGTCCAACATCACCACCAGACTGACCCTCACCTCCATCCAACACGCGCCAGGCTGTCCTTCACCTCCGTCAAACACCGCCCCAAGCCTGATCCTCACGGCCGTCCACACACCACCCCCAGCCTGACCCCCACCGTTCAACATTGCCCCCAGCCTGACCCTCACCACAGTCCGCACACCGCACCCAGCCTGAGCCTCACCGCAGGATTTACATGTAATTGGAAAGACAAGAATGATTAGGGATAGTCAGCATGGCTTTGTGCATCAGAAAGGCATTCAGCAAGGGTCCACATAACACACGGGTTAGCAAGTTCATCACCAAAGAATACAAGGAGATGGGGAGATTTGGATGCAAAATTGGCTGGAAGGTCATAGAGTCATAGAGATATACAGCACAGAAACAGACCCTTCAGTCCAACCAGTCCATGCTGACCAGGTATCCCAACCCTTTCTAGTCCCACCTGCCAGAACTTGGCCCATATCCCTCTAAACCCTTTCAATTCATGTTCCCACCGACAGAGGAACCTCAATTATGTGAACGAGTTGGGTGGCCACTAATCCATTCGGATAATCAATGATTCGGTGAATTGATTAAATGCCTTTGCTCTGGGGCTCGGAGTTTTCAAAGTCTGCTCCCCATTCAGGAGACTGCAGCAGCACACAGCACGAATGCCCGCGCACACACGGCCCGCAGCCTGACCCCTACCGCCGTGCAACACCGCTCCCAGCCTGACCCTCACTGCCGCCCACACACCACCCACAGCCTGACCCTCACCGTCGTCCAACACCGCTCCCAGCCTGACCTCCATGGGAATCCACCTACCACCCCCAGCCAGACCCTCACCACTGTCCACACACCGCCTCCAGCCTGACCCTCACTGCCGTCCACACAGCACCCCCAGCCTGACCCTCACTGCGGTCCACACACCGCCACCAGCCTGACCCCCTCCACCGTGCACACAACACTCCCACCCTGAACCTCACTGCTGACCCACACCGCCACCAGCCTGACCCTTACCGCCGTCCAACGCCACCCCGAGTCTGACCAACACCGACCCCAGCCTGAGCCACCCCGCCGTCCACACACCACCTGCATCCTTACCCTCACCGCCGTCCACCCACCACGCTCAGCCTAATCTTCACCACCCCGAAACACCGCCCCCAGCCTGACCCTCACTGCAGTCCACACACCGCCCCAGCCTGACACTAACTGGCACACTGAGCCAGCCTGACCCTCACCACTGTTCACCCACTGCCCACAGCCTGAACCTCACCGCTGTCCACACACCGCCCCCTGCCTGAACCTCACTGCTGTCCACACACCGCCCCCAGCCTCACCCTCACCATGGTCCAAGACCGCCCCCAGCCTGACCCTCACCGCCGTTAAACAGCGCCCCAGCCTGACCTACAATTCCACCTGCACACCGCCCCCAGCCTGACCCTCCCCGCCGTCAACACACCGCCCCAACCCTGACCCTCACCGCTCTCCAACACTGCCCAAAGCATGACACTCGTTGGCATCCAACAGCGCCCCCGGCTTGACGCTCACCACCATCCACACACCGCCCCAAGCCTGAACCTCACCGCCGTCCACAAACCGCCCCAATCCTGACACTCATTGCTGTCCAACACCACCCCCAGCCTGACCCTCGCCGCCATACACACACCGCCCCAAGCCTGACCCTCACCGCCGTCCACACACCGCCCCAAGACTGACACTCATTGCCGTCTGCACACCGTCCCCAACCTGACCCTTGCCGCCGTCTGCACACCGCCCAAGCCTGACACTCATTGCTGTCTACAGACTGCCCCCAACTTGACCCTTGCCACTGTCCACACACCACCCCAAACCTGACCTACACCGCTGTCCAACACTGCCCCAAGCCTGACCCTCACTGCCGTCTACACCCCGCCACAACCCTGACCCTCACTGCCGTCCAACACTGCCCCAAGACTGACATTCAATGCAGTCCAACACTGCCCCCAACCTGACCCTCACCGCCGTCCACACACCGCCCCCAGCCTCACCCTCACCATGGTCCAAGACCTCCCCCAACCTGACCCTCACCGCCGTCCACACACCGCCCCCAGCCTCACCCTCACCATGGTCCAAGACCGCCCCCAGCCTGACCCTCACCGCCGTCAAACAGCGCACCAGCCTGACCCACAATTCCACCTGCACACCCCCCCCAGCCTGACCCCAACCGCCTTCACCACACCCCCCCAACCCTGACCCTCACCGCTCTCCAACACTGCCCAAAGCATGACACTCGTTGCCATCCAACAGCGCCCCCAGCTGGACGCTCACCACCATCCACACACCGCCCCAAGCCTGACCCTCACTTCTGTCCACAAACCGCCCCAATCCTGACACTCATTGCTGTCCAACACCACCCTCAGCCTGACCCTCCCCGCCATACACACACCACCCCAAGCCTGACCCTCACCGCCGTCCACACATCGCCCCAAGCCTGACACTCATTGCTGTCTACAGACTGCCCGCAGCTTGACCCTTGCTACTGTCCACACACCACCCCAAACCTCACCCACACCGCTGTCCAACACTGCCCCAAACCTGACCCTCACTGCCGTCTACACACCGCCCCAAGCCTGACCCTCACTGCCGTCCAACACTGCCCCAAGACTGACATTCATTGCCGTCCAACACTGCCCCCAACCTGACCCTAACCGCCGTCCACACACCGCCCCCAAGCCTGACACTCATTGCCGTCCAACACCGCCCTAAGCTTGACCCTCAACTATGTCTACACACCGCCCCAAACCTGACACTCACTGACCCAAAACACCGCCGTCCACCCTGACCCTCACTGTCGTCCATTCACTGTCCCCAGCCTGACCCTCACCGCCATCCACCCACCGCCCCCAGCCGGACCCTCACCACCGTCCACACACTACTCCCAGATTGACCCTCACCAACGTGCAACACCGCCCCCTATGTGACCATCATCGACGTCCAACACTGCACCCTCCATGACCCTCATTGATGTCCAACACTGCCCCCAGGCAGACTCTCACCACTGTCGACACACCGCCCCCAGCCTGACCTACATCGCCGTTCAACGTTGCCCCTAGCCTGACCCTCACCACAGTCCACACACCGCCCCAAGCCTGACACTCCACGTTGTCCACACACTACACCAAGACTGACCCTCACTGCTGTCCGCACACCACCACCAACCTGATCCCCACCGCTGACCACTCACCGACCCCCAGCCTGACTCTCACCGCCATTCAACACCACCCCCAGTCTGAACATCATCGCCCCCAGCCTGACCCCCTCCGTTGTCCACACACCTCCACCCAAAACCTCACTGCCGTGCCCACACTGCTCCCAGCCTGACCCACACCGCTGGAAAAAGCCACCCCCAGTCTGACCATCACCGCCCCCAGCCTGACCCCCTCCGCCGTCCACACACTGCCTCCAGCCTGACCCCCTCTGCCATCCACACAACACCCCCACCCTGAACCTCACTGCTGTCCCCACACTGCCCCCAGCCTCACACTCACCGCTGTCCCCTGCACCCCTAGTCTGACCATCAACGCCCCCAGCGTGACCCCCTCCGCCGTCCACACACCGCCCCCACCCAGAACCTCACTTCCATCCCCACACCACACCCAGCCTAACCCTCACCACCCCGAAACACCGCCACCAGCCTGACCCTCACTGCCGTCCACACACCTCCCCAGCCTGACCCGCTCTGCCAACCACATACCGAGCCAGCCTGACCCTCACCGTTGTCCAAACACCGCCCCCAGCCTGAACCTCACCATCGTCGAACACTGCCCCCAGCCTGAACCTCACGACTGTCCACACACCACCCCCAGCCTGAACCTCACCATCGTCGAACACTGCCCCCAGCCTGACCCTCACCGCCGTCAAACACTGCCACAGCCTGACCCACAATGTCACCTGCACACCACCCCCAGCCTGAACCTCACCGCTGTACACACTGCCCGCAACCTGACCCTCACCATGGTCCAACACTGCCCCCAGCCTGACCCTCACCGCCTTCAAACACCGCCCAGCCTGACCCACAATGTCAACTGCACACCGCCTCCAGCCTGACCCTCACCCCTGTCAACACACCGTCCCAAGCGTGACCCTCACTGCTGCCCAACACTCCCCCAAGCACTCGTTGCTGTCCAACACCGCCCCCAGTTTGACACTCAACGCCATCCACACACCGACCCAAGCCAGACCCTTACCGCTGTCCACAAACCGCCCCAAACCTGACACTCATTCCCATCCAACACCGCCGCAAGCCTGACACTCATTGCCATCTACACACCGTCCCCAGCCTGACCTTTACCGCCGTCTCCACACCGCCCCCAGCCTGATCCTCACCGCCGTCCAACGCCACCCCCAGTCTGACCATCACCGCCCCCAGCCTGACCCCCTCCGCCGTCCACACACTCCCCCTAGCCTGACACCCTCCGCCATCCTCACACTGCACCCAGCCTGATCCTCACCGCTGTCCAACGCCACCCCCAGTCTGACCATCGCTGCCCCCAGCCTGACCCCCTTCGCCCTCCACATAATGCCTCCAGCCTGACCCCCTCTGCCATCCACACAACACCCCCACCCTGAACCTCACTGCTGTCCCCACAACGCCCCCAGCCTGACACTCACCGCCATACACACACCGCCCCAAGCCTGACCCTCACCGCCATCCACACACCGCCCCAAGCCTGATACTCATTGCTGTCTGCACACTGTCCCCAGCCTGACGCTCACCACCGTCGACACACCGTCCCAAGCCTGACACTCCTTGCTGTCTGCACACTGTCCCCAGCCTGACCCTCACCGTGTCTACACACCGCCCCATGCCTGACACTCATTGCTGTCTACACACTGCCCCCAGCCTGACCCTCACCGACGTCTACACACCGTCCCAAGCCTGACACTCATTGCCATCCGACACCATCCCCAGCTTGACCCTTGCCGCCATCCACACACCACCCCAAACCTGACACTCATCGCCGTCTACTCACTGCCCCTAGCCTTACCCTCACCGCTGTTCAACACCACCCCCAGATTGACCTTCACCTCCGTCCAACACGCCCTCAGGCTGTCCTTCACCTCTGTCAAACACCGATCCAGCCTGACCCACAATGCGACCCGCACACCGCCCCCAGCCTGACCCTCACTGCGGTCTACACATCAGCCCAAGCCTGACCCTCACCGCTGTCCAACACTGCCCCAAGCCTGACACACAATGCCACCTGCACACCGCCCCCACCCTGACGCTCACCGCTATCCAACACTGCCCCCTAACTGACCCTCACCTCCATCCAACACACCCCCGGGCTGTCCCTCATCTCTGTGCAACACCGCCCCAGCCTGCTCCTCAGTGCCACCCGCACACCATCCCCAGCCTGACCCTCACCGCCGTCTCCACACTGCCCCAAGCCTGACCCTCACTGCTGTCCAACACCGCTCCAAGCCTGACACTCATTGCCGTTGAACACCGCCCCAAGCCTGACCCTGACCGCCATCCACACACTGCCCCAAGCCTGACATTCATTGCTGTCCGACACCGCCCCCAGCTTGACCCTTGCCGCCGTCCATACTCCACCCCAAACCTGACACTCATCACCGCCTACACACTGCCCCTAGCCTGACCCTCACCTCCGTCCAACATCACCACCAGACTGACCCTCACCTCAATCCAACACGCGCCAGGCTGTCCTTCACCTCCGTCAAACACCGCCCCAAGCCTGATCCTCACGGCCGTCCACACACCACCCCCAGCCTGACCCCCACCGTTGTTGACACACCGCCCCCAGCATGACCTTCACCACCGTTCAACATTGCCCCCAGCCTGACCCTCACCACAGTCCGCACACCGCACCCAGCCTGAGCCTCACCTCAGGATTTACATGTAATTGGAAAGACAAGAATGATTAGGGATAGTCAGCATGGCTTTGTGCATCAGAAAGGCATTCAGCAAGGGTCCACATAACACACGGGTAAGCAAGTTCATCACCAAAGAATACAAGGAGATGGGGAGATTTGGATGCAAAATTGGCTGGAAGGTCATAGAGTCATAGAGATATACAGCACAGAAACAGACCCTTCAGTCCAACCAGTCCATGCTGACCAGGTATCCCAACCCTTTCTAGTCCCACCTGCCAGAACCTGGCCCATATCCCTCTAAACCCTTTCAATTCATGTTCCCACCGACAGAGGAACCTCAATTATGTGAACGAGTTGGGTGGCCATTAATCCATTCGGATAATCAATGATTCGGTGAATTGATCAAATGCCTTTGCTCTGGGGCTCGGAGTTTTCAAAGTCTGCTCCCCATTCAGGAGACTGCAGCAGCACACAGCACGAATGCCCGCGCACACACGGCCCGCAGCCTGACCCCTACCGCCGTGCAACACCGCTCCCAGCCTGACCTACATGGGAATCCACCTACCACCCCCAGCCAGACCCTCACCACTGTCCACACACCGCCTCCAGCCTGACCCTCACTGCCGTCCACACAGCACCCCCAGCCTGACCCTCACTGTGGTCCACACACCTCCACCAGCCTGACCCTCACCGTCGGTCAACGCCACCTCCAGTCTGACCATCATCGCCTCCAGCCTGACCATCACCGCCCCCAGACTGACTCCCTCCACCGTCCACACACTGCATCCAGCCTGAGCACCTTTGCCATCCACACACCACACCCAGCCTGACCCACACCGCCGTCCAACGCCACCCCTAGTCTGACCATCACCGTCACCAGCCCGACCCCTCCGTCGTCCACACACTGCCCCCAGCCTGACCCCCTCCACCGTGCACACAACACTCCCACCCTGAACCTCACTGCTGACCCACACCGCCACCAGCCTGACCCTTACCGCCGTCCAACGCCACCCCGAGTCTAACCATCACCGCCGCCAGCCTGACCCCCTACGCCATCACCACACCGCCCCCAGCCTGACCCTCACCCCTGTCCAACGCCACCCCGAGTCTGACCAACACCGCCCCCCGGCCTGAGCCACTCCGCCGTCCACACACCACCTGCATCCTTACCATCACCGCCATCCACCCACCACGCTCAGCCTAATCTTCACCACCCCGAAACAGCGCCCCCAGCCTGACCCTCACTGCAGTCCACACACCTCCCCAGCCTGACACTCACTGGCACACTGAGCCAGCCTGACCCTCACCACTGTCCACCCACTGCCCACAGCCTGAACCTCACCGCTGTCCACACACCGCCCCCTGCCTGAACCTCACTGCTGTCCACACACCGCCCCCAGCCTCACCCTCACCATGGTCCAAGACCGCCCCCAGCCTGACCCTCACCGCCGTTAAACAGCGCCCCAGCCTGACCTACAATTCCACCTGCACACCGCCCCCAGCCTGACCCTCCCCGCCGTCAACACACCGCCCCATCCCTGACCCTCACCGCTCTCCAACACTGCCCAAAGCATGACACTCGTTGCCATCCAACAGCGCCCCCGGCTTGACGCTCACCACCATCCACACACCGCCCCAAGCCTGAACCTCACCGCCGTCCACAAACCGCCCCAATCCTGACACTCATTGCTGTCCAACACCACCCCCAGCCTCACCCTCGCCGCCATACACACACCGCCCCAAGCCTGACCCTCACCGCCGTCCACACACCGCCCCAAGACTGACACTCATTGCCGTCTGCACACCATCCCCAGCCTGACCCTTGCCGCCGTCTGCACACCGCCCAAGCCTGACACTCATTGCTGTCTACAGACTGCCCCCAGCTTGACCCTTGCCACTGTCCACACACCACCCCAAACCTGACCCACACAGCTGTCCAACACTGCCCCAAGCCTGACCCTCACTGCAGTCTACACCCCGCCACAACCCTGACCCTCACTGCCGTCCAACACTGCCCCAAGACTGACATTCATTGCCGTCCAACACTGCCCCCAACCTGACCCTCACCGCTGTCCACACACCGCCCCCAGCCTCACCCTCACCATGGTCCAAGACCTCCCCCAGCCTGACCCTCACCGCCGTCAAAAAGCGCACCAGCCTGACCCACAATTCCACCTGCACACCCCCCCCAGCCTGACCCCAACCGCCTTCAACACACCCACCCAACCCTGACCCTCACCGCTGTCCAACACTGCCCAAAGCATGACACTCGTTGCCATCCAACAGCGCCCCCAGCTGGACGCTCACCACCATCCACACACCGCCCCAAGCCTGACCCTCACTTCTGTCCACAAACCGCCCCAATCCTGACACTCATTGCTGTCCAACACCACCCTCAGCCTGACCCTCGCCGCCATACACACACCACCCCAAGCCTGACCCACACCGCCGTCCACACATCGCCCCAAGCCTGACACTCATTGCTGTCTACAGACTGCCCGCAGCTTGACCCTTGCTACTGTCCACACACCACCCCAAACCTCACCCACACCGCTGTCCAACACTGCCCCAAACCTGACCCTCACTGCCGTCTACACACCGCCCCAAGCCTGACCCTCACTGCTGTCCAACACTGCCCCAAGACTGACATTCATTGCCGTCCAACACTGCCCCCAACCTGACCCTCACCGCCGTCCACACACCGCCCCCAAGCCTGACACTCATTGCCGTCCAACACCGCCCTAAGCTTGACCCTCAACTATGTCTACACACCGCCCCAAACCTGACACTCACTGACCCAAAACACCGCCGTCCACCCTGACCCTCACTGTCGTCCATTCACTGTCCCCAGCCTGACCCTCACCGCCATCCACCCACCGCCCCCAGCCGGACCCTCACCACCGTCCACACACTACTCCCAGATTGACCCTCACCAACGTGCAACACCGCCCCCTATGTGACCATCATCGACGTCCAACATTGCACCCTCCATGACCCTCATTGATGTCCAACACTGCCCCCAGGCAGACTCTCACCACTGTCGACACACCGCCCCCAGCCTGACCTACATCGCCGTTCAACGTTGCCCCTAGCCTGACCCTCACCACAGTCCACACACCGCCCCAAGCCTGACACTCCACGTTGTCCACACACTACACCAAGACTGACCCTCACTGCTGTCCGCACACCACCACCAACCTGATCCCCACCGCTGACCACTCACCGACCCCCAGCCTGACTCTCACCGCCATTCAACACCACCCCCAGTCTGAACATCATCGCCCCCATCCTGACCCCCTCCGTTGTCCACACACCTCCACCCAAAACCTCACTGCCGTGCCCACACTGCTCCCAGCCTGACCCACACCGCTGTCAAAAGCCACCCCCAGTCTGACCATCACCGCCCCCAGCCTGACCCCCTCCGCCGTCCACACACTGCCTCCAGCCTGACCCCCCTGCCATCCACACAACACCCCCACCCTGAACCTCACTGCTGTCCCCACACTGCCCCCAGCCTCACACTCACCGCTGTCCCCTGCACCCCTAGTCTGACCATCAACGCCCCCAGCGTGACCCCCTCCGCCGTCCACACACCGCCCCCACCCAGAACCTCACTTCCATCCCCACACCACACCCAGCCTAACCCTCACCACCCCGAAACACCGCCACCAGCCTGACCCTCACTGCCGTCCACACACCTCCCCAGCCTGACCCGCACTGCCAACCACATACCGAGCCAGCCTGACCCTCACCGTTGTCCAAACACCGCCCCCAGCCTGACCCTCACCGCCATCCAATCACCGCCCCCAGCCTGAACCTCACGACTGTCCACACACCACCCCCAGCCTGAACCTCACCATCGTCGAACACTGCCCCCAGCCTGACCCTCACCGCCGTCAAACACTGCCACAGCCTGACCCACAATGTCACCTGCACACCACCCCCAGCCTGAACCTCACCGCTGTACACACTGCCCACAACCTGACCCTCACCATGGTCCAACACTGCCCCCAGCCTGACCCTCACCGCCTTCAAACACCGCCCAGCCTGACCCACAATGCCAACTGCACACCGCCTCCAGCCTGACCCTCACCCCTGTCAACACACCGTCCCAAGCGTGACCCTCACTGCTGCCCAACACTCCCCCAAGCACTCGTTGCTGTCCAACACCGCCCCCAGTTTGACGCTCAACGCCATCCACACACCGACCCAAGCCAGACCCTTACCGCTGTCCACAAACCGCCCCAAACCTGACACTCATTCCCATCCAACACCGCCGCAAGCCTGACACTCATTGCCATCTACACACCGTCCCCAGCCTGACCCTTACCGCCGTCTCCACACTGCCCCAAGCTTGACCCTCACTGCTGTCCAACACCAACCCAAGCCTGACACTCATTGACGTCCAGCACTGCCTCAAGCCTGACCCTCGCCGCCATACACACACCACCCCAAGCCTGACACTCATTGCCGTCTGCACACCCTGCCCAGCCTGACCTTTGCCGACGTCTACACACCACCCCAGGCCTGACACTCATTGCTGTCTACACACTGACCCCAGCTTGACCCTCACCGCTGTCCAACATCACCCGCAGACTGACCCTCACCACTGTCAACACACCCCCAGGCTGTCCTTTACTTCCGTCAAACACCGCCGCAGCCTGACCCACAATGCCACCCGCACACAACAACCACATCCTGACCCTCTCTACCATCCACACACCGCCCCAAACCTGACACTCATTGCCGTCCAACACCGCCCCCAGCTTGAACCTCACTGCCGTCCACAAACCGCACCAAGCCTGACCCACACTGCCGTCCACACACCGCCCCAAGGCTGACCCTCACCGCCGTCCACACACCGCCCCAAGCCTGACCCCTTCCGCTGTCTACACACTGCCCCCAGCCTGACCCCCTCTGCCATCCACACAACACCCACATCCTGACCCTCTCTGCCATCCACACACTGCCCCAAACCTGACAATCACTGACCCAAAACACCGCCCCCAGCCTGACACTCACCACCGTCCACACACTACTCCCAGCCTGACACTCACCAACGTTCAACACCACCCACTATGTGACCCTCATCGACGTCCAACACTGCACCCTGCATGACCCTCATTGATGTCCAACACTGCCCCAGGCAGACCCTCACCGCTGTCGACACACCACCCGCACCCTGACCATCACTGCTGTCAACACACTGCCCCCAGCATGACCTTCACCGCCGTTCAACATTGCCCCCAGCCTGACCCTCACCACAGTCCGCACACCGCACCCAGCCTGACCCTCAAAGCCGTCCACACACTGCCCCAAGCCTGACCCCTTCCGCTGTCCACACGCTGTCCCCAGCCTGACCCTCTCTGCCATCCACACACCGCCCCAAACCTGACACTCACTGACCCAAAAAATGCCCCCAGCCTGATCCTCACGGCCATCCACACACTGCCCCCAGCCTGACCCTCTCTGCCATTCACACACCGCCCCAGACCTGACACTCACTGACCCAAAACACCGCCCCCACCCTGACCATCACCGCTGTCGACACACCGCCCCAGCCTGACCATCACCATTGTTGACACACTGCCCCCAGCATGACCTTCACCACCGTTCAACATTGCCCCCAGCCTGACCCTCACCACAGTCCGCACACCGCACCCAGCCTGAGCCTCACCGCCGTCCACACACTGCCCCAAGCCTGACCCCTTCCACTGTCCACACACTGCCCCCAGCATGATCCTCTCTTCCATCCACACACCGCCCCAAACCTGACACTCACTGACCCAAAAAAACGACCCCAGCCTGACCCTCATTGCCGTCCACTCGCTGCCATCAGCCTGACCCTCACGGCCATCCACACACTGCCCCCAGCCTGACCCTCTCTGCCATTCACACACCGCACCAAACCTGACACTCACTGACCCAAAAGAGCGCCCCCACCCTGACCATCACCGCTGTCGACACACCGCCCCCAGCCTGACCATCACCGGTGTTGACACACCGCCCCCAGCATGACCTTCACCACCGTTCAACATTGCCCCCAGCCTGACCCTCACCACAGTCCACACACCGCACCAAGACTGACCGTCACTGCTATCCACTCGCCGCGCCCAGCCTGACTCTCACTGCCATTCAACGCCACCCCCAGCATGACCATCATCGCCTCCAGCCTGACCATCACCGCCCCCAGCCTGTCCCCCTCCGCCGTCCACACACTGCCCCCGCCTGACGTCCACTACCATCCACACACCGCCCCCAGCCTGACCTTCACCGCTGTCCACTCACGGCCCCCAGCCTGACTCTCACCGCCGTCCACACACCCACTTCCTGAACCTCACTGCCACCCCCACACCGCCCCGAGCCTGACCCTCACCGCCGTCCAACGCCACCCCCAGTCTGACCATCACCGCCCCCAGCCTGACCCCCTCCGCCGTCCACACACTCCCCCCAGCCTGACACCCTCCGCCATCCTCACACTGCACCCAGCCTGATCCTCACCGCTGTCCAACGCCACCCCCAGTCTGACCATCGCCTCCCCCAGCCTAACCCCCTCCGCCCTCCACACAATGCCTCCAGCCTGACCCCCTCTGCCATCCACACAACACCCCCACCCTGAACCTCACTGCTGTCCCCACAACGCCCGCAGCCTGACACTCACCGCCATACACACAACACCCCAAGCCTGATCCTCACCGCCATCCACACACCGTCCCAAGCCTGACACTCCTTGCTGTCTGCACACTGTCCCCAGCCTAACCCTCACCGTGTCTACACACCGCACCATGCCTGACACTCATTGCTGTATACACACTGCCCCCAGCCTGAACCTCACAGCGTCCAACATTGCCCCCAGCCTGACCCTCACCGGCGTCTACACACCGTCCCAAGCCTGACACTCATTGCCATCCGACACCATCCCCAGCTTGACCCTTGCCGCCATCCACACACCACCGCAAACCTGACACTCATCGCCATCTACTCACTGCCCCTAGCCTTACCCTCACCGCTGTCCAACACCACCCCCAGATTGACCTTCACCTCCGTCCAACACGCCCCCAGGCTGTCCTTCACCTCTGTCAAACACCGATCCAGCCTGACCCACAATGCGACCCGCACACCGCCCCCAGCCTGACCCACACTGCGGTCTACACATCAGCCCAAGCCTGACCCTCACCGCTGTCCAACACTGCCCCAAGCCTGACACACAATGCCACCTGCACACCGCCCCCACACTGACGCTCACCGCTATCCAACACTGCCCCCTAACTGACCCTCACCTCCATCCAACACACCCCCGGGCTGTCCCTCACCTCTGTGCAACACCGCCCCAGCCTGATCCTCAATGCCACCCGCACACCATCCCCAGCCTGACCCTCACCGCCGTCTCCACACTGCCCCAAGCCTGACCCTCACTGCTGTCCAACACCGCTCCAAGCCTGACACTCATTGCCGTTGAACACCGCCCCAAGCCTGACCCTGACCGCCATCCACACACTGCCCCAAGCCTGACATTCATTGCTTTCCGACACCGCCCCCAGCTTGACCCTTGCCGCCGTCTATACACCACCCCAAACCTGACACTCATCGCCGCCTACACACTGCCCCTAGCCTGACCCTCACCTCCGTCCAACATCACCACCAGACTGACCCTCACCTCCATCCAACACGCGCCAGGCTGTGGCCCTCACTGCCGTCCACTCACCGCCCCCAGCCTGACCCTCACTGCCACCTACACACCGCCCCCAGCCTGACCCTCACCGCCATCCAAGCTCCGTCCCCAGTCTGACCCTCACTGCCGTCCACACACCGCCCCCAGCCTGATCTTCACTGCCGTCCACTCACTGCACCCAGCCTGACACTCACTGCCACCTACACACCGCCCAGCCTGACCCTCGCCGCCATCCACTCACACCCCCAGCCTGACCCTCACCAACGTCCAACACAGCCCCCTATGCGACCCTCATCGACGTCCAACACTGCACCCTGCATGACCCTCATTGATGTCCAACACTGTCCCCAGGCTGACCATCACTGCTGTCGACACACCGCCCCCAGCCTGACCATCACCGCTGTCGACACACCGCCCCCAGCCTGACCCTCACCGCTGTCGACACACCGGCCCCAGCCTTAAAATCACCGCTGTCAACACACCACCCCCAGCATGACCTTCACCGCCGTTCAACATTGCCCTCAGCCTGACCCTCACCACAGTTCACACACCGCCCCAAGCCTGACACTCAACGTTGTCCACACACCGCACCAAGACTGACCTTCATTGCTGTCCGCACACCGCCTCCAGCCTAACCCTCACCAGCTTCCAACACTGACCCCAGCCTGACCCTCACCGCTGTTCACACAGCGCCCCAAGTCTGACCCTCTTTGCCATCTATGGACTTCCCCCAGCCTGACACTCACCTCTGTCCAACCCCATCCCAGCCTAACCCTCACCACTGCCCACACACTGTCCTCAGCCTGACCCTCACCGCCCTCCATACACCACCCTCAGCCTGACACTCACCTCTGTCCAACCCCACCCCAGCCTAACCCTCACCACTGCCCACACACTGTCCTCAGCCTGACCCTCACCGCCGTCCAACACCGTCCCCAGACTGACCCTCACCTCCATCCATCACCACCCCCAGTCTGACCCTCACTGCTGTCCATACATGGCCCCCAGCCTGGTCCTCACCTCCGTCCAACACCGCATCCACTTGAGTCACACTGCCACCCGCACACCGCCCACAGCCTGACCCTCACCGCCATCTATACACCACCCCCAGCCTGACTCGCATCTCAGTCCACACAATGCCCCCAGCCTGACTCTCGCCGCCGTCTACACACCACCCCAAACCAGTCCCTCACCGCTGTCCACACACCATACCCCGCCTGACCATCATCGCCGTCCAACACCGCGCGAAGCTTGACACTCATTGCCGTCTACACACTGTCTCCAGCCTGACCCTCACCACCGTCCACGCACCGCCCCCAGTCTGTCCCTTAGCACTGTCCACACACCGCCCCAAGAATTACCCTCACCACTGTCCACACAACGCTCCCTTCCTGACCCACACCACTGTCCACACACCGCCCCCGTCTGACCCATACCACCATTCAACACTGCACCCAGCCCAACACTCACTGCCGTCCACTCACCGCCCCCACACTGACATCCACCACCTTCCAACACTGCCCCGAGCTTCACCCTCAACGGCCCCAGCCTGACCCTCACCGGAATTCACACCCCATCCCCAGCCTGACTCTCACCTCCACCCACCCACCGTCCCCAGCCTGACCCACACCGACATCCATACACCGCTCCCAGCCTGACCACCACCACCGTCCACGGACCACCCCCAGCCTGACCCTCACCGCCGCCCACTCCCCACCACCAGCCTGATAATCACCGCCATCCAAACACGGACCCCAGCCTGACCCTCACTTCAGTCTAACCCCGCCCCCTGCCTGATCCTCACTAACGTACACACACTGCCCGAAGCATGTCCCTCACCGTCGTCCACACACCACCCCAAACCTGAACTTCACCGCCGTCTACATACCGCCCCCAGCCTGACCCTCACCAGAGGACTGGAGAGTGGCAAATGAAATTCCTCTCTTCAAGAAAGGAATTAGGGAAATTCCCCGCAATTACTGACCAGTCAGACTTACGTCTGTCATCTGTAAGGAGTTAGAAAGGATTCTGAGGCATCGGATTTATGACCATCTGGAAGAGCATGGCTTGATTAAAGGCAGTCAGCACGGCTTTGTGAGGGGCAGGTCATGCTTCACAAATGTTATTGAGTTCTTTGAGGATGTTACTAGGCAGGTTGATGAGGGTCGAGCGGTGGATATTGTGTATCCTGACTTCAGTAAGGCATTTGATAAGGTTCCCCATGGTAGGCTCGTTCAGAAGGTCAGAAGGAATGGGATAAAGGGAAATTTAGCTGTCTCGATACAGAATTGGCTGGTCAACAGAAGACAGCGAGTGTTATTGGAAGGAAAATATTCTGCCTGGAGGTCAGTTGTGAGTGGTGTTCCACAGGGCTCTGCCCTTGTGCCTCTACTCTTTGTAATTTTTATTAATGACTTGGATGACGAGATTGAAGGATGGGTTAGCAAGTTTGCAGATGACAATGGTTGGAGGTGTTGATGACAGTATAGAGGGTAGTTGTTGGCTGGAGCGGGATGTTGACAGGATGCAGAGATGGGCTGAGAGGTGGCGGATGGATTTCAACCTGGATAAATGCGAAGTGATGCATTTTGGAAGGCCAAATTTGAAAGCTGAGTACAGGATTAAAGACAGGATTCTTGGCAGTGTGGAGGAACAGAGGGATCTTGGGGTGCAGGTATATAGATCCCTTAAAATTTCCACCTAAGTGGCAGTATTGTTAAGAAAGCATATGGTGTTTTGGCTTTCATTAACAGGGGGATTGAGTTTAAGAGCCATGAGATCTTGTTGCAGCTCTATAAAACTTTGTTTAGACCGCACTTGGAATATTGTGTCCAGTTCTGGTCGCCCTATTATAAGAAAGATGTGGATGCTTTGGAGAGGGTTCAGAGGAGGTTTACCAGGTTGCTGCCTGGACTGGAGGGCTCATCTAAGGAAGAGAGGTTGACTGAGCTCGGACTTTGTTCATTGGAAAAAAGAAGGAAGAGAGGGGACCTAATTGAGGTGTACAAGATAACGAGAGGCATAGATAGAGTTGATAGCCAGAGACTGTTTCCCAGGGCAGAAATTGTTAACACGAGGGGTCATAGATTTAAGCTGTGTGTAGGAAAGTATAGAGGGGATGTCAGAGGTGGGTTCCTTACGCAGAGAGTTGTGAGAGCATGGAATGCGTTGCCAGCAGCAGTTGTGGAAGCGAGGTCATTGGGGATATTTAAGAGACTGCTGGAAATGCATATGGTCACAGACATTTGAGGGTTCGTACATTAGGTTTAACTTACATGAGGATCAATGGTCAGCACAACATCGTGGGCTGAAGGGCCTGTTCTGCGCTGTTCTGTTCTATGTCCTATGTTCTATGTTCTATGTTCTATGAAGTGTATCTGTACCTTTCGACCATCTGCACCCTGTACTGACAGATAGTGCTCCCTCAATACCTTAGAAACCATCCCCTCAGTATGTTTATCCCCAACAGAACATCCTCGAGAGAACATTCATGCCCTCAACACCTCAGAAAGCAAACCTGTTTCCCCCTTGGACCGTGTTCATCCCCAAATCTGTTCTCACTGTGATGACCCACAGCCACCCCTAAGATTGGAGCCCAGGGCACAGAACATTATTTGAGTCTCTGGATTGATCATAGATTCCCTGAGATGTGGAAGCAGGCCATTCGGCCTATCAGGTTTACACTGACCCTCAGCAGAGCATCCCATTCCCCCTCTATCCCCGAATCCCTTCATTTCCTCTGGTTAACCCACCTAGCCTGCACATCTTTGGACAGTGAGAGGGAACTGTAGCACCCGGAGGCTGACACGGGGAGAATGTGGCTGGAAATGTGTTGCTGGAAAAGCGCAGCAGGCCAGGCAGCATCCAGGGAACAGGAGAATCGACGTTTCGGGCATAAGCCCTTCTTCAGGAATGAGGAAAGTTTGTCCAGCAGGCTAAGATAAAAGGTAGGGAGGAGGGACTTGGGGGAGGGGCGTCGGAAATGTGATAGGTGGAAAGAGGTCAAGGTGAGGGTGATAGGTCAGACTAGGGTGGGGGCGGAGAGGTCGGGAAGAAGATCTCAGGTTAGGAAGGCGGTGCTGAATTTGATGGATTTGACTGAGACAGGGTGGGGGGAGGGGAAATGAGGAAACTGGTGAAATCCGAGTTCATCCCTTGTGGTTGGAGGGTTCCTAGCCGGAAGATGAGGCGTTCTTCCTCCAACCGTCGTTTTGTTGTGGTCAGACGATGGAGGAGTCCAAAGACCTGCATATCCTTGGTGGAGTGGGAGGGGGAATTGAAATGTTGAGCTACAGGGTGGTTGGGTTGGTTGGTCCGGGTGTCCCAGAGGTGTTCTCTGAAACAGCCGGCCTGTCTCCCCAATATAGAGGAGGCCACATCGGGTGCAGAGGATGCAATAGATGATATGTGTAGAGGTGCAGGTGAATCTGTCGCGGATATGGAAGTTTCCTTTGGGGCCTTGGAGGGAGGTGAGGGGGGAGGTGTGGGCGCAAGTCTTGCACCTCCTGCGGTTGCAGGGGAAGGTGCCGGGAGTGGAGGTTGGGTTGGTGGGGGTGTGGATCTGACGGGGGAGTCACGGGGGGAGTGGTCTTTACGGAATGCTGATAGGGGAGGGGAGGGAAATATATCCTTGGTGGTGGAGTCCGTTTGGAGGTTGCGGAAATGACGGGGAGAATGTGCCAACTCCACACAGACAGTAGCCCGAGGCTGGAATCGAACCCGGGTGGGGTGAGGCAACACTGAGCCCCCGTGACCATCCCACCATCTCCTCCCCGTTGATGACCGTTTGATGTCTATATCCGGGGAGTATCGAACTTGTCTAGCGTTTATTTAAGAAAGATTAGGGTAAAGGGCAATGCCCCCACAAACTCAAGATGCTTGGTCCCCCTCGAAAAAATATTTATATCATTTTCAAAAAGTTACTTTATTCACAAAAAAACTTTACATACAAACATAGTCACTAAAGTTCTGTTCTGTACAGTCTTTACAACAAGGCTTTGCCATGACATATATACTCCCCTTGGCTGATTAACTGAAATGTTAGCTCTGAGCTGTTTCTTCTGAATTAACATCACAAAGTTATATTGAGAAGGATCTTTGTGAAGTGTCTGTGTTCTGTATCTGTTCTCCCACGGACCCCGCCCTCCGAATACAATACCTTACAAAGCCTTAAACCTGTTTGTCAACTTTCAACAGAAGCAGCCTCAGGACATTGAACACAGACTGAATTACTCAGTGACGCTTGGATCAGGTCAAATTGTCAAGCAAACAGATGGTGGGGAAATTCAGCAGAATTCAGCAGGTAGCAACGGTGAAGAGAGAGAGGAACAATTCGCATTTCAAGTGACCCTTCCTCAAAACGGTCTGTTCTGAAGGAACTTTCCCGCAGAAATCACTGGATTGAAAGGTGAACTCTCTCTCTGTCTCTTTCTTCCTCCCCCTTCAGAGATGCTGCCGGACATGCTTAGCTCCTTCAGCAATCTCGGTATTGATGTTTCAGGTCTCCAGCGCGTCCGTACAGATTGATTTTAGTGTTGAATTCTCAAGCTTGTTCTGTTCAAGGGATTGAATCCCTCTGCTACAAAGGAGGATCAGTTACCACAGCTAACAGGTTCGTTATGCCAACATTGTTGGCTCAATCTCTATCATGTCTGAAATTACCATGAAGGCCCCAGCTTCTCAACCTCACCCCTCACCTGAGGTGTGTGACCCACCAGTCCTCTCTCTCTGACAAGACAGCAGCTCTCGGCTCCTCCTGGTCTATACTAACTTCCCAACTTGAAAATGGCACTCCAGTAAGAGAGCTCTTTACATGGTTCAGGTCAAAATCCTGGAGCTCCCTCCCTAACATCACTGTGGGACACCCAAGGACTGCAGCACGAGAGTACAGCTCACCCCCACCTTCCAGGCAACTATTAGAGGGTGTGGGAATCACAAGCCACATGTGAAAATAAGTTTTATAACAGGGTCACGGTAGATGGTCACTAACTGTGTTTCTTTCCCTGTGTTGAAATCAGCATAATGAAGAAGCTAAGGGTGGGTTGAAAATGACAATGATAGTCTTTCGTAGGTTGGTGTTTATTAGAGTTTGTATCGACAGTATGAATGTTTGAGCACTTATTCAAGGGCATGCAGGTAGTTGCCAGAGGAAGTGATGGGGGCTGGTATAATTGCTACATTTAAAAGGCATCAGGATGAGTATGTGAATAGGATGGTTTTAGAGGGATATCAGCCAAGTGCTAGCTAATGGAACGAAATGAGATGAGAATATCTGTTTGGTATGGACGAGTTGGACAGGAGGGTCCATTTCCAAGCTGTGCACCTCTGGGACTCTGTGCCTCTGAATAGTCTATTACAGAGAGTTTCAGACCGTGTTTGGTTTGTGTGTCTCTCTCATGCTTCCTCAGAAACTGCAAACCCTATGTCTCCAAATTTCCACAAAACTCGATGTAATCGAAAAAGAGAGGGTCAGTACTGAGGGAGTGCTGCATTGTCAGATGGTCAGTACTGAGAGAGCGCTGCACTGTCAGAGGGTCAGTATTGATGGAGTGCTGCACTGTCAGAGGGTCAGTACTGAGGGAGTGCTGCACTGTCAGAGGGTCAGTACTGAGGGAGTGCTGCACTGTCGGCGGATCAGTACCGATGAAGTGCTGCACTGTCAGAGTGTCAGTACTGAGGGCGCGGTGCATTCTCAGAGAGTTAGTACTGAGGGACTGCTGCACTGTAAGACTGTCAGAACGAAAGGAAGCTGCACTGTCAACGAGCTGCGCTGTCAGTGTGTCAGTACTGAGGGAGTGGTGCACTGTCAGAGGGTCAGTACTGAGGGAGTGCTGCACTGTCACACAGTCGGTATGGGGGCAGTTACACACTGTCAGATGGTCAGTACTGAGGAAGTTCAGCACTGTGTGAGCGTCAATACTGAGGGAGTGCCGCACTGTCAGAGAGTCAGTTTTGAGGGATCACTGCGCTGTCGGACAGTCAGTAGTGAGGAACTACTGTATTACCAGAGGGCTATTTCTGAGGAGTACTACACTGTCAAAGGGTCAGTACTGAGGGAGCACTACACTGTCAGACGTTCAGTCCAGAGGGAATGCCGCACTGTCTGAAGCTCTGTACTCTGAGAGCACTGCACCATCAGAGGGTCAGTACTGAACGAGCACTACACTGTCAGAGGGACAGAACTGAGGGAGCATGCACTATCAAAAGGTCACAGTGAGAGTGTCAATTCTGAGTGAGTGCTGTTTCAGAGAGTCAGTACAGAGAGAGTGCTGCACTGTCAGAGGGTCAGTACTGAGAGAGTACTGCACTGTCAGAGGGTCAGTACTGAGGGAATGCTGCACAGTCAGATGTTCAGTACCGAAAGAGTGCTGCACTGTCAGAGGGTCAGTACTGAGGGAGTGCTGCACTGTCAGAGGGTCAGTACTGAGTGAGCACCACACTGTCAGAGTTTCAGTCCCGACGGCAAGCCTCACTATCAGAGGATTTGCACTGAGAGAGCACTGCACCATCAGAGGGTCAGTACTGAGGGAGTGCTGCATTGTCAGAGGGTCAGTACTGAAGGAGTGCTGCACGGTCAGAGGGTTAGTGCAGAGAGAGTGCTACACTGTCAGATAGACAGTACGGAGGCACTGCAGTACTGTCAGAGGTGCAGGACCGAGGCAGAGGGTCAGTACTGAGGGAGTGCTACAATGTCAATGAGTTAATACTGAGGCAATGCTGTACTGTCAGAGTGTCAGTTATGGTGGAGTGCTGTACTGTCAGAGGTTTTGTCCTGAGATTGGGCCACACTGTCAGAGGGCCAATATAGGGCCACTTCCACACTGTCAGAGAGTCAGTCCTGAGGGAGTGCATCAGTATCAGAGAATCAGTATGAAAGGAGTGCAGCATTGTCAGAGGATCAGAATGGAGGGAGTGCAACATTGTCAGAGGATCAGTGTGGAGGGAGTGCAGCATTGTCAGAGGGTCAGTGTGGAAGGAGTGCAGCATGGTCAGAGGGTCAGGACGGAGAGAGTGCAGCATTATCAGGGGGTCAGAATGGAGGAGGGCAGCATTGTCAGTGGTCAGTGTGGAGGGAGTGCAGCATTGTCAGAGGATCAGTATGGAGGGAGTGCAGCATTGTCACAGGGTCAGTGTGGAGGGAGTGCTGTATTGTCAGAGGGTCAGTTTGGAGGGAGTGCAGCATTGTCAGAGGGTCAGTGTGGAGGGAGTGCAGCATTATCAGAGGGTCAGGATGGAGGGAGTGCAGCATTATCAGAGGGTCAGTATGGAGGGGATGCAGCATTTTTAGAGGATCAGTGAGGAGGGAGTGCAGCATTGTCAGAGGATCAGTGTGGAGGGAGTGCAGCATTGTCAGAGGGTCAGTGTGGAGGGAGTGCAGCATTGTCAGAGGGTCAGTGTGGAGGGAGTACACCATTGTCAGAGGGTCAGTGTGAAGGTATTGCCGCACTGTCAGAGGGTCAGTACTGAGGGAGTGCTGCACTGTCAGAGTGTCAGTACTGAAGGAGTGCTGCACGGACAGAGAGTTAGTACAGAGAGAGTGCTACACTGTCAGATAGACAGTACGGAGGCACTGCAGGACTGTCAGAGGTGAAGGACCGAGGGAGAGGGTCAGTACTGGGGGAGTGCTACACTGTCAATGAGTCAGTACTGAGGCAATGCTGTACTGTCAGAGTGTCAGTTATGATGGAGTGCTGTACTGTCAGAGGTTTTGTCCTGTGATTGGACCACACTGTCAGAGGGCCAATATAGGGCCACTTCCACACTGTCAGAGAGTCAGTCCTGAGGGAGTGCATCACTATCAGAGAATCAGTATGGAAGGAGTGCAGCATTGTCAGAGGATCAGAATGGAGGGAGTGCAGCATTGTCAGAGGATCAGTGTGGAGGGAGTGCAGCATTGTCAGAGGGTCAGTACGGAAGGAGTACAGCATGGTCAGAGGGTCAGGACGGAGACAGTGCAGCATTATCAGGGGGTCAGAATGGAGGGAGGACAGCATTGTCAGGGGTCAGTGTGGAGGGAGTGGGGCATTGTCAGAGGGTCAGTGTGGAGGGAGTGCAGCATTGTCAGGGGTCAGTGTGGAGGGAGTGGGGCATTGTCAGAGGGTCAGTGTGGAGGGAGTGCAGCATTGTCAGAGGGTCAGTGTGGAGGGAATGCAGCATTATCAGAGGTTCAGGATGGAGGGAGTGCAGCATTATCAGAGGGTCAGTATGGAGGGGTGCAGCATTTTTAGAGGATCAGTGTGGAGGGAGTGCAGCATTGTCAGAGGGTCAGTGTGAAGGGTGTGCAGCATTGTCAGAGGATCAGTGTGGAGGGAGTACAGCATTGTCAGAGGGTCAGTGTGAAGGTAGTGCCGTATTGTCAGAGGATCAGTGTGGAGGAAGTGCAGCATTGTCAGAGGGTCAGTGTGAAGGGTGTGCAGCATTGTCAGAGGATCAGTGTGGAGGGAGTACAGCATTGTCAGAGGGTCAGTGTGCAAGGAGTGCAGCACTGTCAGAGGGTCAGTGTGAAGGGAGTGCAGCATTGTCAGAGGAGCAGTGTGGAGGGAGTGCAGCATTGTCAGAGAGTCAGTTTGGAGGGGGTGCAGCATTGTCAGAGGATCAGTGTGGAGGGAGTGCAGCATTGTCAGAGGGTCAGTGTGGAGGGAGGGCAGCATTGTCAGAGGGTCAGTGTTTGGAGTGCAGCATTGTCAGAGGATCAGTGTGGAGGGAGTGCAGCATTGTCAGAGGTTCAGTGTAGAGGGAGTGCAGCATTATCAGAGTGTCAGTTTGGAGGGGATGCAGCATTGTCAGAGGATCAGTGTGGTGGGAGTGCAGCATTGTCAGAGGGTCAATGTGGAGGGAGTGCAGCATTGTCAGAGGGTCAGTGTGAGGGAGTGCAGCATTGTCAGAGGATCAGTGTGGAGGGAGTGCAGCATTGTCAGTGGATCAGTGTGAGGGAGTGCAGCATTGTCAGAGGGTCAGTGTGAGGGAGTGCAGCATTATCAGAGGGTCAGGATGGAGGGAGTGCAGCATTGTCAGAGGGTCTGTGTGGAGGGAGTGCAGCATTGTCAGAGGGTCAGTGTGGAGGGAGTGCTGCCCTGTCAGAGGGTCAGGATGGAGGGAGTGCAGCACTGTCAGAGCGTCAGTTTGGAGGGGATGCAGCATTGTCAGAGGGTCAGTGTGGAGGGAGTGCAGCATTGTCAGAGGGTCAGTGTGGAGGGAGTGCAGCATTATCAGAGGGTCAGTATGGAGTGTGTGCAGCATTTTTAGAGGTTCAGTGTGTAGGGAGTGCAGCATTGTCAGAGGATCAGAATGGAGGGAGTGCAGCATTGTCAGAGGATCAGTGTGGAGGGAGTGCAGCATTGTCAGAGGGTCAGTGTGGAGGGAGTGCAGCATTATCAGAGGGTCAGTATGGAGCGGGTGCAGCATTTTTAGAGGATCAGTGTGTAGGGAGTGCAGCATTGTCAGAGGATCAGTGTGGAGGGAGTGCAGCATTGTCAGAGGGTCTGTGTGGAGGGAGTGCAGCATTGTCAGAGGGTCAGTGTGGAGGGAGTGCCGCATTGTCAGAGGGGTCAGTGTGGAGGGGGTTCAGCATTGTCAGAGCATCAGTGTGAAGGGAGTGCAGCATTGTCAGAGGGTCAGTGTGATGGGAGTGCAGCATTGTCTGAGGGTCAGTGTGGAGGGAGTGCAGCATTGTCAGAGTATCAGTGTGGAGGGAGTGCAGCATTGTCAGAGTTTCAGTGTGGAGGTTGTACAGCATTGTCAGAGGGGTCAGTGTGGAGGGGGTTCAGCATTGTCAGAGGATCAGTGAGGAGGGAGTGCAGCATTGTCAGAGGGTCAGTGTGATGGGAGTGCAGCATTGTCAGAGGGTCAGTGTGGAGGGAGTGCAGCATTGCCAGAGGATCTGTGTGGAGGGAGTGCAGCATTGTCAGAGTGTCAGTGTGATGGGAGTGCAGCATTGTCAGAGGGTCAGTGTGGAGGGAGTGCAGCATTGTCAGAGAGTCAGGACGGAGGGATTGCTGTGCAGTGAGAGAGTCAGTAATGATGAAGTTCGCACTCACTGACGGTCAGTACTAATGAATGGCCATGCCGTCAGAGTGTCGCACTGTGAGAGAGTTACTACTGAGGGAGCTCTGAACTGTGAACGGTTTAGAACTGAGCGAGCACGGCACTCTGAGGGTATTAGTACTGAGGGACCACCGGGCTGTGAGGGGTTCAGTACTGAGGGAGCACCACACTATGTGTCGGACAGTCAGTGATTGCTGCATTGCCAGAGGGTCAGTACTGAGAGAGTGATGAACACTCAAAGGGACATTACTGAGGGAGCGCTACACGGTCTGTGTGTCAGTTCTGAGGGAGTGTTGTGTCAGAGGATCAGGAATGAGGGAGTGCTGCACTTTAAAAGGTCTGTACGGAGGGAGTGCTGCACTGTCAGAGGATCAGTAATGAGGGAGTGCTGCACTTTAAAAGGTCTGTACGGAGGGAGTGCTGCACTGTCAGAGGGTCATTACTGAGGGAGCGCTGCACTGTCAGAGGGTCAGTACTGAGGGAGCGCTGCACTGTTAGAGAGTCAGTACTGAGGGAGCGCTGCACTGTCAGAGAGTCAGTACTGAGGGAGTGCCACACTGTCAGAGTATCAAGACTGAGGGAGTGCTGCACTGTCAGCGCATCAGTCTGGGGGATATCTGCATTGTAAGAGAGTCAGTACTGAGTGATTGCCACACTATCAGATGGGCTGAATGGCCTAATGTCTGCTCCCATGTCTTGTGGTCGAAGAGGAATATCTGAAATTGTTCAGTACATTTCTGCCTCTGCTTCCTACAGACCCTGCTCAGTAATGATTTCCACGTCCAGGTTCCAGAGACTGTGTTCTAACAGACAGTCTTCATTTGGTTACCACCCTCTTTTCCCAGGGATCAAGTTTTCGTTTCACGTGACTGACCTGCCAGCTCAAAGGGATATTTTCATGCTGCAGGGCTGAGGTTTATTCCTCAGCTTCCATGTGCTCATCCAAATGAATCCCACTGCCCCACACTCAGCACAGTCGTGTGTTCCTTATTTGTGAGCATCCCAATGCTAATCACATCCAGAATGATATTCCACACTCCTCCAAATCGTATCGCAGGCTATTTGCCTGGGAGCGAGGAGTGCTAAGAGACGAAATAAAAATCTGACAGTACTTTACAGTGACATTAAGGGTGAATTGATAATGAGAGAAAGAGTAGGTTGTGGAACACAGTGAGAATTTGTGCATGGACCCAGTGAATGGATGCATTTTGTCAATGCTCATTGGGACAGGGTTGGTATGAAATCGTGGAGATTCTCTGTGATACAATTAAATGTATTAGAATATATAGAGAGAGATGGTTCTGAGTGGTCTGGCCTTCTAACAACCCAATAAATCTCCAAAGACGGTGGAAATGTATCTCAGTTTACTGAATGAGGTAATGGAGATAGTAGCAGGTACACTTGCAAACATTTTTAAATCCCCTCTGGCCACAGGAGAGGTATCGTCGGACTGACCATGTGGTACTGTTATTCAAGAAGGAACATGGGATTTCCCAGGCAGCTACAGGCCAGTCAGGCTAATACCGTGGGTGGGACGTCTGTTAGAAGCAATTTTGGGAGATAGAATTAATCAGCATTTACAGAGACTGGAGTTCATGATGAACAGTCAGAATGGTTGTGTTAAGTTGAGCTCAGGTCTGACCAATGGGATTGCACTTTTTAAGGAGGTGACCAGCTGTGTAAATAAGGGCAATACTTTCCTGTCGTCTGCTTGGAGGTCAGTAAGGCTTTTATCAGGACCCATACTGGAAACTGATAGTGGACATAAAAACTCAAGATCCAAGGAATTTGGCGCAGAATGCTGAGTGGCAGGAAGCAGAGAGTGATGGCCCAGTTAGAATTCTCTGTCTGTTCATGTCTCACTGCTGGGATCTTGCTGATGTGGTTGATAGAAAAGATTTAGATTTGAATGGTGAATGGTTAATCATTGGGTTCATGAATGATATGAAGATTGGTTGGGTGATAAATACTGTGGATGATAGCCTTAGATTACAGAAGCATGGAGATGACCTTGTCAGATGGACTGATCAGTGGCAACGGGTGAGGTGCCTGAAGACTGGAGGGTGATTAATGATGGGCCATTATTGAAGTAAGGCTGCAAGTAACAACCATTGAACTATGGAGCTGTGAGCCTGATGGCAGTGGTGGGTAAGCTGTTGGAGGGCATTCTGAGACACAACTTACATGCATTTGGAAAAGTAAGAATTGATTAGGGATGGTCAGCTTGGCTTTGTTTGTGGAAATGATGTGTCCAACTTGATAGAGCTTTTGAAGGGATGACCAAGGAAACAGATGAGAAGATTTCACATGGGAGATTGCTTAGTAAAAGGTTAGATGAAATGACATCCAAGGAGAGAGGACAGCACAGTGCCTCAGTGGCTTGATTCTAACTCCCGGTGACTGTCTGTGTGGAGTTTACACATTCTCTCTGTATCTGTGCGGGTTCCCTCCGGGTGCTCCAGTTTAATCCCACCGCCCAAAGATGCCATGGGAAATGCAGCATTACAGGGATAGAAGAGAGGATGTGAGTCTGGGTGGGATGCTGTTCAGACAGTCAGTGTGGAGCCAATGGATGGAATGGCTTGCTTGTACACTGTAGGAATTCTAAAATTAATCCAGAGAGACAAGTCATATTCTGGGGACCTGGGCTCCAATCTTGGACAGGGGTGGATGTGGGTCCTTACAGTCTGAAGGGGTTTGAACACAGTCTGAGGGGGGAGCTGGGCTGAGCCCTGAAGTCTTGAGGATGTGAATGTTTTGTGGAGCTACTGTCTGAGGGGCTTTGGGGGTTATACACAACAAAGTGGTGCTTTCTTCGGTATTAAGGGAGCACTTTCTGAGGTACTGAGGAAGCACTTTCTGAGGTACTGAGGGAGCACTATCTGAGGTACTGAGGGAGCACTTTCTGAGGTACTGAGGAAGGACTTTCTGAGGTATTGAGGAAGCACTTTCTGAGGTACTGAGGGAGCACTTTCTGAGGTACCGAGGGAACACTATCTGAGGTACTGAGGAAGCACTTTCTGAGGTACTGAGGGACCACTTTCTGAGGTATTGAGGGAGCACTTTCTGAGGTATTGAGGGAGCACTCTCTGAGGTTCTGAGGGAGCACTTTCTAAGGTACTGAGGGAGAATTATCTGAGGTATTGATGGAGCACTTTCTGAGGTATTGGGGGGAACTATCTGAGGTATTGAGGGAGCACCATCTGAGGTATTGATGGAGCACTTTCTGAGGTATTGGGGCGAACTATCTGAGGTATTGAGGGAGCACCATCTGAGGTATTGAGGAAGCACTTTCTGAGGTACTGAGGGAGAACTATCTGAGGTACTGAGGGAGCACTTTCTGAGGTATTGAGGGAGAACTATCTGAGGTACTGAGGGAGAACTATCTGAGGTACTAAAGGAGAACTATCTGAGGTACTGAGGGAGCATTTTCTGAGGTACTGAGGAAGCACTATCTGAGGTACTGAGGGAGCACTTTCTGAGGTACCGAGAGAGCACTTTCTGAGGTATTGAGGGAGCACTATCTGAGGTATTGAGGGAGCACTATCTGAGGTACTGAGGGAGAACTATCTGAGGTATTGAGGGAGCACTATCTGAGGTATTGAGGGAGCACTATCTGAGGTACTGAGGGAGAACTATCTGAGGTATTGAGGGAGCGCTTTCTAAGGTACTGAGGGAGCACTTTCTGAGGTACTGAGGGAGAACTACCTGAGGTACTGAGGGATCACATTCTGAGGTATTGAGGGAGCACTATCTGAAACTGAGGGAGAACTATCTGAGGTACTGAGGGATCACATTCTGAGGTATTAAGGGAGCACTATCTGAGGTACTGAAGGAGCACTATCTGAGGTATTGAGGGAGAACTATCTGGGGTATTCAGGGAGAATTATCTGAGTTATTGAGGGAGAACTATCTGAGGTACTGAGGGAGAGCTATCTGAGGTATTGAGGGAGCACTATCTGAGGTACTGAGGGAGAACTATCTGAGGTACTGAGGGAGCACTTTCTGAGGTACTGAGTGAGAACTATCTGAGGTATTGAGGGAGAACTATCTGAGGTACTGAGGGAGCACTATCTGAGGTACTGAGGGTGAACTATCTAAGGTATTGAGGGAGCACTATCTGAGGTACCGAGGGAGAACTATCTGAGGTATTGAGGGAGAGCTATCTGAGGTACTGAGGGAGAACTATCTGAGGTATTGAGGGAGATCTATCTGAGGTACTGAGGGAGAACTATCTGGGGTATTCATGGAGAACTATCTGAGGTATTGAGGGAGCACTATCTGGTGATACAGAGTGCAGAGGGTAGAAATGAACAGATGCAATTCCCTGATAATTTCCTCAGGGTCCCCGAGGCACTCTGATGTCGTAATTTGAAATGGAAGCCACTCCCCATTTCAGAAGATCCAGATCATTTTACACAATCAGTGAAAAATAACAGCAGCATGTGTCTGAAACATGGTTTGGAGGAAAACTTTCATCAATCTATTGTTACTTGTTGCTTGGAGACATTTTAGAAAAGCAGGCACCCAAACATACTAATGCTGTTGATGCAAGAGGGGGTGCACAGGAAGATCCAACAAGTAATCTGTAGCTGCTGTCTCTCTCCCTGGAGCAGTCATCATGTGAGATCATTGTTCAGTCGTCGGAGAAATCATTTCTCCATCAAAACCTCAACCATGCCTTTACAGCCCTGTGTGTGTGTATGTGTGTGCGAGAGAGAAACAGTCAGAGAGAGAGAGAGAGAGAGAGAGAGAGAGAGAGAGAGAGACTGTCCGTGTTTGTGTGTGTGAAAGAGTGGATGCATGTGTATCTCTGTGTGTCTGTATATGTGTGCGTGAGAGAGAAAGTGCATGTTCATGTGAGAGTGAGTGGCTGTGTGTGTGTGTTTGAGGGTGTGTGTGTCTCTGTGTGAGAGTGAGGGTGTGCGTGAGAGAGTGTATATGTGTGTATATGTGTGTGAGAGAGAGTGTGTCTATGTGTATGTATGTGTGTGTGAGTTGTGCCTGTATGTGAGAGAGTGTGTCTGTGTGTGAGAGAATGTGTCTGTGTGTCTAGTTGTGTGTGTGTCTGTGTGTCTATGTGTGTGTATGACAGTGTGTCTTGTGTGAGAGAGAGTGTGTATGTGTGTGTGAGAGAGTGTGTGTGTGTCCATGTGTGTGTGTGAGAGAGAGAGAGTGTGTCTATGTGTATTTCAGGGAGTGTGTGTCTGCGTGTGTATGTGTGTGTGAGAGAGAATGTAACTGTGTGTTTATGTGTGTGTGTGAGAGAGTGTGTCTGTGTGTGTTTGAGGGAGCGTGTGTCTGCGTGTGTATGTATGTGGGAGAGAGAGTAACTGTGTGTTTATGTGTGTGAGAGAGAGTGTGTCTGTGTGTGTTTGAGGGATCGTGTGTCTGTGTGTTTGTCTGTTTGTATGTGTGTGAGAGACAGTGTGTGTGTGTGAGAGAGAGTGTGTCTGTGTGCGTGAGAGTGAGTGGGTGTGTGAGAGAATGAGAATGTGTGTGTGAGAGTGTGTGTGTAAATGAGAGAGCGTGTGTGTATGTGTGTGTGTGAGAGAGTGTGTCTGTGTGAGAGAGTGTGTGTGTCTGTGTGTGCGTGAGAGAGAGTGTCTGTGTGTGTGAGAGAGAGTGTGTCTGCGTGTATGTGTGAGAGAGCGTGTCCATGTGTGTATTTGAGGGAGCGTATGTCTGCATGTATGTGTGTGAGAGAGAAAATGTGTGCATGTGTGAGAGAGAGAGAGAGAGTTGTGCCTGTGTGTATGTGTTTGTGAGAGTGTGTCTGTGTTTGTGTTTGAGGGAGTGTGTGTGTCTGTGTGTGTGTGTGTGTGTATGTATGTGTGTGTATGTAAACTAGCCAATCTTATTGGGTGCCCATAAATATAAAATCCAGCAGCTGTTTCAGGTGAATTGGACCGTGTGTCTCCAAAGACACAAAAGCTGCAAGACTGACTTAACTGGGGGAAAGAGAGTGCTGTTCAGTCCAGTGGGGATTCATCCAGTAAACCTTCCCCACACACTAACATACCTCTGGCAATGCAGTGTTTAGTCCTGCACACAGTGCTCCAGGTACAAACCAATGTAATGTCACCGTAGTCTTGCCAGAGCATGGGACAGCTCCGCATTACAGAGTGGTGTCAGGTGGTGATTTAATCAGAGGGTCACCATGCCCCAGCTGAGGGGAGAGGTTTGGAAGGAGAGTCCTTCTGAGTAACTCTAGCTAGTGTGGTAAGCTAACTGCCCAGCCAACTGAGCTAACCAACCTCACTCCAGGGACGTGCCCTGTATAACCCAATCATAGCCAGCCTGCACCTCAATAGGAGCCACGAGCAAGGCCATTCGGCCCCCACCCTAACCTTGAAGGGAGAGCACAGGAAGCTGATAAAGGAAACAAGCCCCTCCCATGTGGCCTTCTGAAATGGAGCTGGAGGACAGAGCAGACCTGGGCTGCTGTTTGCTTCCCCGTGACTGGCCTGCTCCACCTTACAGTGAGAGACTGAGGGGAATCTCAAGGAGATTTCACTTCTCACTGAGAGACTGCAACTCCAATCCAAATCAGGCTGGTTCCCTCCGAGACTCACGGAAGAGTGCAGCACTCTACAGCTCAAGCCCTTGTGGAATCATAACCTCCAGTGTGGGGGCCAAGAGCTGGGAGATAGCATTAAGAACATAAGACCATCCGAAATAGGAATAGGAGGAGACCATTCAGCCCCTCGAGCCTGCTCTGGTATTCAATAGGATCGTGGATGATTCAACATTTGATTTGGGAGCTGAAACTAGGACAATACAGAGACAGAGAATCAAATTATTCTGCCATGAGGAATCATCAGACTAAAGCACACACACACACAACACACACGCACACACACAACACACACGCACACACACGAATTGTGGGATTCAGGCCGTCTGTGGGAACGGGGAGAGACAAAGGAGCAAAAGAGACAAAGGAGCAAAATGCTAGAGAGGGATCTGATCCCACAGATTTCACTGCTTCCCTCTCTCTCTGCGGCTCTCATGTCTATTTTTGTGTTCCCAGTTCTCTCTCCCACATCTTTCCTTCAATCCCTATCTCTCAACATCCTTCACATCTCTGTCCTGTTTGCATTTCCCAGTAGATTCCCTTCCTCCTTTGTCACCTCACCAGGTTTTTCAGGAATGTTTAATCATTCAGTCTTTCACAAAACTAACACCTTGCTCTTCTCTCTCTGCATCTGTCCCTCTGCTCTGTGGGATCTTGCTATTCCTGTCTGTACATCCTTCTAGCCACATCACAGCAGCCTCCACCACCACCCAATTCTCTCAGCTCTATGTCTCTGCTGTTGCAACTCCTCTCTCTCTCTCTGTCATATATCTCTCCCTGGGATTTCTGTCTTGCTGTCTGCCTGAACTTCTCTCCCTGTCTTTCTCTCCCCATTTTCACCTTGCATCTGTCTGACATTGTATTTCTCTTCCTGGAGTTTCACTCTCTCTCTCTCTCTGTTTGTCTCTCTCCTGCTCTCTCTCAGTTCTTCTCACTTTCTCTCCCCCCCTCTGCCTGCCTGTCTTTCTCTTGTTCTCTCCCTCCCTCTCACTGTCTGTCCGTCCATCTTTTTTTCTCTTCTGTAGTTTCTCTCCCTCTTTCTCCATGGACCCTTCTGCTTTGTCCTAGTGACTGGGGGAAGGGGCATTGGGAAGAGTTTGCCTCAGTGCCTGGTCTCTCTCAGGTTTTACCCCCACTGTAGGGGAGGAACATGAAGTACTTTTCTGAGTGAGTCTGAAATCGAGAAAAAAAGAGAGAAAGGGACAGTGACAAAAAGAGAAAGAGACATCGAGAGAGTTGAGATGGAGAAAGTGGAGAGAGAGAAATGGGCAGTAAGAGTCAGGGAGGCGGAGTGAGAAAAGGACAGAGTGAGAGAAACAGGGAGAGAGAGAGAGTGAGAAGGACATATATGGAGGGAGAAAGACAGTGTGTGTACTTTGTGATGGTTTTTTAGAGTGGGATCTTGCTGTGCATTACAGCAGTCAGTCAAAAGGCGAGTTAGTTTCTGCACTATGTCCTCCAGCCCAGGGGCTGTAAGTCTGCATGGGAAGGGGGAGAGTGGGAGACACGGAGGGAGTGGGACAGCCAGAGACAGGGGGAGGGTTTGATGGGGCTTTGGGGCTGGTGGAGAAATGAGGGACTGTTGTCATAGAGAGATGGATGGAGGGATAGCATGTGATGCAAAGTCTGAGACAGGGTGGAGAAGAGATCTCCACACGAAGGATAGTCAATGAGGTCATTCAGGGGGCAATCCTGAGGATCCTGAACCGGACCAGGATCATTTAATGGTGGAGGGGGCATAATGGGCAGAAAGGACACCATCTGTGATGCAAACCTTCTGTAATTCTTGGACTGGGATCTTGCTGTACACTAAAACAGTCACAGACCAGTCAGTCAACCCAGACTCATTTACCGGTGTGAGAAAGCGAGAACTGCAGATGTTGGAGAGTCAGAGTTACAAAGTGAGGAGCTGGGGAAGCACAGCAGGTCAGGAAGGAGAGTCAATGGTTCAGGCCTGACCTGCTGGGCTTTTCCAGCTCCACACTTTTCCACTCAACTCCCTCTTCCCCAGGGAATGGTGCTCACAGCAATGTTGGTGGGGGGAGCAAAATATTTAAGGGGGGCACAGTTGGTGAGGTATGTATTTGTGAGGAAAGACATTTGGGGAAGGGAATACATTTGGGAGGAGAGTGAAAATGCAGGGCAAAATATTTTTAGGCAATTCAAAATTAGGTGAGCACTTTCAGGTCTGAAATAAAGAAAAAGAGAAAGGGAGGGTGAGAAAAAAGAGAGGTAGAGAGAGTGGGGATTGAGAAGGGGTAATGAGAGAAAGATGGGGCAGAGACAGACAGTGAGAGGGAGGGTGTGAGAGAAAGGCAGATTGAGAGAAAGAGACAGACAGAGAGAGAGAAGGACAAAGAGAGAAGGGGAAGTCAGACTGAGACAAACAGGCGTTAAAGCATGGACAGACTGAAGGGGGGGACACTCAGTGTTCCAGTTGGTTCCAGCTCCCTCTCTCTCAATGGTTTTTCACACTCCCTCTCTCCCATGCTCCTGAGGTTTGCTTCAGCTTTCCTCGCTCCCTCTCTCTCTCCCTCTCTCTGGATGTTGAGCTGGTCTCTGTCCCTTGCCATGTTGGTCACCTCAGAAAGCCTCCAGAAAATTCAAGAGATCAGTCTGCAGGTGATCCCTGGTTTTGTTCATTTCTGGATGGTTTCCCAGAACTTTCCATACTTCTGGCCAGTCAGGAGAATCAGTTAATAGTTTGAAGCGTTGCTAATCATTTGTATGGCTTGTTCCTGTTAGTTTCTTTGTGTAGCAGGACCTGGTGCCTTCCTATCTGGGCCCTCCTTTGTTTGGTGGAGACGTTGTTAGGGATATGTCTGCCCAGGGGACCTGCTGCCTTTGACATTATGCTGATGGGATAACCATCTGGCTGCTGTCTGGCTTTTGTGATTTGGGAGTATAACTTGTCCAATATACCCAGCGTCTCTTGGCTGTCTATCTGTGTTTTACAAAGGAGGCCGCAACATTTCACCCATTCCTCCTCCCCCACCCAGTCTTCTGAATGGAAAGAAGCTTATACAATGAATTACAAACCTAATTTTAAAAGCTGGTTATGTTTGTTGTCAGAGTAGCCTGCTGTTTGAGCGAAAGCCATTTTGTACATTGGTCAAACCGATTGTCATATGGCTGATAAGTGATATCATAGAATCCCTACAGAGCGGAAACAGGCCCTTCAGCTCATCGAGTCCACAATGACCCTCTGAAGAGAATTCAACTCAGATCCATCCCCTGATGATATCCCTGAAACCCTGCATTTCCCATGGCTATTCCAGCTAACCTGAATATCCCTAGACACTACGGGCAATCTGTCAAAAATGCCCACCATTGAACAGTGGGAGAAAACCCATGCAGATGCTGGGAGAATGTACAAACTCAACACAGACAGTCGCTAAAGAGTGGAATCAAACCCAGGTCTCTGGTGCTGTGAGGTAACAGTGCTAACTACTGAGCGACTGTGGCACTCCTAACTGTTTCGACAAAACATATTCCGTTCTAAGAATCCATACAGAATTGTGATGCATAGCCAACATCCAGTGAGCAGAATAAATGCAAGGGAATGAGACCTGCTGGCTCAAACTCCTGGAATTCCCTCCCTAAAGACCTTGTGGGTCCACAACCTGCAACAGTTCAAGGAGGCAGCTCACCACCAAAACCAGCTCCCGAGCAGCTACGGACAGGCAATCAATACTGGGCCCAGCCAGGAACATTCAAACGTTGCAAGTGAATGAAACTAAGGTGATCACCCGGGGAGTTCCATCTACCTACCAGTCCCTGGGGGTGTGTCCAGGTATTATTCACCATGACCGTACCCATCTGTTGTAGCCTGCAATCCTAACCACCGGTATCCCGAGATATATCAATGTGAGTGCAGTTAGGATAAAAAGCTTGATGTGAGAGGAGCTGAATTCGTTAATGACAGGGGGTGGGAATGCTGTGGTATGGCCTGTTCCTTCACATTTACGTGCGTGTGGTCCCTGTCAATGTCCCCTCTATCTCCACAGCATGTGGGAGGGAATCATGATAACCCATCCAAATACATTTTTTCATATAATTCCGATACTTTCGACTTCAAAGATCCCCAGCCTAACTTTGTCACTTGGGATAATTGGAATCCCTCGCACCAAGCCCAGTGCCCCACCGAAAGTGTCCTTCCAGCTGTCATTAACCCAGCCTTTGGTGAGCTGCTGTAACTGACAGTGAGGCATGTTAGTGTGGTTGTTCTCCTGGAACAAATATTTCCGCTGTTTGTCACCAATCCAGGATGGGACTTTTCTTGAGCAGTGAGGACCGCTGCCTTCATTTCATCATGGATGCCCCTCCCTCACTGTGGTCCCTCACGGAGGGCTGAATGGCCTGGTGGACAAAGTCACATGGTGATTAATTTAGTTTGTTTGTCAGCATCCAGTCCGTGTATGACAGACTGTCGATCTATCTCATCCGAAAATGTATCTGGTTTTGAGACAGGATCAAACTGAGTGGTCTTTTTGATGCTGCCCACCAGCTGGGTGGCTGGAATGTCTATTGTGCACGGAGTGAGACCATCCGCTGTCTGACACTGGGTAACCATAGGATTCATGGAATCTGGGTCCGTCTGTATTCAGGGCTGGGGGCAAAAGGTGCAGTTACCTGGGAGCAAGGCAGTGGGAGTTCCCATCTGTGGGCAGGTGTGGATGTGTCAGGAAGGGGCCTGTCATTATCTCCCTGGGGAGGTAGAATCCCAAAGGCACACACTATCCCATTCTGGAAGGAGCCCTTGTTCCCTCGGGATTGTATGTGCTCCTGGTACCTCCTGCTGGGGCCTGATGTGTGTTGCTCCGTGTTGCAGGTGTACAGGACGCATGCAGCTGCTTGGAGCTCATACACTGTCCTTCCAGATTGCCCATGTAACCTGAGGATGCTTCCCCATCCCCAGAGACCCTCCTTTCACTGGATTGGGCTCTTCCCAATTGTAACTGGAGTAGTCCCAAGTGGGTGAGATTTTCTTGCAAACTTCTGTCCTGCTCATTGTGTCGGAAACCTAGCTCGGTCACAGCCTGTAGGTTTCCCTGGGGTGACCGGATCCCAGCTGCCTTATCCCAGCCGGGGATCCTCCAGGCTATCGGCAGTGGAGTGAGCTTTCCATATTCCTTCCCCAGTTCTTTATGGGCATCTCACCACAGCGCCTGTGCCAGGAATCCTTCGCTGCAAGGCCAGGCTGGTTTCCTGCCAAATTCTGCAGGACTGTTTCACTGTGGGGGTCAGTCAGGGGGGGAGAGATTGCAGTGTTGGGTAGGGACAGGACAGTGAGGGGAGATTGCAGGGCTGTGTAGGGATCAGTCAGGGATGGGGTGATTGCAGTGTTGTGTAGGGATCAGTCAGGGAGGGAGTGATTGCAGTGTTGGGTAGGGATCAGTCAGGGAGGGGGAGATTGCAGGGTTGTGTAGGGATCAGTCAGGGAGGGGGAGATTGCAGTGTTGGGTAGAGATCAGTCTGGGAGGGGGGAGATTGCAGTATTCGGTAGGGATCAGTCAGAGCGGGGGGGATTGCAGTGTTGGGTAGGGATCACTCAGGGAGGGGGAGTTTGCAGTGTTGGGTAGGAATCAGTCAGGGAGGGGGTGAGTGCAGTGTTGTGTAAGGATCAGTCAGCAAGGTGGGAGGTTGCATTGTTGTGTAGGGATCAGTCAGGGAGGGGGAGATTGCTGTGTTGTGTAGGAATCAGTCAGGGAGGGGGAGATTGCAGGGTTGTGTAGGGATCAGTCAGGGAGGGGGTGAGTGCAGTGTTGTGTAGGTATCAGTCAGGGAGGGGGTGAGTGCAGTTTTGAGTAGGGATCAGTCTGGGAGGGGGTGAGAGCAGTATTGGGTAGGGATCAGTCAGGAAGGGGGTGAGTGCAGTGTTGAGTCGAGATCAGTCAGGGAGGGGGTGAGTGCAGTGTTGTGTAGGTATCAGTCAGGGAGGGGGGGATTGCAGTTTTGGGTAGGGATCAGTCTGGGTGGGGATGAGAGCAGTGTTGGGTAGTGGTCATTCAGGGAGGGGGTGAGGGCAGTGTTGTGTAGGTATCAGACAGGGTGGGGCCGATTGCAGTGTTGGGACTGATCTCCCTTCCCCAATTCTCTGCCCCCTCTCTCTCCCCACTCTCTCGCCCCGCTCTCAGTCTCTTTCTGTCCCCCCTCTCTCACCCACCCTCGCACCTTTCTCTCCCTCCCGCTCTCTGTCCCCGTCTCGCCCCCCTCTCCCCGTCGCTCTCCCATCTCTCTCCCCCTCTCTCTCGCCCTCCCCGTCTCTCTTCCCCCTCCCTATCTCTCTCTCTGCCGCCTCTCTCTCTTCCCCCTCTCTCCATACCCCTCTCCCCTTTAACTCCTCTCTTTAACTCCTCTCTCCCCCTCCCCTCCTCTCTCCCCTTCTCTCTACCCCGTTTCTCACCCCTCTCTCTACACCTCTCTCTCACCCACACTCTCTCTACACCTCACTCTCTCTCTCCCCTTTCTCTTCAGTAACTCTCCCCCGACTCTGTCACCTAAATCTCTCCCTTCTCTCTCCCTCCCTCCCTAACGTTCTCCCTCCCCACTCTCTCTCCACTCTCTCTCCCCCTCCCTCTCTCCCCTCTCTCTCCCTCTCTCCCTTTCCCTCCACGCTTTGTCCCCTCTCTCTGTCCCCGTATCCCTGTCCCCCTCCCTCTGTCCGCCTCTCTCTCCTCTCTGTCCGCCACTCTCCCCCTCTCTCCGCCTCCCCTTCTCTCCCCTTCCCTTCCCCCCCCTCTCTCTCTCTACCCCACTCTCTCACCACCTCTCTCTCTCTCTCTACCCCGCCCACCCCTCTCTCGACCCCCAATCTCTCTCTCCCCTCTCTCTCTTCACTAACTCTCTCTCCCACTCTGTCGCCTAAATCTCTCCCTCTCTCACTTCCTGCCTCTCTCATGCTCTCACTCTCTCCTCTCTTTCCCCCACTCTTTCCCCACTCTCTCCCCCACTCTCTTCACCCACTCTCACACCATCTCTCTCCCCTCTCTCTCTGCCCTTCTCTCTCTCGTCCCCTCTCTCTCTCTCCTCTATCTCGACCCTCTCTCCCCTCCCTCTCTCACCATCTCACTCTCACCCTCTCTCTCTTTCCTACTCTCTCTGCACTGTCTCCCCAATCTCACTCCCCCTCTTCCTCTACCCCTTTCTCTGTCCCCTTCTCTTCCCACACCGCCCTGTCTTTCCCCTTTTCTCAACCCCCACTCAGACCCTCTCTCTCACCCCCTCTCCCACACCCTCTCTCACCCTCTCTCTTTCCCACTCTCTCTCGCCCCACTCTCTCTCCCCACACTCTCTCACCCCACTCTCTTTCAACCCCTCACTCTCGCCCTACTCTCTCTCGCCCCCTCTCTTTCAACCCCTCTCTCTCGTCCCACACTCTTTCGCCCCCTTTCTCTCCCCCTCTCTCTCACCCCAATCTCTCTCACCCCCCCTTTCTCGCCCCCTCTCTCTCGCCCCCTCTCTCTCGCCCCACTCTCTCTCGCTCCCTCTCTTTCTCCCCCGTCTCTCGCCTCACTCTCTCTCGCCCCCTCTCTTTCAACCCGTCTCTCTCGCCCCCTCTCTCTCTCGCCCCCTCTCTCTCGCCCCTCTCTCTCTCGCACCCTCTTTCTCTCGCCCCCTCTCTCAAGCTTCCTCTCTCTCGCCCCACTCTCTCTCGCTCCCTCTCTTTCTCCCCCTGTCTCTCGCCTCACTCTCTCTCGCCGCCTCTCTTTCAACTCGTCTCTCTCGCCCCCTCTCTCTCGCCCTCTCTCTCTCGCCCCCTCTCTCTCGGCCCCTCTCTCTCGCACCACTCTCTCTTGCCCACTCTCTTTCAACCCCTCTCTCTCGCCCCCCTCTCTCGGCCCCTCTCTTTCAACCCCTCTCTCTCGCCCTCTGTCTCTCGCCCCCTCTCCCTCGCGCTCTCTGTCTCGCACCCCCTCTCTCAGCCTCTCTCTCCACCCATTTCTCACCACCCATCTCTCTTCACCCATCTCTCTCCCCTCTCTCTCCCCCTCTCTCTCCCACTCCACTCTTCCCCCACTCTCTTCCCCACACTCTCCCCCTCACTCTCTCCTCCCACTCTCTCCCCTCTCTCTCCCCCTCTCTGTCCACACCTCTCTTGCCCCTCTCTCTCGCCTCTCTCTCTCCTCCCACTCTCTCTCCCACTCTCTCTCCCCCACACTCTCTCCCCGCTCTCTCTTCCCCTCTCCCCCTCTCTCAAGCCTCTCTCTATCCCCTCTCTACCCCCTCTCTCGCCCCGCTCTTGCTCCCTCTCTCGCCCATCTCTCGCCCCCTGTCTCGCTCTCCTGTTTCTCCCTTCCTATCTCGCACCCTCTCTCGCCACCATCTCGCCCCCTCTCTCGCCCCCCACTCTCGCCCCCCACTCGTCTCCACTCTCTCCCCTCTCTCTCTCCCCTCTCTGTCCCCTCTCTCCCCTCTCTCACACCTTCTCTCAACCCCTCTCTCACCCCCTCTCTCCCCCACCTGCCCCTCTCCAACCTCTCTCTCCCCCTCTCCCTCTCCTCTCTCTTTCCCCTCTATCTCTTCCACTCTCTCTACCCCCCTCTGTCTCTCTCTCCCTCGCTCTATACCCTTGTTTCTCTACCCTCTCTCTCTCCCCTCTCTTCCCACCCCTCTCTCTCTCCCCTCTCTCCATCTCCCCTTTTTCTCGCCCCACTCTCTCTCCTCTCTCTCCTTCCCCTCTCTTTCTCCCTCCCCTCTCTCCTTCCCCTCTCTCTCTCCGCTCTCTTACCCTGCTCTCTTACCCCGCTCTCTTACCCCAGTCTCTCTCCCCTCTCACCCAACGCAATCTCACCCCCACTCTCCCCACCCACTCTCCACCCCTACTCTACCCACCCACTTTCCCTCCCCCACTATTTCACCAAACTCTTTCCCCACCACTCTCTCCACCCAACTCTCGCTCCCCCACTCTCTCCCCCACTCTCTCTCCCTCACTCTCTGCCCCCCTCTCTCCCCTCTCACTCTCCCCCTCTCTTCCACCCCTCTCTCTCCACACTCTCTCCCCCCACTCTCTCTCCCTCACTCTTATCCCTTCTCTCTTTCCCCTTTTCTCTTCCCCTCTCTCTCCCGACTCTCGCCCCCTCTCCCCCCTCTCTTCCCCCTTCTCTCTCCCCACTCTCTCCCTTACTCTCTGTCCCCACTCTCTCCCCCCCAACCCCCCTCTCTCCCCCTCTCTCCCCACCTCTCTCGCCTCTCTCTCGCCTCTCTCTCACATCCACTTTCTCTCCTCTCACTCTCTCCTCTCTCTCTCCCCAAATCCCTTGCCCCTGTCTCTCATCTCTCTCTCTCTCCCCCACTCTCTCTCCCCCACTCTCTCGCCCTCTCTCCCCCATATCTCTCCCACTCCCCTCTCTCCCGCCTCTCTCTCTCCCCCTCTCCTCTCTCCCGCCTCTCTCTCCCCCTCTCTCTCCCCTCTCTTTCTACACCCTCTTTTGCCAACACTCTCTCTATCCCCTCTCTCCCCTCCCTCTCTCTCCCCTCCCTCCCCCTCTCTCCTCGCCCCCCTCTCGCACCCTCTCCCTCGCCCATCTCTCGCCCATCTCTCGCCCTCCTGTCTCGCCCCTCCTCTCTCGGCCCCTCCTTCGCCCTACCCTCGCCCCCTCTCTCGCCCCCCACTCTTGCCCCCACTCTAACCCCCATCATCTCCACTCTCGCCCCTCTCTCTCACCCCCTCTCTCACCCCTTCTCTCTCACCCCTGCTCTCTCCCCTCTCTCCAGCTCTCTCTCTCCACTTCTCTCCCCCCCTGTCTCTCCACCTCTCTCTCCACCGTCTCTCTCCTCTCCTCTCTCTTCCCCCTTTCTTTACCTCCCTCTGTCTCTCTCCCCCTCTCTCTACTCTCTCTTCCGATCCCTCTCCCCTCTCCAACTCACCTCTTTGTCTCCCCGCTCTCAACCTCCCCTCTCTCCCCTTCTTCCCCTCCCCCTGTCTCCCCCTCTCTCCCCCACTTTCTCCCCACTCTCTCTCTCTCCCCGCGATCTCTCCCCTCTCTCTCACCCTCTCTCCCCCTCCCCTCACCCCCTCCCCTCTCTCGACCTCTCTCTCGCGCCCCTCTCTCGCCTGTCTCCCTCAATCCCTCCCTCTGCCCCCTCCCTCTTCCCCCCTCTCTGCTCCCCTCTCCCTGCCCCCTCACCCTGTCGCTCTCTCTCTCCTCCTCTCTCTCTCTCCCACTCACTCTGTCCAGGTCACTCTCTCCCCCTCTCTCTCTCCCCCTCTCCCCCTCTCTCCCTCTCCCCGCCTTCTTCCCCGCTCTCCCACTAGCTCTCTACACCTCTCTCTCTTCCCCTTCTCTCTGCGCCCTCTCTATCCACGCCTCTCTCTATCCCATCTCTCCTCCTCCCCCTCCCTTTCAACCTCACTCCCCCTCTCTCAACTCCTCACTCTCTCTCTCCCCCTCATTCTCTCTTCACTAACTCTCTCCCCAACTCTGTCACTGAACTCTCTCCCCTCTCTCTCCCTCTCTCACCCCTTCCCTCTCTCAATCCTCCCTCACTCACCCTCTCACTCTCCCCATCTCTCCCTCTCCCGTCTCCTCCTCCCGTCTCCACCTCCCGTCTTCCCCGCTCTCTCCTCACTCTCTCCCCACTCTTTCCCCTCCTCTCTCTTTCCTCCTCGCTCTACCATCCTCTCTCAACCCCTCTCTCCCCCTCTGTCTCCCCCTCTGTCTCCCCTCTCCCTTCCCTCCTCTCGCTCCCCTCCTCTTTCTCCCCCCTCTCCTCCCTCTGTCTCCCCCTCTCCCCCTCTCTCTCCCCTCCTCTCTCTTCCCTCCTCTCTCTACCGTCCTCTCTCTCCTCGCTCCCCCTCTTTCTCCCCCATCTCTCTCCCCTCTCTCTCCCCTCCTCTCTCTCCCATCTCTCCACCGTCTGTCTCCCCGCTCTCTCCCCCGTCTCTCTACTCCCTTTCTTGACCCCCTCTCTCTGTCCCCCTCTCACTTTCTGTGCCCCACTTTCATTGTCCCCTAACTCTGTCCCCCTCGCACTGTCCCTCCTGTCCCTCTGTCCCTCCTGTCTCTCTGTCCCCCCTCTCTGACCCCCTCTCTGTCCCGCCCCTCTGTCCCCACCCTCTCCGTTCTCCTCTCTCTGTCCCCGGCTCTCTGTGCCCCCACTCTCTGTCTACCCTCTCTGCCACCCCTCTGTCCCCCCTCTCTCTGTCCCCGCCCTCTCTCCGTTCCCCATCTCTGTCCCCGCCCTCTGACCCCCTGTCTCACCGTTGCCCTCTCTCTATCCCCCCTCTCTCTCCCTTGCCCTCTCTCTGTTCCCCTCTCTCTGTCCCCCTCTCTCTGTCCCCCCTCTCTCTGTCCCCCTCTCTCTGCCCCCTCTCTCTCTGTTGCCCTCTCTCTGCCCCCCCTCTCTCTATACCCCTTTCTCTCCGTTCCCCTCTCTATCCCATCTCTTTGACCCCCTCTCTCTCCGTTGCCCTCTCTCTGTCCCCATCTCTCAACGCCCCCGTCTCTCTCCGTTGCCCTCTCTCTGTCTTCCTCTCTGTCCCACTCCTCTCTGTCCCCTTTCTCTGTCCCCTTCCTCTCTGTTCCCCCTCTCTCTGTCCCCGCACTCACTCCATTCCCCCCCTCTCTGTCCCCCTGTCTCTGTCCCCCCTCTCTCTCTGCCCCCTCTCTCTGTACCCCCACTCACTGTCCCCCTCTCTGTCCACCCTCTCTCTCTTTCCCCTCTTCTTACCCCCTCTCTCTCCCAATCCCTTCCCTCCTTCTCTCCCCCCACTCTCTTGCTCCCCTCTCTCTCTGCCCCTTCTCTCTCTGACCGCCCCTCTCTCTCTCCCCCTCTCTCTGTACCCCTCTATCTCTGTTCACCTCTCTCTGTCCTCTCTCTCTCTCTGTCCGCCTCTCTCTGTCCCCTCTCTCTCCCTTCCCCTCTCTATGACCCCCCTCTCTATCCGCCTCTCTCTGTCCCCCTCCTCTCTCTATCCCCCTCTCTCTGCCTCCCCTCTATCCCCCCTCTCTCTGTACCCCCTCTCTCTGTGCCCCTCTCGCTCTGTTCACCTCTCTGTCCTCCCTGTCTCTGTTCCCCTCTCTCTGTCCCCCCTCCCTTCCCCTCTCTCTGTCCCCCCTCTCTCTCCGTACCCCTCTCTCTGCCCCCCTCTCTCTATCCCCCTCTCTCTGTCCCCCTCCTCTCTATCCCCCTCTCTATGACCCCCTCTGCCCCCCTCTCTCTGCCCCCCCTCTCTCTGTCCCCCTCTCTCCCTGTCACCTCTCTCTCTGTCCCCTATCTCTGTCTCCACTCTCGCTCTCTCCCCCTCTCTGTACCCCCTGCTCTGTCACCCTCCTCTCTGTGCTCCCTCTCTCGTTGTCCTCCTCTCTCTCTGTCACCCCTCTCTGTCCACCCCCTCTCTCTGTCCCCACTCTCTCCGTGCACTATCTCTGTCTCCCTCTCTCTCTGTCCCCCCTCTCTGTACCCCCAGCTCTGTCACCCTCCTCTCTGTCCCCCCACTCTCTGCACCCCTCTCTCTGTGCCCCTCTCTCTTCCCCATCTCTCTACCCTCTCTCTCACCCCTATCACTCCATCCTCTCTCTTCCCCATTCTCTTGACCCCCTCTCTGTCTGTCCACCGCTCTCTGACCACTCTCTCTGACCGCGCCCTCTCTCTCCCCCTTCTCTCTGCCCCCCTCACTCTGTCCCTCTCTTTCTCTGTCCCTCCATCTTTCTGTCACCACTCTCTCTGTCCGCCCGCTCTGTCCCCCCTCTCTTCCCCCTCTTTTTTTCCACCCTCTCTCTGTCCTCCTCTTTCTGTCCACCCCTCTCTCTGTACCCTCCTCTCCCTCTGTCCCCATCTCTCTGTCTACCTCGTCTCTCTGTCCCCCATCTCTCTCTTTCTCCCCACTCTCTGCCCCCACTCTCTCTCTGTCACCCTCTCTCTGTCCCCTTCTCTTTCTGTCTCCCTCTCTCTGTGTCCCCTCTCTCTCTGTCACCCCTCTCTCTTCCCCCTCTTCAACCCCCCCTCTGACCCCCTCTCCCTCTGTTCCCTCCTCTGTCTGTCGTTCTTTCTCTGCCCCCCATTCTCAGTCCCCCGCACTGTCCCCCTCTCTTTTCCCCCTCTATCTCTGTCCCCCTCTCTCTCTGTCCTCTCCCTGTCCCCCCTCTCTCTCTGTCCCCCCCTCTCTTTCTCTCTCTGTCCCCACTCTCTCTCTGTCCCCCTCTCTCTGTACACCTCTCTCTGCCCCCTCTGCCGCCCCGCTCTGTGTGGCCCCCACTGTCTCTGCCTCCGCCCCACCGTCTCTCCCTCCCCCCCACCGTCTCTCCCGCTCTCTGTGCCCCTCTCTCGTTCCCCCCTCTCTCTGCCCCTCCTTCTTTCTGTCCCCCCGCTCACAGTACGCCCCATCTGTCACCCTCTCTCATTCTCCTTCTCTGTGCCCCCTCTCCCTCCCCCTGTCCCCCCCTCGACTACGCCCCCGTCTCTCTGTCTCCTCTCTCTCACTGTCCCCACTCTCTGTCCCTCCTCCCTCTGTCCCTCCTTCCCCCTGTACCCCCTCTGTTCCCCCTCTCTCTATGCCCCCTCTCTGTGTACCACCTCTCTCTGTCCTCCCTCTCACTCTGTCCGCCTCTCTGTCTCCCCTCTTCCTCTGTCCCCTCTCTCTCCGTTCCCCTCTCTCTGTCCCCCTCTGTCTGTCCCCCCTCTCTCTGTTCCCCTCTCTCTGCCCCTCTCTCGCTGTTGCCCTCTCTCTGTCCCCATCTCTCTATACCCCTTTCTCTCCTTTCCCCTCTCTCTATCCAATCTCTTTGACCCCCTCTCTCTCCGTTGCCCTCTCTCTGTTCCCTTCTCTCAATGTCCCCCTCTCTCTCCTTTGCCCTCTCTCTGTCCCCCCTCTCTCAATGCCCCCCTTTCTGTCCCCCCTCTCTCTGTCCCCCCTTCTCTGTCCCTCCTCTCTGTGCCCCTCTCTCTGGCCCCCAATCTCTCCGTTCCCCTCTCTCTGTCCCCCTCCTCTCTGTCCCCCACCGCTCTGTCCCCCCCTCCGCTCTGTCCCCCCTCTCTCTCTGCCCCCTCTCTCTGTACCCCCACTCACTGTCCCCCTCTCTGTCCGCCCTCTCTCTCTTTCCCCTCTTTTTACCCTCCTCTCTCTCCCCATCCCTTCCCTCCTTCTCTCCCCCCACTCTCTTTCTCCCCTCTCTCTCTGCCCCTTCTCTCTCTGACCGCCCCTCTCTCTCTGACCCCTCTCTCCGTACCCCTCTATCTGTTCACGTCCCTCTGTCCCCCATCTCTCTGTCCCCCTCTCTTTGTCCCCCTCTCCCTGTCCCCCTCTCTCTGTACCACCCTCTCTGTCCCCCCTCTCTCTGTGCCCCTCTCTCTCCGTTCACCTCTCTCTGTCCCCCCTCTCTCTGTCCCCCCCCTCTCCCTTCCCCTCTCTCTGCCCCCTCCTCTCTATCCCCCTCTCTCTGTCCCCCCTCTATCCCCCCTCTCTCTGTACCCCCTGTCTCTGTGCCCCTCTCGCTCTGTTCACCTCTCTGTCCTTCCTGTCTCTGCCCCGCTCTCTCTGACCCCTTCTCGCTCCCTTCCCCTCTCTCTGTCCCCCCTCTCTCTCCGTTCCCCTCTCTCTATCCCCCCTCTCTCTATCCCCCTCTCTCTGTCCCCCTCCTCTCTATCCCCCTCTCTCTGTTCCCCCTCTGCCCCCCCTCTCTCTGCCCCCCTTCTCTCTGTCCCCCTCTCTCCCTGTCACCTCTCTCTCTGTCCCCTATCTCTGTCTCCACTCTCTCTCTGTCCCCCCTCTCTGTACACCCTGCTCTGTCACCCTCCTCTCTGTTCCCTCTCTCTCTGTCCTCCTCTCTCTCTGTCACCCCTCTCTGTCCACCCCCTCTCTCTGTCCCCACTCTCTCTGTCCCCTATCTCTGTCTCCCTCTCTCTGTCCCCCCTCTCTGTACCCCCTGCTCTGCCACCCTCCTCTCTGTCCCCCCACTCTCTGCACCCCTCTCTCTGTCCCCCTCTCTCTTCCCCATCTCTCTACCCCTCTCTTTCCCCTATCACTCCATCCTCTCTCTTCCCCATTCTCTTGTCCCACTCGCTGTCTGTCCACCCCTCTCTGACCCCTCTCTCTGACCGCGCCCTCTCTCTCCCCTTTCTCTCTGTCCCCTCTCTCTCTTTCCCCCTCTATCTTTGACCCCATCTCTCTCTGACCGCCCCCACTCTGTCCCCCTTCTCTCTGTCCCCCTCTCTCTGTCCCTCTCTTTCTCTGTCCCTCCATCTTTCTGTCGCCACTCTCTTATTCCGCCCGCTCTGTCCCCCCTCTCTTTCCCCCTCTTTCTTTTCACCCTCTCTCAGTACCCCTCTTTCTGTCCACCCCTCTCTCTGTATCCTCCTCTCCCTCTGTCCCCATCTCTCTGTCCACCCCGTCTCTCTGTCCCCCATCTCTCTCTTTCTCCCCTCTCTCTGGCACCCCCTCTCTCTGCCCCCACTCTCTCTCTGTCTCCCTCTCTCTGTCCCCTTCTCTTTCTGTCTCCCTCTCTCTGTGTCCCCCTCTCTCTCTGTCACCCCTCTCTCTTCCCCCTCTGCAACCCCCCTCTCTGATCCCCTTTCCCTCTGTTCCCTCCTCTCTCAGTCCCCCTCTCTCTCTGTCCCCACTCTCTCTGTCCGCCCGCTCTGTCCCCCTCTCTCTCTTCCCCCCCTTTCTTTCCACCCTCTCTCTGTCCCCCTCTTTCTGTCCACCCCTCTCTATGTACCCCTTTCTCCCTCTGTCCCCACCTCTCTGTCCACCCTCTCTCTCTGTCCCCACTCTCTCACTTTCTCATCTCTCTCTGTCCCCCTCTCTCTCTGTCACCCCTCTCTCTTCCCCCTCTGCCACCCTATCTGATCCCCTCTCCCTATGTTCCCTCCTCTCTCTGTCCCCCTTTCTCTGCCGCCACCTCTCTCTGTCCCCCCGCTCTGTCCCCCTCTGTCTCTCCCCACTCTGTCTGTCACCCTCCTCTCTGTCCCCATTCTCTCTGTCCACCCCTCTCTCTGTACCTTCCTCTCACTCTGTCCCCATATCTCTGTCCACCCACCTCTCTCTGTCCCCACTCTCTCTGTCCCCTATCTCTGCCCCCCTCTCTCGCTGCTCCCCTCTCAGTACCCCCTGCTCTGTCACCCTCCTCTCTGTCCCCACTCTCTCTGACACCTTCTCACTCTGTCCCTTCCTCTCCCTCTGTCCCCCTCTCTCTGTCCGCCCTCTCTGTCCTTTCTACTCTATCTGTCCCCCTCTCTCTCCGTTGCCCTCTCTCTGTCCCCCCTTCTCTATCCCCCTCTCTGTCCCCCCCTCTCTGTTCCCCTCTCTCTGTCCTCCCCCTCTCTGACCCCCTCTCTCTCCGTTCCCCTCTCTCTGCCCCCTCTCTCTATCCCCCTCTCTCTATCCCCCTCTCTCTGTCCCCCCTCTCTCTGTCACCCTCTCTCTGTAACCCCTCTCTCTGTCCCCCCTCTCTCTGCCCCCCCTCTATCACCCCTCTCTCTGTATCACCTCTCTCTGTCACCCCTCTCTCTTCCCCCCTGCCCCCTACTGACCCCCTCTCCCTCTGTTTCCTCCTCTCCCTGTCCCCCTTTCTCTTCTCCCCCTGTCCCCCCGCTCTCCGCCCCCTCTCTCTCTCCCCACTCTCTCTGTCCTCCACTCTCTGTCCCCCTCTCTCTGTCCCCTCTCTCTGTCCCTCCCTCTCTCTCTGTCCACCTCTCTGTGTACACCTCTCTCTGCCCCCTCTGCAGCCCTCTCTCTGTGAACCCCACTCTCTCTGCCCCCCACAGCCGTCTCTCCCTCTCTCTGTCCCCCTCTCTCGGTCCCCCTCTCTCTCTGCCCCTCCTTCTGTCACCCCGCTCTCAGTCCGCCCACTCTGTCCCCCTCTCTCATTCCCCCCTCTCTGTCCCCCACTCTCTGTCCCCGTCCCCCCTCTACTGCGCCCCCGTCTCTCTGTCTCCCCTCTCTCACTGTCCCCTCTCTCTCTGTCCCTCCATCTCTCTGTACCCCCCTCTGTCCCCCCTCTCTCTGTCCCCCCTCTCTCTGTGCCCCCCTCTCTGTGCCCCCCTCTCTGTACCCCCTCTCTCTGTCCCACCCTCTCTGTCCCCCTCTCTGTCCCCTTCTCTCTCTACCACCTCTCTCTGTCCCTCTCTCTCTCTGCCCCCCTCTCTCTGTCCCCCCTCTCTCTCTGTCCTCCTCTCTCTCTGTCACCCTCTCTCTCTTCCCCCTCTGCCCCCCTCTCGATGACCCCCTCTCCCTCTGTTCTCTCCTCTCTCAGTCCACCCCCTCTGTCCCCCTCTCTCTCTGTGCCCCCTCTCTCTGCCCCTTCTCTATCCCCATCTTTCGCTGTCCCCCTCTCGCTCTGTCCCTCCTTCTCTCTGACCCCCGCTCTCAGTCTGCCCCCTCTGTACCACTCTCTCTGCTCCCCCTGACCCCCCTCACTCTGTCACCCCATCTCTCTTTCTCTCCCTCTCTGACACTCCCTCTCTGTCCCCCCTCTCTCTGTCCCCCTCTCTCTGCCCCCTCTCTCAGCCCCCCCTCTGTTCCCCCCTCTCTGTATCCCCCTCTCTCTGTCCCCTCTCTCTGTGCCCCACCTCTCTGTCCCCCTCTCTCTGAACCACCTCTCTGTCCCCCTCTCACCGTTTCCCTCTGTATGCCCCCTCTCTCTGTCCCCCTCTCTCTCCATTTCCCTCTCTCTGCCCCTCTCTCTCCGTTCCCCTCTCTGTGTCCCCCCTCTCTCTGTGCCCCCTCTCTCACCATTCCCGTCCCTCTGTCCTCCCTCTCTCACCGTTCCCCTCTGTGTGTCTCGTCTCTCTCTGTCCTCCCTGACCCCCCGTCCCCCCTCTCTCTGCACCCTCTCTCTCTCCGTTCCCCTCTCTCTGTGTCCCCCTCTCTGTCCCCCCTCTCTGTCCCACCTCTCTTTGTCCCCCCTCTCTGTCTCCCCTCTCTCTGTCCCCTTTCTCTGTGTCCCCCTCTCTGTCCCCCCCTCTCTCCGTTCCCCTCTCTCTGTCCCCCCTCTTTTTATCCCCCTTCTCTCCGTCCCCTCGTCCCCCTCTCTCTGTCCCCCCACCCCTCTCTCTGTCCCTCTCTCACTGCCCCCCCTCTCTCAGTCCCCCCGTACCCCTGCCCCCCCTCGTTTCCCCCCCTCTCTGTCCCCCTCTCTCTGTACCCCTCTCTCGCTTTCACCCATCTGTCTTTCCGCCTCTCTCTGTACCCTCCTCCTCCTCTGTCTCCATCTCTCTGTCCACCCCTCTCTCTGTCCCCCTCTCTCTGACCCCTCTCTCTGACCCCTCTCTCTGTCCCCCTCTCTCTGTCCACCTCTCTCTCCCGTTCTCTCTGTCCCCATCTCTCTGTCCCCCTCTCTCTGTCCCCCCTTTCTCTCTGTACCTCTCTCTCTGTCCCCCTCTCTCTGTACCCCTCTCTCTCCCGTTCTCTCTGTCCCCATCTCTCTGTCCCCCCTTTCTCTCTGTACCTCTCTCTCTGTCCCCCTCTCTCTGTCCCCAACACTCTGTCCCCCTCTCTCTGTACCCCCTTTCTATCTGTACCTCTCTCTCTGTCCCCCTCTCTCTGTCCCCCTCTCTCTCTGTTCCCCTTTCTCTGTCCCCCATTCTCTGACCACTCTCTCGTTATGTCCTCCCCTATTTCTCTCTCTCTCTCCCTCACCTTATCTCTCCCTTGCCTCTCTCTCTCTCTCTCTCTCCTCTCTCTCTCTCTCCCTCTCTCTCTCTCTCTCTCTCACTCCCTGCTCCTTCACTCTCTCTCCACCTTCTCTCACTCTCGATCCACCTACCTCGGTCTCTCTTTCTCCCCACCTCCCTCTGTTTCTCTCTGACTAAATATCTTTCCCTCCTGCCCCTTCCTCCCTCTCTGACGCAGTCTGTCTCCCTGACGCGTCCCTCTCCCTCTGATCCAGAGACTGGGGAGGGGGATAGTGGTTGGTGCTATGGCTGCATGTGGTTGGAGGGGTGGTTGTGAAATGACATAGAGGTGTAGGAGATGGGAGGAGGGGGAAAAATGGTGTTGAGACGGAATCGCGGGAGGTAGACAGAGACGGCAGGAGAGAGAGAGAGAGAGACAGTGCAGGGGACGGGGGAGAGGAAAGAGTGGAGGCAGGTGGAGAGAGTGGGGGAGAGGAAATGGGGAGTCCAGGTTGGAGTGGGGGAGTCAGAGGGAGTTAAACCCAGCTCCTGAGCTCAGGGCGCGGTGCCTTCCCCTTCCCTGAGGACCAGGACTTGGGGCTGAGTCTGTCTCTCTCCAGCTCAGCTTCTCCAACACAAAGACACACAACAACATCGGTCACCCTGTTGCTCAGCCCGCTTTAATCAAAATTTTTATTGTTTACAAATGGAAGTGATGGATACAGTCAGTGGGATGGTACCTTTTCTCACTGGCCCCTAAGTTGTGAGAAACATTGAAATGTTTCCCTGTAACCGCCCTGTGGGATAAGGATGGACAACCCATCGCTACCCTCAGTCTGTTACCATAGCGACAGGCTGCTCCATCGCTGAAACACTGAACTGAAATGAGAAAATCCCGGATGGTGTGATTAATGAGGGAATTTGATTGATGGATGGATTTGGGTGAAGGGAAATTTCAGCACATTCTTCAGCTGCTGCCTGAACTTAGTCTGGGTCACGGCATAAATCGCGGTGTTTGTGCAGCAACTGAGGAGCTGCAGCATGAAGCCCAATTCCTGCACAAAGGGATCGAGAAACACAGACTGATACCCAAAATCCCACATCCGGGCCATATAGAGTACAGCATGAACGTTGACCATAACAGGATGGAATTGGCCGAGATCACAAACAGTAAAATGATGGATTTTTCTCGGTTTCTCATTTTAGTGTCAGACTGAGCGTCCCCATTGGTGTGAGCGCGGAGTCTCCTGCGGGCTCTGCTGGTCACTACAATGTGTCTGACGGTGAGAACATTGAGCAGCAGAATCAGGAGAAATGGGACACACGGGGTTAGAATGTGGTGGAGGAACTCGATTGTGACCCAGACAATGGAGACTATAACAGCGGCTGTTACATCACAAAACCAGGGCTCGTTCTCCAGCCAATACCGAGCCGTGAGCATAAAATACCAGAAAATGTTCTTTAAACAGCTCAGCACTGTCACTGCTCCCAGAACCACAGCCGCCATTTTCTCACTGCAATATTTACTTTTCAGCTTCTGGCAACAAATGGCCACAAACCGATCAAACGTGAAAGTGACGGTGAACCAGACAGAGCAGTCAGTGGCTGCATAAAGCAGGGCGGCGTGGATATTACACACGGGGACGGAGTCCTTCAGGAAATAAAACTGTTCCCGATAAACAATGGGAATGTGTCTCGGGATCAGGTCGAGGATAATGACCCGGAGATCCGCCGCTGCCATGGCCCCTAGGTAACGTCTGACACATGGAGACAATCCACATTCTTTATAAAGCAGGGCGTAGATGGTCACTACGTTAACTGTGAGGAATGAAAACAAACGCATTATCCATCAGCCTGGAGGCAAAGGGACCCGTTTGATTGGGGACCCAGTGAGATTTTCAAATGTGTCCCTGTATTCAGGGATTTATTAAAATAATTGGAGCTGGAAAAACAAATGGGAAGGTCGGAATTACTGACAAAAATGTGACATAAACCACAAGTAACGCTCCCTTCCCAAACACACAGAGACACATCCATAAGGAGAGATGGTTTCTAGATCATTCCCACACACTCGATCACCCGAGAGCAGACACAGGTCACTCCTTCCCAGTTCCTAATACGGAGGGTGGAAACGTTGCTGTCCTGAAGGATTCTCTCCCAGTTTCCTGAAGACAAACGGAGTTTGGGAATTTCTGTATTTTGGTCTAAATTGTGGTCGATCCTGTGACGTGGAGAAATGTAAACGCAGGGAAAACGTATTCACTCCTTTAACTGCCTGAGGGGCCTTCGGAACAGTGTCTACTTCTCCCTGGAACTGGATCTCTTCCCTCGGGATCTTATCGTTTGTTCAATTCACTGACGTCCGGCCGTTCACAAACAATGTCAGGGACAGAACGTTCCGGGGAATGTCAGTTATCGAATGTTGGGTACAGAACGTTTCGGGGAACTCTTTGACCTGTCCATCACTTGTCCCCCCTACCCACCCCACCAACATGATGTACTGTACCTGGACACACTAACATTAATGGGGTGAGAGACGGAGGGTCCAATCACAGGAATGGGAACTAAAGGCATTACCAGATCAGCTGAAATGGTTAGATATACCACATTCTCAATCCACCGCACAGAACCAGCCCAGACCCCATAAAGCCAGAGGAGATATCTGTTCACCGTGGAACACTGTGCAGACCAGGCCAGTGTCCTGCTCAGTACAACCCAGCAATGTGTCCAGAGTGGAGCACTGCACAGATCAGATCAGGGCATTGATCTATAATCCCAGACCACTTATCTGTCCAGCGCGGTGAGAAGTGCAGACCACAGCAGTGCATTGATCTGTAAACCCAGATTAGATATCTGTCCAACACGGGGAGCTGTGCAGACCACAGCAGTGCATTGATCGAAAACCCCGGAGTAGATATCTGTCCAGCAGCGGGAGAAGTGCAGACCACAGCAGGGCATTATCTATAAACCTCAACCAGATAGTCTGACCAGCACAGTGATCTGTGCAGTGGTCACCCGTGAATTAATCTGTAAACCAGGAGCAGTTGCCCTCCCAACATGTAGGACTGTGCCCCCCACCCCAGTGCACTGATCTGTAAACACGGAGCAGTTACCCTCCCAGCATGTAGGACTGTGTACACCACCCCAGTGCATTGCTCAGTAACAGTGTGTTAGATCACTGCCCAGTGTGGGGAATCTTGCAGCCCATGCTGGAAGTGACAGGATGTGCAGCTCCCATCCATTTACAACTCCATCTCTCCATTGTGCCCTCACAAGGGGATGCTGTGGGTGTGAACATCCCTGCCACAGAGATACAGCGATGGAGGGGGAATCATTTTAAACAATAACAAATGGGAGGGGTATGGGAAATAGACAGAGAGGGGGAGACAGAGAGAAAATGTTATGGAAGGATGTGTTCCCAGGTTTCAGAATGCAGAAATGAAAACATTTTAACAGCATCCTGTAACATAAGTGTTTCCAGGAATTGTAGGTGAACATGATATTGGTGGGAGTTCAGGTGATGCAGAATTTTAGATGAGTATTTGTTCTGCAGCTTTGTATCTGGGTGTAGGGTCAGCAGAGTCTTTGGCTCATTGAGCTAAATCTAACAATAATTTGTCTCAGTGCCATTTCCATTGACTGTGACGGAGGGATCATCTACACTAGGCCGAGCTAGTTTCCTGGTGCTATCTGATCGAACTCACCTCATTAACCACCCACCCCATGGTGTCCCTCTCATTCAATACCAGCCCGATTCTCCCACCCAATATGGCTGGAGGTACTCACCATCGCCCGGGTGTCCCTGGATATTCCATGATCAATGACCCTGGCGCCATCTTTAAAAGGCCACTGAGCACAAGTTTGAGCTTTCTCTGTTAGGAGCTGCCCTGCACAGTTTACCCCGAGCATGGCAGATAAGGGGTAATTACACCACGGTTTGTCGACAGGAGCACGGAGGTCCTGGTGAATGGGCTAGTACAGAGGGGGACCATTCTCTTCCCAGAGTTGGCCACACGACCAGACCCACCGAGCATGGTCTGAGCTCACCACCCAGCTCAATGCAGTATCTGCGGTCTGAAGAAATGTCCAGCAATACAGGACAAGTATCAATAACCTTCCCCGCTCTGTCAGGATAAGGCTCATTGTATTCTCTCTGCTCTCTCACATTCACTGTATATCTGTTACAGAACCAACCCCCGAACAAGGCTCATGGTCAACCACTCTCACTGCCGCATGCAGCACCTCCTCTCTCTCTCTCTCTGTCTCTGTCTCTCTCTGTCTCTGTCTGTCTCTTTCTCTCTCTCTCTCTCTCCCTCCACTTTACCCCCCCACCACATTAATAACACTGCATGGATACAACACTGTGAACTGACTCCCTCCGGACACCTCACCATGACCATGTCCCCCACCTACACATCGTCACCACCACCTCCCAGGAAGGGAGCATGGAGACTCCCTCCTACACTCCCCCCCCCTGTAAACAGTTCAGATACTGAAACTAATCTGTGAGAGTTACTGCTCTGCTCACTTGTCCTGATATCTTCAACAATCTGTGCTCATATACACCCAGCGCTCTCTGTTCCCACACCCCCTTTATAATGGCACAGCCTGTTTTAAACTGTCTTTCATTGTTTTTCCTACCAAAGTGTATCACCTCAAACTGCTCTGCATTAATCCCCATCTGCCACACACCTGAACACTACACAAACGTGTGATTGTCCTGTTACAGTTCCACACTGTCCTCCATAGACTTCAGAATTCTTCCAGGTTCTGTGCCATCTACAAACATTGAGATTGTTACAGTGTCACAGTCCCCATGAAACAACTGAAATCCTGCCCCACATACACGAGTGTGAGCAAGTGAAATACTGATATATTCCTATGGACAAAGTCGAATAATGACATGCTGTCAATGGAGCAACAAAAGTCCTGACACACACCAGACGGAGCAAATGAAATATTGACAAACCACAGAGCAAGAGAAATCCGGAAAGGTTCCACTTATCGATATTCACCAGGGTATAATGTGATGAAGTTGAAAGCGTGTACTGTACCTTTAAGCGAGGGTGAAATCTGTTCTGAACTGAGAGCTTAGAAGCATCTGTGATATGAGGGGATGGCAGACCCAGAAACAATATATTGCTATAGAGCTGGAGTCGGGAAATAAGCAGTTAAGAGAAAGGGGGGTAAAATGTTCACTTTCAAAGTTAAAAAATAAATTGATGTTTTTATTTAAACAGTGGGATTTGGTAGATCTGACACTCATATTTTAACAGTTTACGAGGCGAATTGAGCATTTCTTTATGTTTCATTTAAGTTACCAGATGAGCTTCACGCAGTGCCCTAACCATTCCCGTGTGTGTATCTGTGTGTGTCTGTGTGGGGCAGGTCTGGCAGTCTCTGTGGTGCTTAAAGTGATGCAATGCCACCCTCTGCTGGCCTCCACACGCCACTGCACAGGCATTGGCAGAGGGTGAAAACCAACAGGGATTCATTCAGAGAGGGGGAGGGAGAGGGCAGCTGCTCACAGCACCATCCAAACTGATGTCTTATCCATGTACTGATCTAAATGTCCTTTAAACGTTGTAACTGTCCCTGCTTTCACCACTTCCTCTGGAAGTTCATTCCACACACAAGTCAGATTCTATCTCAAATAATTACCTCTCATGACTTATGTAAATCTTTTTCCTCGCACCTTAAAATATCCCTCAGTTTTGAATCCCCACCTTGAGGGAAAAATCAGCAGCCCTTCAACTTATCTGTACCCCTCATGATTTTATAAACCTCTGTAAAGTTACCCCTTAATCTCATACCATTTCATTGTTTTAGGAAGAAGGCAGTCGCACGTTAGAGTTAGTTAAGAGTGATCGGTGTTTTGGGACCAGAAACTAAGCTCTTCCTTCGTCTCTGGTGTTTAGTAATAAATATCTATTTGAGACCCTTCATTGGGCAGTGTGTGTCTGCAAGATTTCTTTCCCTAATATTGCAGACTACAGATAATAGCGATTAAAGATGGTCATAGTTAATTTCGATGGCACAGCACATGCACTCAATATCCGACAGTTGAGACAAATATATTGCATTTGATTAATAATACAAATTGTCTTTTGTAATTCAGTAATGGTAACCTGATTGTAATAAATTCACACCGAGCTGAAAGTGGGCTCTAAAATATGACTCAAAATCTGGGTATGGTAGTGTGCTGGGTAGTGTCCCTGCCTCTGAGCCAGATCTCTGGATTTGATTCCAATTCCTGAACTTGTGTGGTAGTGCTCCAAGCTCTGGACTAGAAGGTTTGGATTCAAGCCCTGCCTGTTGCAAAGGTATGTCACAGCATGTCAGAACAGTCTGATGAACAAAAACACAGGAGAATACTGTTACAGCTATATGGGTATTGCCGAGTGATGCTGGTGTCCCTACCTCCGGACACAAAGGTCCAGGTGCAAATCCCGCAGAAGTGTCTCATAATACATCTGAACAAACTGATTAAAATGGATTTAGAATTGTGACTTGATGGAGAAGGAAGAGGTGTCAGTATTGCATTTCAGAATTTAGGCCCAGGATGACTGAAAGAACAGCCATTCGTGTTGATTGGAGTCACATTTCGCAGCAGTAAAGGTTTATAAAATCAGAATGGTCATGGATAGGGTGAGTAGTCAGGGTTTTTCCCCAGGTTAGGGGCGTCCAATACGAGAAGGCATTGTTTGAAAGTGAGAGGAGAAAGGTTTTGAAGAGGCCTAAAGGGCACCTTTTCACACAGAGGGTGGTGTGTGTATGGAATGAGTTGCCAAAGGAAGTGGTGGAGGCTGATACAAATATAGCATGTAAAAGGAGCTTTTCCTGCAATTTCTGTATTTGTTTTAAAAATGCGTTCATTTTAACACAGGTATTCTGAATAAATTAAACATTTTATTTTTTAATGTCGCAGGGACATGTAAACATATTTCAAATTGACGGAGACCATTTTCTGCTAAGGGTATGGCTCTGTGTATGTATGACAGCAGCAATGGTGCACCTGCATGGAACAGGGAATGTGATGGGGACATAGTTTGGACAATGTACAAGGAGACCTCACATGGTACAGTTTGGGAGAGAATGACATTCCTGTGTGATTTAGCTCAGAGAGGAAGAAAATACAATCTGCCTGAGAAGGAAAGGCCTACTGCACTTTCTCTCCTTCATTATTCCTCATTTCAACAATGTGTGCGAGCCAAAAATAAAACTCGAAAGTCATCATTACCATTCTTATTTTTATGGAATCCCTGCAGTGTTGAAACAGGCCCTTCAGCCCAACAAGTCCATACAAACCATTTCCCTATATTTACCCCTGCCCAATGCATTTAACCTAGAAATCCCTGAACGCTATAGACAATTTAGAATGAGCAATCCACCGAACCTTCACAGTTTGAGCTGTGGTGGGAAACTGGATCACCCATTTCGAAGCTCACACAGACAAGGGGCGAATGTGCAAACTCCACACGGACAGTCACCCAAGGCTGGAATCGAACCCAATACCCTGGTGCTGTGAGGCAGCAGTGTTAACCACCCTGCTACCCTTTGGGTGACCCCTGACCAGAAGTCACTGGAATCTCCTCACTGCCTAAAGCAAAGGGAATTCAGCCAAATCCAACTCTCCCAGGATGAAATCCCATTGCTAGCAACTGTGTGAGTACAATATCTTGTGAAGCAGAATAACGTTTTAGACAATATTGCAATTATTCCTTTGTCATGAGTTTCAATAATATCTGGACAAAGTTCTTTCAAGTTAAAATTGCAGAGATTTTGTGTGTGTGTGTGTGTGTCAGTGTCTTTAGAAAGGGAAATATTTTTATATTATTGCAATACACAAATCGTTTGCCATTCATCTTTCCATCATAGTTTGAGTAACATTGCTGTGTATTATAAACGTGTCGTTTTAGCAAATTAAAGAAACTAGCCTGATTTGTTCCTAAAACTGACCCTGACCCAGTCTGAGACTGACATCATCTTCCATATCACAAGCCTGGTTACATTTAACATTTGTTGTTAGCAGTACAACCAGAACGCAATTAGATGGGATAAAGGGGCAAGGAGTTGACAGATGAAGTTTAATTTAGATAAATATGAAGCTTTGCATTTGGGAAGGCAAATCAGGGCAGGAATTATACATGTAATGGTAAGGTCCTGGGGAGTGTTGTGAAACAAAGGGACCTAGGGTTGCAGGTGTATTTTTCCTTGAAAGTGGAGTCGCAGGTAGACAGAGTGGTGCTGAACACATTTGGCACATTTGCCTTAGTCAGAGCATTGAGTATAGGAGTTGTGGTGGCATGTTGCATCTGTCCAGGATGTTGGTGAGGCCACTTTAAGAATACTGCGTACAATTCGGTTTTCTGCAGAAATGACTTACACACAGATGTTCCAGGACTGGAAGTTTGAGCCTTAGGGAGAGTTAATTAGGTTGAGGCGTTTCCCCCTGGAGTGTCAGAGATGAGGGGTGACATTATAGAGGTTTATAAAACCAGCAGGGGCATGGATATTCTGAACAGCCATGTTCTGCTCCCCAGGGTAGGGGAGTCCAGAACAAGAGGGCATAGGCTGAAGGCGAGAGGACGAATGATTTAGAAGGGACCTGAAGATAAATGTTTCACACAGAGAGTGGTGTGTGTACAGAAAGTGCTTTCAGAGGAAGTGGTGACGGCGGTTACAATCGCACATGTAAAACGTATCTGAAAGAGGAGGGATATTGGCAAAATGCTGGCAAATGGGACTAGATCAGATTTGATATCTGCTCGGAGTGAAGAGAATGGACTAACGGGTCTGTTTCCGTTCTGCATGACTCTCTGATTCTTTCAGAAGGATGAAGAATAATTCTGAAAGGACCTTTCAAGTCGTACTTCTCTTCTCTGGAAGTTTAGCGTACCTCTATGTTCACATTGATTGAAAGCTGCGTTAGTTAATTATTTGACAGAGAAGTGAGTCACGGATAATGGGACACAGACAGGAAAGTGCAGCTGAGACCCCAACCTGATCAGCTACAATCTTAGTGCCAGATGGAGAAGGCTCAAAATATCTAATGGTCCACTCCTGTTCCTCAGTCCCATGTTTCTGAATTACATTCAGCCCCTAAAATCTGCTACACAGGAGCAGTTAGAGGCTACTTACTCCTATAACCTGGTGCACAGAAACAGAGGAGACCACTCAATCCTTCAAGACTGTCACACACGCTTTGAAGTGATTTCGGAAATGTAATTGGAAAATCCAGGCATGGATATGAAAGAGGCCCCTCATCTCTCTTCACAGAGCTTCCCCATATACCTCACCCAGATATGGCTCACAAAATCATCTGGTCTTCCTCACTGCAATATTCAATAACATAAAATTCATGAAAATTACTCCCACTAACTTTCCAATAACAGAATGGGAGAACATCAGAAATAGGGGCAGGTCATTCACCCCCAAGTCTGCCCTGGCCTTCACTAAGGTCATGGCTGATCTGCTCTCAGTCTGATATCCTCTTTAATGCCCAATTCCTCATAGCCCTAAACTCTCTGACAGATCAATATCCATCTACCTCCTCTTCAAATACTTTCAGTCATCTCGCTCCCCGAACACCCTTGAGAAGAGAAATCCTGACATTCAATACCATCTGTTTGAAGAAACCCCTTGCTGCTCCTATATCATGGCTTATTGATATGAACAAAAGAGTTTGAGACAACGGTTCAGGTAAAAATGACTGGCCCTGATATCCAAGTGGTTGCTTTCTGTTGACATCAAGGAGCTGAACAAAACTGGATTAATGGGAATCAGAGTAACCTCTCCAGTGTTTGGAGTCAAGCATGGCACAAAGGAAGATATTCATCATCTCAGTCCTGGGTCACCTCTGTGCGAGATCCTCAGGGCAGTTTCCTCTTCACAAACAGCTTCAGCTGCTTCATCAATGTCTCCCCGCCCCCACCCTCCACAACATAAGATCAGAAGTGGGGATGGTCACCGAAGATTCCACAATGTTCAGAACATTTTGTTTCCCCCTCAGCTCCTGAACTGGTCTGTGTCCATGTGCAGCAAGACCTGGACACCATTGAAACTTGTGTTGCTAAAGGGTCCATAACATTCATGTAACAGCACTGCCTGATACTGCACATTGCCACAGTAAAACAAGAGTTCATTCAGTACCTCACGCTGGTTTCACAGGAATATGAAGAAGTCACTAAGTCATTGACATTATTGGAGAAGAACAGGGATAGCCCATTCAGTGCCTCCAGCCTATTACTCAGGAAGAGAAGGAGTGTAGTGCGATGGGCCACACCAGAGCCCCTCGATAATATTTGAAGGCAGTAGTGTAGAATGTAATGCTTTCTTATTTTAAAGGAAATGTAAAGTGTCTGTTCCAGATGCAATGTGAATAGCCAAACCACTCGGTGTGAAGCAAAACACCATCTACTTAAACATGAAAGATAAAATGAAACCAAAGAAAGAGGAATTTGGAATAACGTAATTCTATTGGAAAAGTTAACAGAATAATAGATCTAGGAACTATTACAAATGAACTGTTCCAATATAGGAAAATCCCATAAACACAGCCCTTGGCAAAAAGAAATATTCAGACGCAGATTGTCACAAACATTTCTCCAATCCAGGAATTAAAAACAGCATCAAGAGAAATTTCAGAGAGGGTTGCAGCCAGGAGACATTCACTGAAGCTTCCAACTCTGTGGAGACCCCAATAGTTTCTGATGTCACTGAGAAACCAAAATCCAGAGATCCTAATCTGTGAGATCTGGCCATACACATTCACGCTACATTAAAATAAACCTAAGGCCTCCCTAGCTGTTACTCAAGTAGTCTTAACTAGCCAGATTGGTAATGATCGTTCAATCTCTCTCTGAAAAGAAACCAAGACAAAATAACCTCTTAAAGCTACAGCATCATCATATTAGTCAGCACATCGAGCTGTCAAACAGGAACCAGGGGTAACCCAGTTAAGCCCTTGACACTGTCCAATCGGACGAGGAAGAAGCCAGTCAGTCCCTTGAGTCACTTACACTGCAACAGGATGAGGACATTCGGCTCCTTGCGTCACTTCCACAGGAACAATATAAGGCCATTCATCCCCTTGAGCCATTTAGGCAGGAACAGTGCGAGGTAATTCCCCCCTCAACGCACTGACACAGGGACAGAATGAGGTAGTTGATGCTGATTCCTGATGAACTGCTTATGCCCAAAACGTTGATTCTCCTGCTCCTCGGATGCTGCCTGACCTGCTTTGCTTTTCCAGCAATTGACTTTCTTCTCTGATCTCCAGCATCGGTAGTCTTTTGTCTCCTAATTGATGCTCTAACATGATGAACAAGTGGAGCAGCGGCTGCACAGACAGACTGATCCATGTTGTTCCACGTTGCTCCGTTGCTCATGCTACACACGTGGGACTTTAACGTGGTTTTCTAGTGTTGAGGAGGGAAGCCATATGTCTTGTGTGAAGTCTCAAAAAGGCATCTTCCATCTCCGAGAAGACAGCCTGGTGTTCTCTATGTAGGGCAGAAGTGGGTGGGAATGGCTACCTGTTTCAGATGGAACGTATTGTGGTTGGTGTTGGGGATTGTGAGCAACATGACGTTCAGTACAGGTTCACACACCGACTGCACAATATCGTGGGGTGCGTTAATTTAGGCATATAAACTATTAGGAAAGCCACGTTAGAGTGATGAATGGACTCTCTAAGTTCAAGTAATGCTGATCTTGTTCATGCTGATCTTGTCTAGTGCACGTCCTGTTCAGTGTAACCTGTATACCTTACTCTGTCCAAGTCTATCTCCATCCTATGACCTGTCTGGCCATGTTTACTATGACCTGCCTCCACTGCTCATAAATAAAGTGTTTCCCTGTACTGAGGTACACGTGGCAATAAATCAAACCAATCAATCCTGGGTAAAGTATGGAATTTCTCACCTTACTAATGTCTCTTTTGGAAATAAAAGAGACCTTGCTGCCACTCCTCGTGTTGCAGTGTCACCATTTCTTCGTCTCTCACAGCTCTACAGATTAAACACACAGCTTCCTTACTCTGTCCTCATGTTAACATCATTCGTGTCTGAAGTAAGGAGATCATTCCTTACAAAGGAGATTACCTCTGTAGAGAATGCCACAAATTCTCTCTCAACAAGGCTCTACAACAGCAGGAAGATGGCTTTACTTATGTACATGAATCATCTTACACTGAAGGACAGCAGACCATTGACTGCACCCATTACTTTTTCAGCGTTTCATTCCGAGCAGTCAGCATAGACTTGTGAGTGGGAGATCGTGCTTCCCAAATTTGTTAGATTTCTTTGATGAAGTGACCAAGAAAGTTGACGAGGACAGAGCGGCAGGCATAGTCTCTATGGATTTCAGTAAGGCCTTTGACAAGGTCCCGCATGACAGGCTGCTCTGGAATGTTCCATCGCGTGGAATGCTGGGGGAACTGGCCAATTGGATATTCAGTTGGCTTGTTGGTAAGAAGCACAGGGTTTAATGGAAGGATACTTGTCAGACTGGAGCATGGGTCCATTGCCGTTTATTATCTATGATTTGGTTGAGAATGTACAAGGCATGATTAGTAAGTTTGCAGATGACACTAAAATAAGTGGGAGCGTGATCAGTGAGGACGTTTATCAGAAATTGTAGCAGGACCTTAAGCAGGTGGTGAAGTTGACTGAGAAATGGCAAATGGAATTTAATATAGAAGTGTGAGATCTTGCATTTTGGAAACTCAAATCAAGGTAGGAGTTTCATGGAGAATCGCAGGGCCTTATGGTTTGCAGTGGGCAGACAGACCTTGGCGTTCATATGCATGGTTCTGTAAGAGTGGGGTCATAGTTAGACAGGGCAGTGAAGAAGGCGTTTGGCACACTGGCCTTCGTCAATCATGGCAATGAATATACAAGTTGGGAATTTATGTTGCAGTTACACAGGACTTTGGTAAGACCGCACTTGGAGTATTGTGTTCAGTTTTATCACCTTGTTATAGGGACGATGTTATTAAATTAGAAAGAATGCAGAAGAAATTTACAAGGACGTTGCCAGGACCCAATGGTCTTAGTTATAGGGAGAGGTTGGAAAAGCTAGGGCATTTTCTTTAGCGTGTAGGAGACTGAGGGGGGTGAGGTGAGAGGCCATTATAGAGCTGTATAAGATCATGAGGGGTATGGATAGTGTGAATGCGATCAATTGGTTTCCAAGGTGTAGAGAATCGAGTACTAGAGGGGATCAGTTTAAGGTTAGAGGGGAAGGAATAAAAGGGAAACTGAGGGGCCATTTCTTTACACAGAGGGATAGTACATGGATGAGCAGCCAGCAGATGTGGTTGAGGGGGATTCATTAACAACATTTCAAACGCATTTCGATAAATATGTGATAGGAAAGTACAAGAAGGATATGGGCCAACTGCAGGGAAATGGGATTAACATGGATGGACATTTACAAAGTGGAGTAGAACCAAACAGCTAGAAAAGCTCGCCTCACCTCGTAATCTGTTAAAATATGAGTGACACAGATCTCCTACATTCCACTATTTAAACAAAAATAACAAGTTAGTTTCTTAACTTTAATAGTGAACACTAAACAACAACTATTCACAAATACAAGCCCCTCTTTTCTTAACTAATTACTAACTGACTGCAACTTTGTAAAAATATGCTGTTCCAACAACCCACATATTAAACATTACAATCTCAAGACCACACAGTCTCTATCTGTGTTCACTCTTCCAGCTTCTGATGTCCCTGGGTCATGTTTTGTTTACTGCAAGTAGGTTTGATATGAACATGTATCTTTGATAGAGAGTGTTTGAGATGGCCAGTTAGCACTTCTGCTCTACAGAAGTTACTCTGCTGTTGGATGGTAGTGGCTCTCCCTCTCATGTTCAAAATGCTGGATTTATATACCCCCTATGATACAATAATTCTCACAGTGTGATTGCTTTCCAGGTGTCCAAACAATAATATTCAAATTCCGTTGGCTTCTGGTATCCTCAGCGTTATTTGAACTCCTTGATTGCATTTGAATTGCTGTCAAAACAGCAAGCAAAACTCAGGTATCCATTCCCCAGCTAATTGTTGCATTTGGAACAGTCTGACATTTAGCTGGCATCTGTGGCGGTACTTTCTATTCAGCAAAACCCGTTTTGTCTTAAAGTGACCAGACTTGCTTTCGGCTTCATAACGTCTCCCCACTTCAGGAAAAAAAAATGAACCATCAGAATGAAAAGTTGGCTTCATTTCTTTTCCTCTAATTCTTAATCCCATTTTTATAAAATACAAAAGCATTAATCTCAGTTATACTATTCATATTAATTCTGCACACATATATAATACTGGAATAAGTCAAATTTTATCTACACTTCTTCCTTTAAATTCACGATAACACATCTGCTATAACATTTTTACGACTCACAGCATACGCATTTTGTAATTTTGTAATTTTAAAGTCGGTAACCTACGACTCCAATGAAATAGTCTCATATTTTCGTCTTTAAATATCCCCAAAAATACGGGAGCATTGTCGTTGTTGTCCACAACTGTCTCCGACAATTTGTCATGTAAACATTAAAATACTGTCAGGCCAGTACGAAACTCAATCATTCTTTTTCAATAATGGCGATTTTGTATTTATTTCTGGTGGATATTGAGCTTTTTCGACAAGTAGCCAATTGGCCATTCAATTCCATCATCATCTTTCTGCATCAATACTTCTCCGAGCTCTATATCCCGAGCATCAGACACAATCTTCAAAGGATTTCAAAATATTTGGTGCAGTTAAAACTGATGCAGTGATAAAATCTGCTTTAAAATTCTCAAATGCCACCTGGCATTGTTCTGTCCACCACAATTCTGTGTTCTTATTTAATAAATCAATCGGTGGTGCCAATACGCTGCTGAAGTTTGCGACAAACTTCCGATTGAATCCATTCAGTTCGAATAACTGAAACACCTCTTTCTTCGAGGATGGTCGTGGAAATTCCTCAAAGCCCTTCGTCTTTATGTTCCATGGGGTCAACCTTCCATGTCCAATGTAAAGTCCCAAGAACATCACCTCTGCCTTCGAGAATTCTGTTTTCTTTAAGTTTATTACCAGTTTTGCTTCTTGTAATCGTTCAACATGCTCTGCCAACTGTAACATGTGAGCTTTCAATCACTTGCTAAAGATCACTACATCATAGAGATAAACTGCACAATTTGTTCATCTGGCCACAACTCTGTTCCTGAGTCATAAATGTGGCTGGAGCATTATTCATTCACATGACATATTCGATAACGTTATTGTCATATCTGGTATTTTTACCAGACAGCTTAATTGACTCAACATTTTTTTTTAATTTGAAAGGGGCCACTAAACCTGGCTTTAAATGGATTTCCTACCACTGCTGGCAATACTAATAAGTCATCCCCACCTGCTTTACTCTATACTGTGCCCTCTTCTGGTGCAGTTTAGCTAACTGACCTACTCAATGTAATCTCTCCCTCACCTGAAAAATGTGTTGTTGGAAAAGCGCAGCAGGTCAGGCAGCATCCAAGGAGCAGGAGAATCGACGTTTCGGGCATAAGCCCTAATTCTGAAGCCTTTCCTGAAGAAAGGCTTATGCCTGAAAAGTCGATTCTCCTGCTCCTTGGATGCTGCCTGACCTGCTGCGCTTTTCCAGCGACACATTTTTCAGCTCTGATCTCCAGCATCTGCAGTCCTCACTTTCTCTCTCCCTCAACTCACATACATAATCCAAGTGTGAAATCTTCGACTTCGGTCCTGTCAATTTATAATTAATAAATTTTTTAAAAACCTCTCACTTCATGTATGAATATTAACTGAAAGGAAGTAAACGGAGTAGATTTATTTGGGGCATCTTCGATGATAAGCAATTTAATGGGACACCATTATCCCAATCATTTGGTCAACCCTGATAGTATGATGTTAACATGATCTTCAGTGTCTGATGCTAACTCTTCAATGCTCCCTGCGATTCAGGATGGGAGACCCTTGATTTGAAGTGCTGTATGCCTAAGCTATCCATAACTTCCTTAAACAGCTGAGTGGTTTAAGACCCTTGGTCTGATTGAATCCCTCTGGGTAGGCAACAGCGAGTAAAGAAAGCTACCAACCCCTCCACCTCCCGTTTTGCCTTAACACTCCGTAACGGAATTGCCTCTGGAAACCTGGGAGACACATACATTATGGTTAGCAAATATTGGTTTCCACTTTTATTTTAGAAAGGGGAGCGAAACAATTAGTCATAAACTACGGGAAAGGTTCTTCGAATGCAGGAATTGGCAACAAAGGTGCGGTTTCATTACTACCTGTGACTTACCTACCCTTTGGCATGTCTGACATGTAAAACAAAAATTTCCAGACCACTAGAAATGCTTCTCTACCTGCGCCTGAGTCTGTACACCTAGGTGACCACCTGCAGTTAGTTCGTGTGCTACCCGTAACACAGTATGCTACCGGTAACACGATCTAGTGCACTTCGGCCCATTTCTCTTCTGAACTAACCGACAGTTTCTCTCCACGTTCAGGTGTTTTCCTGCACCATTACATCAAACAGGGTGTCATGTCAGTTAACTGAACATCAACTCCTTTGTCTTTTTCTTTTTTTGACTTCCTGCTGTAACTTATGACAGTGGGATCTTGTTCGTACACAGAGTGGAAAAATTCATGGGTATATTTCTTTTAACTCCTCAGTTCCCTAGTTTTCATTTGACTTCTCCACCACAAGGGCTGTCTCTCCCACCTTGGATCCTGCTAAACCGTCCCCAAGAATAAAGTGTATTCTTGGAACTGACAGTCTGTCACTCACTCTCATTTTTACTTCCCCAATCTTGATTTGGAACTCCAACCTGATGTTTCTGTCCCCCAACGTTAACTGCTGTCCCACTCTACAAATTATCACGCTCTTGAGTAACATGTCAGAAAGAGTGAAAATACTTCCATCTCTTACCATTAGGGGCTGAGAGAAATTGAGGACTGCAAATGCTGGAGATCCGAGTTGAAAACTGTGGGGCTGGAAAAGCACTGCAGGTCAGACAGTATCCGGGAGGCAGGAGTGTTGACGTTTCAGGCACAAGTCCTTCATCAGGAAAGTGGGGGGCAAGGGAGGGGTAAGGGTGCTGAGAAATAAATAGGACGGTTGGGGTTGAGCTGGGTGGAAGGTAAAATGGAAGGTGATAGGTAGATGCAGGTGGGGTGTGGTGATGATAGATCGGAAAGGAGGGTGAAGTGGATAGGTGGTAGGATAGCTGGACCCCTCAAACTATACAGCATCAACATCAACTTCACCAAATTCCAAATCTCCCCTCCCCAACCTCATCCCAGGTCCAACCGTTCAACTTAGCACCGAACTCTTGAACTGTCTTAATTGTCCATCTTCCTTCCCACCTACCCACTCCACCCTTCCCTCCGACATATTACTATCACTCCCTCTTACATCTTCCTATAGACCTCCTAGTGAAACTCCCGTCAGCCCAGCTCCTACACTCCTATTTATCTTTCAGCCCCCTTGTCCCCAAGCCACATTCCTGATGATGTCGATTGTCCTGTTCTTCAGATGCTGCCTGATCTGTTGTCTTTTTCGGGCGCCTCACTTCTCAACCATTAGAGACTGAGCAGATCTCGTATCTCACAAAATTATAATTTATTGTCCTTCCCCTTCCCCCGTCCCCCTCCCCCCGCCATTTCTGAGTAAAGTTTATCCACAGAGGCAAATTCTTTACAGAGATCAGGTAGTAACTCCATACCTAGCCCATGCCTCGGCTGTGCACTCTCCTGCAGATCCTCGGCACCACTTGGGGTCTCCTTTACCAGTTTCACTAATGCCACTGGCTTAGCCTCTTTTACCACATCTTTTCAAAAAATGTCTTCCTTCAATGCCCAGCACTGTGTCCCCCAGCTTACAGCAGTAAAAACACCTTTTTTCTTTCCCAGTGCCCTTCTTAAACCCCCAGCACTCTAATTTTAGGTGTTCCACTCCCTTATAGTGAGAATACTGGAGGCCTTTCACCTCCTTTCAACCCCCATTGGCTTCTTTTTTTCATTTCTGCTAAACTATTGTTAGTTTGCTCTACTGTTCACTTTGCACTGTAGGATCTCACCTTCTCCCAATTTCTATCCCTCACCGGATGAAAATTCTCCCAGAAGCTACACTTCATCTCATGCACCAATGCATTTTTACCTGCCATTTCTGCCGTACTTCTCACTTCTTGAACTTTCTATTCATTCACGTGAATTCTTACCGTCTCTGGAAGCGAGTCTTTAAACTCCTCCAGCAGAATAATCTCCCTTCGAGCCTCACAGGTATTATCCAGTTTTAAGGCCAGCACCCATCTATCAAAATGACTGTGGTTAATTCTTTCATAACAACATAAGTCTGACCTGGTTTCTTCTCTATATTTCTGAACCTCTGTCTATATTCTTCTAGTACCAATGCATAGCCACACAAAATAGACAGTTTGACATCAGCATAATCTCTTGACCCTTTATCTGACAGCGCTGCACATAGCTCACTAGTTGTGCCCATCTGCTAAGTCTGAACTAGCATTACCCACAAGTTCACTGGACATACCATCAGCCGAGTCTATTTTTTTTCAAATGAAATAAAAACAGATTTTGACATTTTTCTAACCGAAGTATAGCAATGTATTAACATAGCTGTATACATCCCGACGTTCTCCCTTCATCTCTATCCTGTTAATTTAACTTCCTTGTCTAATTCCCAACTTCTGAAATTCAAATTCTCCCTCTCATTTTCCTCTCTTTCCCTTTCTCTTTGTTCTCTCGCTGTTTCCGCCCCTTTATTCATCTTCTAACTCCAGTTGCCATATTTGCAATTTAAGTTTTTTCTAACTCTACTGCAGTTGCCTGTTTCTCTGACACACCAAAGTGTTTGACCATCTCCATTACAATCTCAGATTTCCTTTTGTCCCTGGTTAAACCGAATTCCAACCGATTTGCTAATTCTAAAAAAAAAGTCCTTCTGTCTTTCTAAACTTCCTTGGCAAATTTGGAAACCTCTTCAGCATGTTAAAAGCCATTTCTCTCACTTTTAATTAAACCAACCACAAGTTAACAAAATTAAATGAATTTTCCCATCGGTTATATTTGAAGATCTAGGTCACCAATTGCCACGTGTTGGAATCTGCTGGGACCTTTTCTACACCAAATCTGATCAAATCTGTCCAAATCCTATACAGCAAGGCCGCAAAATGTTATGACATCAATGTTGAAATCCTCGGTTAATTAAAACCACATACCCAGAAAAGCTCACCTCACATCATAATCTGTTAAAACGTGGGTGACAGAGAACTCCTAAATTCCACTAATTAACGAAAACTTACAATTTATATATATGCAAGTTAGCTCGCTGAGCTTGAAGGTTTGTTTTCAGACGTTTCGTCACCATGACTAGGTGACATCATCAGTGAGAACTTCGCTGAAGTGCTGGTGGTATGTCCCGCCTCTCTAGTTATAGGCCTTTGTTTCTTAAGGTGGGTGATGTCATTTCCGTTTTTATATGACTAGAGAAGGTAGATAGGATTTAAATTGATGTGTTTATAGATGGACGTCTGGTTAGAATACCATTCCTCTAAGAACGTCCTTGCGTGTCTTAGCATGTACGTGTGTTGTTCCAGTCAAAGTGATGCCGTTCTTTGCCTGTATTATGGAACATAGTGGTAGTGGGTCATGTCCTTTGGTGGCCAGTTGGTGTTCATGTATCCTAGTAACACGACAAGAGGACCATTTCAATCACGGAAAAAATGATTTTATATACACTGTTTAATAAATGTGTGTATGCAGATAAGTACCATTTTTCATGTGTGCACAACACATTCTAAATAAACAACGGAGACACAGTTAACGAAAAGTGATGCATATGATGTATATAATTTATAAAACATTAAAACATTATTTGATCCTCATCTAAAGTGATATGTACCCCTTCTCTCAATGTTTTCTCCCTTTCTGGATTTCTCTACTCTTATCTCTCATTCTTATCAGGATGCGTGTTATAAATTCTTGCTTCTGGTGTCCAACTTATTTCAGTTAATCCCCTTTCTACCAAGAATGAAATATAGTGGCCTGTTGGGTTATTTCCAAAGCTAGTGTCTGTCATATTATTGGAGATAAAATTTCTGGCATCAGACCCAGCATTTGAACATATTACTCTGTTGTACATGCACTGTACAAAGGACCACAGCACACAGGAGTTTCCAAAACATTGAGGGATGTACATCTACTTCTTTCAATAATCTAGTTTTCTCATTTTCACATTTCCTCATCTATATCCTCTCTCTCTCTTTCTCTCATTGGAGCGAGTTAAGAAATTTACCAATTATTCTTCACGTGCCTTCTCTTAAAACATTTTCTTTTCGTTTATATCAATTGCTCTCTTCTCGATGTAATGCGATTACTATTGAGCAAAGTAACTCCAAGACATTCGGGAGCAGCTGGCCAGAGTTAATTGGAAGGGGAGCCGAGCAGAGAAGACCATGGAGCAGCAAAAGCAGGAGTTCTGTGGAAAATTCGGAGGATATCAGAGATTTATCCCAAAGGAGATGAAACATACTCATGGGAGGACAACGCAGCCATGAGTGATAAGGCAAGTCAGGGACAGCATCAAACCAAAAGAGGAAACATACAATGTGGTGAAGATTGGGAATCCAGAGAATTCATTGACTCTGAAACTACATAAGGCTGGCACCACTGACACTACAGAGCTTGAGATCATGGTCAGGGAGAGAAACAGGGAAGCACATTCACCTCAAACACAGAAGATCGTATTACTCAAGGAAAAAAGATTCAGATGAATTAAACAATTGAATTAAAATCAGTTAATTGGTTTCGCAGAATGTGTCAGATTGGAAGCATGACCCGGGGAGAGACCCTCAGCAGAATGAGAATATGAAAATGGAAGTATTTCCACATTAGAAACCAGAGTAGGTCACTGAGTACAGGGCTGATGGGTGAATGGGTCTCGATGTGAACTAAGGGACAGACAGCAGAATTGCATTGCAGACATTGCAGCTCAAAACTGAGTATTTATGTAGTGCTGTAGACCACAGCAGCAGGAGAAGCAGACCTGCATTCAACCACAACCTGTAACATTTTGCCCGGGATAAGCTCCTTTCTGCCATTACCATCAACACGATCTATGACGTTCAGTGACGAGTGTGGGTGAACATGTCAGGGTCAGAACCACGTGAACCTAAACCTGATGCTAATACATTAAAGGTAACACACTCGACCAAAAGATGTGATCAAAGGTCAGCAGTCCTGCCACATTCAGTCATAAATGGTGATGGACGATTAAACAAATGACTGGAGGAAAGGGCCTCACAAATAACCCCATCCTAAATAATTCAACAGCCCTGCACATCACTATAAAAGACCAGGATGCACAATCTGCACCATCCTCAGCCAGAAGTGTCGAGTTGATGATCTACCTCACCCTTGCCATGCTGCCCACAGAATTACAGATGCCCGTGTTCAAACAATTTGATTCGCTGCACATGACATGAAGAAACAGCTGAACACAGTAGATACGACAAAAGCAATGGGCCCTGACACCATTCCTGCAATAGGACTGAAGACGTGTGCTGCACAACATGCCCTGTCCCTGGGGAAGCTGTTTCATTCCAGCTCCAACTCTGACATCTCCTGGCAATGTGGAAAATTACTCAACTATGTCCAGTCTCCTAAGAGGAGAATAATTACAGTCTGACCAATTACTATTCCGTCAGTCCCATCACGATAGACAAATTGATGGGAGTTATTTTTGACAGAGAAGTCAAGCAGCACAGAAATAATCTGCTTAGTGTGTTTTCCGATAGGTCCCTATGTGGAGATGGTGCTGTTGTGGAAATGTCACTGGATTGTATGGAATATAAAGAACATGACAGTATGGGAAGAGTTAAAGCATGAAGGCCACTGGCAATCTGTGGTGTGTGGAAGGCAAGGTGCAATAAGAATAGTGGAATGTTCTTTCGCCAATTAGCAGAGTAAGGTTAAGGCTGAAAGGTCACTATGGCGAGATGAGATAACACAACTAAAAAAGCAAGTTTCTCTGTCACGTATTATTATGACAATATTGGGATAATAAATATTCGGGACATGACATTAAATATCTAATTACTAGTTTGTAGAGTTAGCTTGAGACAGGAGACTATTGTAACAGATGGAATAGCAAAATACCTATTATGACAGGTTAGTCTGGAATTGAAGATCACTGTAGCAGAATTAGCAATAAATATTTAACCATGACATTAGAATAACATTAAGTAGAATATATAACTGAAGAGATAATAGGAACTAACATCACTGGTTTATTGTGTAGCTAGAGTGAGGTACTGTGATTAATATAGTTGGACATGCTGATAAGCTAGCAGAAACATGATAAAACAAAGATATAAAAATCCGCGGACCCTGAAGTTCGGGGGCATTCGAGAATCTGCTTTCTCAGTATCACGGTTTTTTGTTTGAAAATAAAAGACCTACTTCTTGAAGAACTCTCTGCGTCGCCTGATGATTCTCTATATTTTCTCCACAACAATTGCTAATCCAGACCAGGCTAATGTTCTGGCAGCTGGTGGAAGTCAAAAACAATTAATAAAATATCGAGATGTAAAAATCTGGTGTCAGTAACATTGACCTTGAATAAATGTAGATTGTAAACATTATCTCCTTCCCCAATGTACTTTCAGGAAGTGAATCTCCGGGACTTTCCTGGTCTGGCCTAAAAGTGACTCCAGACACACAGACATGTGATCAACTCTTCAATGGTCTCGGAAACGGCCAAGGAAGACACTTTATTGTATCAAACTACTCCGAGTTCTTAAAGGATAAAACTGGAAGAACACCCGGCCCCAGCCTCGGTACTGGAAAAAGGGAAATGGAAACGCAGTCCTCTAGACCCTGCAGAGACCTCCTTCCTAACATCTGAGAACTTGTGACAACATTTACAGAGCTTTCCCACAGACTGCCCATGAACATCGGGAAAGGAGGAGGTCATTCAATACATTACGCCTTCCCCATTCCAGTTCATGTTCAAACATCTCCTCAATGCACTTATCCCACTCAATAAATATATCTGTTAATGTGATTAACCTTAGAAGCTATGAAATAGGAAGTGCAGTAGTCCCTTTGATCCATCGAGGTTGCTACCCAATTCAATATAATGATGGCTGGCCCTTTATTTCCACACAATACTCCTGTTCTTCCCTTATCTCTTTAGTGTCTCAAAATCCTTATTTATATTCTTGTTTCCAGGTGCGAGCACATTCTCCAGGTTCGCCAGCTGAGTGCAAATATTTCGTGACAACTCAATGCAGAGTGCCCTACCTGTACCTAATACTGTGGGGCCTTGTTTTAGACGTCCCAGCCAGGGGAATTATCATCCCTGCTTCCAATCTGTCACACCCTGTCAGAGTTTTATATATTTCACTGAGGTCTCCACTAATTTTCCTATAGTGATACCTAGAAAAGTACCTATATTACAAGGAGATGTAGGACATTTTAAAACATATAAAGGTGAGCAAATTCCTGGGACCTGATCAGTTGTACCCCAGAAGTATGTGGGAAGCTAGGAAAGAGGTTGCTCAGCATTTTGTTGATATATCTGTATCATTTATTCCACAGGTGATGTGTCAAAAGACCTGGAGGGCTGCTAACATAGTGTAAGTATTTAAGAAAGTTAGGAAAACCCAGGTAACTATAGATCGGTGAGCATGACGTCAATGGTGACTAAATTGTTGGAGGAGGTTTTGAGGGAAAGGATGTATATGCATTTGGAAAGTCAAGGACTGAAGAGGGCTTTGTACATTGGAGGTCACGTCTCACTGACTCGGTGGAATTTTTTGGGGAAGTAATGAAGATGATTGATGAAGGCAGGACAGTGTATGTTGTCTTTATGGAATTCAGTATGAAAACCAAAATGTTCTACATGGTAGACTGGTTAGCAAGGTTAGTCTGCCTGGAATCCAGGGAGAGCTCGGCATTTAAATCTAAAATTTTCTTGAATATTGGAGACAGGCCGTGAGAGTGGACATTTGTTCATTAACTTGGAGACCTGTGACCAGTGGCGTACTGCAAAGATCAATAGTGGGTCCACTGCCTTTTGTCACTTATACAAATCATTTGCACTTGAGTTATGAAGTACGGTCAGTAAGTTTGTAGATAATTCCAAATTTGGTGGTGTAGTAGACAGTGAAGAATGATATCTCAGAATATAATGGGACATTGATTAGGTGAGTCGAGGGGTGGCAGATGGAGTTTATTTTAGATAAATGTGAGGTGTTGCATTTTGGCAAGACAAATCAAGGCAAGACATATAGGTAGGGTCCTGTCGAAAGCTGCTAATCAAGGGGAACTCCACAAAAATGATAGAATCCCTACAGTTAGGAAACAGGCTTTTCGGCCCATCGAGGCCACACCGACCCTCTAAACAGTATCCCATTGGACAAACCCCTACCCTATCCCTCTGAGCCTGCATTTCCCATGGCTAATTCACCTCCCCCACACATCCCTGGGTACGGTGCGCAATTTAGAATGGCCAATCTACCTTTACCTGCATATCCTTATACTGTCGGAGTAAAACATAGCACCCAGAGGAAACTCACGCAGACACGAGGAGAATGTACAAACTCCACACAGCCAGTCATTCAAGGATGGAATTAAACCTAAGTCGCTGCCCTGTGAGGCAGCAAAGCTAGACTAGTGGTGCAGGTTCTCCGTTCCTTGAAAGTGTTGTCACAGGGAGATAGCGCAGTGATGAAGGCATTTGGTGATCTTCCCTTTGTTGGTGCGTGCTTTGAGTCGAAGCATTTGCATGACATGTTAAATATGTGCAGGACATTGGTTTGGCCACTTTTGTAATATTGCCTTTAATTCTGGTCTCCCTGCTATCGGAAAGGCGTTGTCAAAATTGACAGGGTGCAGAAGAGATTTAAAAGAATCTTGCAGGTTTTGGAGGGTTAGAGTTACAGGGAGAGTTTGAATAAGCTGGGGCAATTTTCAAGTGTTGAAGCTAAGGGGGGACCTTAAAGGGATTTATAAAATCATGAGGGGCAGAGATAAAGTAAACAGTCAATGTCTTATCCCAGGATAGATGAGTCCAAAATTAGAAGACAAAGGTTTAAGGTGAGAGGAGAATGATTTTAAAAGGTATATGAGGGACAACATTTTCACACAGAGACTGTTGTGTGTATGGATTGAACAGACAAAAGAGGTTGTGGAGGAAGGTACAGTTACACCATTTAAAAAAGCATTTGGATGGATATATGCATGGGAAGTGTGTAGGGCGAGATGGGCCAATTGCTGGCAAGGGGGACGAGATTAATTTAGGATATTTGGCGGTATGGTTGACCAGACCGAACGATCTTTTTCCGTGCTGTACATCTCTGAGAGTCTATTGACTCTTCAGTGTATAACACGGGAACAGGAGGAGGCTATTCAGCATCTGAATTCTGCCAGTCTGCTTGTTTGCTCAATTACTGACAGTCAAATACAAAAATATATCATTCAGATTTTGATGTTGTTTTACAGAAACAGGACAAAGGCCTTTAGTCAAGAAAAGCTGTAAAGAATGTGAAGAGGCCATTCAGTCCCTCACCTCCATTCCACAGGAGCAGCAGATGAGCACAGAGCTATTGGAGCCTGTTACTCAGGAGCAGGAGAAGGACATGTATTTTCACAAACTTGGGATCAGGAGGCAGTCATTCAACTGCTTGAAACTGGGGCACAGGGACAGGAGACAGTCACTAAACTGTTCGAGACTGGGACACAGGAACAGGAGGCAGTCATTCAACCGCTCGAGACTGGGACACAGGAACAGAAGCCAGTCATTCAACTGCTCAAAACTGGCGCACAGGGAAATCTGTAGGCTACTGAGGCCCGAGGATCCTATTACGCAGGAACAGAAGGAGGTGACTCAGTCCCCACGAGTATGAGGCACTGGGAGAGAAGGGGAGTTTACTTGGAACAAACAGAAATATATAAATAAATTGCATTAGTGGTCCATTCAATCCTGACCCACCATTCACTAAGACCACGTCTGATCTGATGGTGATTCCCTCATTCCATTTTACGGAGACTGTCCTCTCTGCAGCCTCTGCTCCATTTTTTGGTCGTATTGAAGACACAGATGCTGTAACAACAGTCACCACGACTCATCCAGAAGGATGGATCTAACCGGATGAGTCAGGATTTGAAGAGTCCATTCACAAGAATTAAAATACAAAATAAAGGCATTGCGATATGTTTAGTTCTCTCACATTCGCAATCCAACTCACATAACCATACCATCCATTACATAATTAGGATGGAGCACTGTGTAGATCCAGCAAGTGTACTGCTAAATGCAATCCAGCTGTGTCCAGAGTGAAACTCTGTGCAGCCCACACCAATGCTGGATCTACAATCCTGGGCTCAATGTCCAGCGTTGGGAGCTGTGCCGTCCACACTGGTTCATTCATATATAAAGGCAGGCTGTTGCATTGTTCAGTAACACTGTGTTAGATCACTGCCCTGTGTGGGGAAACTTGCAGCCAATGTTGGAACTGACAGAATGTACAGCTCCCATCCATTTACAGCTCCACATCTCCACTGTGCCTTGACAAGGAGTGCTGCAAATGTGAAAGTCACTGCAAGGAAGAGATGTAAATGGAAACAATTTACATACCAACAGTTCTGATTACGGCGCGTATCACTCTAGTATTTAAAGATGAAATAACTGAGATAATATCCAATGAGATTTTATAAATGATGCAAACAAGTAAGAGGGGGTGGTAATGTTATAGTGGTTGAACAATAAGCATTCAAATAATCAATGAAAATTAGAAGAACAATTATGCAGGCAGACTGGCGAGACTTGCAGGAGCAATGGGAGTGTCATTATAGGTGATTATAATTATCCTAACATAGACTGGGACTTCCAGAGGGTTCAGAACTTAGATGGAACGTAACTGGTTAAGTGTGTTCAGGAAAGCTTCCACAAGCAGCATGTACAGGGTCCTACTCGGGAAGGGACAAACTCGACCTACTGTTGGGAAATAGGGCAGGATAGGTGACGGAGGTAAAGTCGGGGAGCATTTTGGGAAAAGTGAACAGAGCTGTATGAATGTTAAAATTGGTATGGTAGGGACAGAATTGGTCCACAGATTCAAGTTCTAAATTGGGGCAGGGCGTATTTTGTTGGAATTAGACAGGGGATTGCAGGGCTTGATTGGAGTAGTGTGTTTCCAGGTAAAAGGATCCCGGGCAAGTGGGAGGGCTTCAAAAGTGAGATAGCTCGAGTTCAAGGTCTGTACGTTCCTGTGAGGATGAAGGGAAAGTGACGCTATGATAAAGAACCCTGGATGACAAGAGACATAGAACATAGAACATAGAAGAATACAGCGCAATACAGGCCCTTCGGCCCTCGATGTTGCGCCGATCCAAGCCCACCTAACCTACACTAGCCCACTATCCTCCATATGCCTATCCATTGCCCACTTAAATGCCCATAATGAGGGAGAGTCCACCACTGCTACTGGCAGGGCATTCCATGAACTCACAACTCGCTGAGTAAAGAACCTACCCCTAACATCTGTCCTATACCTACCCCCCCCCCCTTAATTTAAAGCTATGCCCCCTTGTAATAGCTGACTCCATACGTGGAAAAAGATTCTCACTGTCGACCCTATCTAAACCCCTAATCATCTAATACACCTCTATCAAGTCACCCCTAAACCTTCTTTTCTCCAATGAAAACAACCCCAAGTGCCTCAGCCTTTCCTCATACGATCTTTCTACCATGCCAGGCAACATCCTGGTAAACCTCCTCTGCACCCGTTCCAGTGCCTCCACATCCTTCCTATAGTATGGCGACCAAAACTGCACACAATACTCCAGATGCGGCCGCACCAGAGTCTTATACAACTGCAACATGACCTCAGTACTCCGGAACTCAATTCCTCTACCATGAAGAAAGACATGAAGACCTGTGACCTTTGGGAGGTTAGTTGTGATATCTTGTTACAGTCCATATCACAGTAGAGGTGCTGTTGGACATATTAGAATGCACAAAGTCAGATAAATCTCTTGCTCCTGACCAGATATATCTAAGAGCACTGAACGAGGCGAGAGAAGACAGTCCAGGGGCCAAGGTCCCGGAAGACTGGGCAGTAGCAAATGTGGTGCCGTTATTCAGAATGGCTGCAAAGAAAAGCTTGGGAAATATAGACCAGTAAGCTTCACATCTATTTCGGAAACAACTTGAGAAGTTTCGGAGATATAAGATATGCATGCATTTGGAAAGACAGAGTTTGACTTGGAGCAGTCGGCATAGCTTTGTGCGTGGTAGATCATGCCTTCCAAATTTTGATAGAGTTTTTTGAGGAAGTGACCAGGAAGGTTGACGAGAGCAGGGTGGTGGACATTGTCTATATGGATTTCAGTAAGGCCTTTGATAAGGTTCCACATCGTAGGCAGCTCTAGAAGGTTAGATCGAATGGACTCCAATGTAAAAGGGCAAATTGGCGACACAATTGTCTTGACCTTATGAAGCAACTGGCTATGGTGGAGGTATGCATGTCGGACTGGAGGCCTGTGACTAGTGGAATGCCTCAGTGGTCGGTCCTGGGTCCATTGCTGTTTGTTATCTATATCAATGATTTGGACCAGAGTGCACAACGCAACATTAGTAAGTTTGCAGATGACACTAAATTAGGAAACATCATTTACAATGAAGAATATCATCAGAAATTGCAGCAGTACCTTTATCAGCTGGGGAAGTGGGCTGAGAAATAGCAAATGGAATTTAATATAGATAAGTGTGACGTCTTGCATTTTGGAAAGTCAAATCCCGGTAGGAGTTTAATGATGAATGAGAGGGTCTTAAGGAGTGTACTGGAACATAAGGACGTTGGGGATCAGGTGCACAGTTGTCTGAAATTTGAGTCACAGATAGACAGTACAGTGAAGAAGCCTGTTGGCACACTGGCCTACATCAGCACATTGAGTCTAGAAGTTGGGACGTTTTCTTGCAGTTGTCCAGGATGTTGGTAAGGCTGCAGTTGGAGTATTGTGTTCAGTGTTGTTCACCTTGCTCGAGAAAGGATATTATTGAACTAGAAAGTATGTAGAACAAATTTCCAAAGATGTATCCTGGGCTAAAGGCTCTAAGTTATAGGCAGAGGTTGGACAGGTTAGAACTTATTTCTTTACAGCGCAGGAAACTGAGGGGATTCTTATAGAAGTGTAGCTCTTATAAAATAATGAGAGGCGTGTTTGTGGTGAATACTTCAAATTTGTTCCCAAGGTTGGTGAATCGAGGACTAGAGGACATCCATTAATGTTTGGAAAGGATACAAAATATAAAAAGGAAACTGAGTGACAACCTTTTTACATAGAGTGTGGTACGCAGATGGACTGAGCTGTCAGTGGAAGTGATTGAGGTGGGTACAATTATAACATTGAAAAGGCAATTGGACAAATACACAGATAGGAAAGGATTAGAGGGATACAGAGCAAGGGCAGGGAAATGCGGTGAGTCTGGATGTACATTTTGGTTGCCATGGACCAGCTGGGCCAAATGGCCAGTCATCCATGCAGTCTCGTGCAATATGACTGTAAATGAGTGTGTTTTGCAGTTGTGGCAGTGTGGGAGAGACTGAGATAAAATGTCATGGAAGGATACGTTCACAGGTTTCAGAATGCTGAAATGAAGACATTTCGCTCGTATAATGCAACATGGGTCAGTATTATGAAGAATGATGAGTGAAAGGGATATTGTTGCGTGTTCAGGCGATGGAGAGTTTTGGATGAGCATTTGTTCTGCAGCTTTGTAACTGGAAATGAGGACAGCAGAGTCTTCACCTCACTGGGCTGAATCTAACAAAAAACTGTCGCAGTGACATTTTCATTAAGTTGTGACAGTGGGGTTGGCTGCACGAGGCCGAGCTCGTTTCCTGGTGCTATCTTACCAAACTCATCTCATTAACTACCCACCCCACTCCATAGTGTCCCTCCCATACAATTCCAGCCCCATTCTGCCACCCATCATGACTGGAGGTACTAACAATCGCCCGGATGCCCCTGGATATTCTGTGATCCGTGACACTGGTGCCATATTTAAAAGGCCAATGGGCACATGGTTGCGCTTTCTCAGTTTGGAGCTGCCCTGCGCATATTCCCCAAGCATGGCAGCGCAGTGGAAATTACACCACGGTTTGTCGACAGCAGCACAGAGGTCCTGGTGGATGGGCTAGTATAAAAGGGGACCATGCTCTTCCCAGAGAGGGCCACACGACCAGACCCACCGAGCATGGTCTGTTCTCACCACCCAGCTCAGTGCAGTATCTGCGGTCTGAAGAGATGTCCATCAATACAGGACAAGTATCAATAACCTTCCCCACTCTGTAGGGATAAGGGTCACCGTATTCTCTCTGCTCCCTCACACTCACTGTATATCTGTTTTAGCACCGACCCCGAACAAGGCTCATGATCCACCACTCTCACTACTGCATGCAGCACCTTCCCTCTCTTTCTCTCTTGCCTTTCTAATGCCCCCCACATAGTTATAGGATTATCTGGGGAATGCCAATTATGGAATATTCTAGGTATTATTCCAACTTATTCCCAGTTTCAGGAAAACGGCTGTGCCCCAGTGTGTAACACGAAAGAGGATGGAGTAGAGATGTACGTTTTTCAAATCACACACAATTAAAATCCATCATGAGGCCATTCAGTACTTCAAATATTTTCCAACATTCAATACATTTGGGGGTGATCTGATGGTTTTCTCAGCTCCATGTTACATGAACGTTCAGTCATTCAAACCCCCAGGTTCCTGTTACCGAGCAGACGATTCTCAGACACTTCATACCCGGGGTTTCTTCTAGCATGTGTTCAGAAGGCATTTCCCATGGGGACGGATTCTCCTTACAATATATTTCATCTGATTTATAAATTCATGCAACAGTCAGCATGCTTTCCACAGACCAATCAAAAACATGCACTTATTTTATGGTTATCGGTATCCAATCACAATTAGTCATCCTGGTTATTTCACTTGTCTCACCTTATTCTATTCAGCCAAAGACAGCTTCCAAACACTTGTCTCATTATAAAATACAATTTCTAGCAGAGAACATTTTTGTCTCAAATACACCTTTTTCCTTGTCATTAAAATTTCTCTTGCCCTTTTACTGCGGCTGATTCTGTGTGTAGCAGTTTCACCGTCTCCCACCAAGTTGACTGGTTGGTTTGTGGTGCAGAGGGATTCCACCAGCGCAGGTTCAATTCCCCCTACTGACAGAGGATACTATGAAGGGGATGCTCTCTCAACCTCACCCCATCACCCGTGTGGTGACCTTCAACGTAAACCACCACGAGTGGTCTCTCTAATGAGAGTTATTTGGGACTCTAATCCATCAATGTTAGCATTTTAATTTTTTAGCAAAATATTTTATTGAAAAAGATATTTTTATTATTATATTAAATCAATAACAAAACAACTCAAATAACTGAACAAAATTACACTCATGTGCATGTATATACAAAATAAGTTAGTCTCTAAACGGACAGAAGAAAAACAAAAATAAACAATAAATAATAAATAAATAATACCGTTCAGCATAACAAAGTGATAGCTCTCGTTCTTCGAGAGCATTAACTAATACACATGCATACGTTCATAATTCCTAATATGTGATTCATTAGAAAATATCGTCATGACTATATAAAAGCCCTTTTTAGAGGGGCAGATAAGCCTGTATCGCAGTAATCCAAAAAAGGCTGCCATACCTTATATAAATCTCTGCTTTTCGGTGCACCATACTGGTGAGAATGTCCATGACGACCTTGCAACTACCCAATAGACCCGGAGGTTTATCAGACATCCAAAACAACAGAATATTTTTCCTAGCACAGGAAGTATGGGGGAAATACGAAAGGAGTATTGTGCATCAGTATTTACTGTGTAAAATGATATGGAAGATATAGAATGTAGGGAAATAGATGGTGACACCTTGCAAACTGTCTATATTAAGAGGAGGAAGTGCTGGATGTCTTGAAACGGGTAAAGGTGGATAACTCCCCAGTACCTGATCAGGTGTATCCTAGAACTCTGTGGGAAGCTAGAGAAGTGATTGCTGGGCCTCTTGCTGAGATATTTGTAATATGGATAGTCACAGGTGAGGTGCCGGAAGACTGGAGGTTGGCAAACGCTGTGCCATTGTATAGGAAGGGTGTTAAGTACAAGCCAGGGAACTATAGACCAGTGGACCTGACGTTGGTGATGGGCAAGTTGTTGGAGGGAATCGTGAAGGATAGGATGTGCATGTATTTGGAAAGGCAAGGACTGATTAGGGATAGTCAACATGGCTTTGTGCGTGAGAAATCATGTCTCACAAACTTGATTTAGTTTTTTGAGGAAGTAACAAAGAGGATGGATGAGGGCAGAGGGGTAGATGTGATCTAAATGGACTTCAATAAGGGTTTTGATGAGGTTCCCCATGGGAGACTGAATGGCATGTTTCGATCTCATGATGTACATGGAGAACTAGCCATTTGGATACAGAACTGGCTCAAAGGTAGAAGACAGAGGGTGGTGGTGGAGGGTTGTTTTTCAGACTGGAGGCCTGTGACAAGTGCTGTGCCACAATGATCGGTGCTGGATTCACTACTTTTTGTCATTGACATAAATGATTTGGATGTAAGCATAAGAGGTACAATTAGTAAGTTTGCAGATGACACCAAAATTGGAGGTGTAGTGGAGAGCGAAGAGGGTCACCTCAGATTGACCAAATGGCCAATGGGCTGAGGAGTGGCAGATGGAGTTTAATTCAGATAAGTGCATTTTGCGAAAGAAAATCTGAGCAGGACTTATACACTTAATGATAAGGTAGCAGGGAGTGTTGCTGAACAAAGAGACCTTGGAGTGCAGGTTCATAGCTCCTTGAAAGGGGAGTTGCAGGTAGATAGGATAGTGTTGAAGGCGTTTCCTTTATTGGTCAGAGTATAGAGTACAGGAGTTGTAAGATCATGTTGCGGCTGTACAGGACACTAGTTAGGCCAGTGTTGGAATGTTGCGTGCAATTCTGGTCTCCTGCCTATCGGAAAGATGTCGTGAAACTTGAAAGGGTTCAGAAAAGATTTCACGGATGTTGCCAGCGTTGAAGGATTTGAGCTATAGAGAGAGGCTGAACAGACTGGGGTTGTTTTCCCAGGAGCGTCGGAGGCTGAGTGCTGACATTATAGAGTTTTACTAAATTATGATGGGCATGGATAGGGTAAGTAGGTAAAGTCTTTTCCCTGGGGTCGGGGAGTCAGAACGAGAAGGTATAGGTTTAGGGTGAGAGGGGAAAGATATAATAGAGAACTACGGGGCAACTATTTCACACAGAGAATGGTACGTGTATGGAATGAACTGCCAGGTGATGTCAGGGAGGCTGATACAAGTGCTACATTTAAGAGGCATTTGGATGGGTGAATGAATAAGAAGGGTTTGGAGGAATATGGGCCGGGTGCTGGCAGATGGGACTAGATTGGTTTGGGATATCTGGCCGGCATGGACGGGTTGGACTGAAGGGTCTGTTTCCATGCTGTACATCTCTATGACTCTATGACCCTATGACTTACATTGATCTCTGTTTTTTGTTGCACCATGTTGGTGTGAAAGTCCAAAGGGATATTCTACATGATGAGCTTACAAAGTCCCAACAAACCCGGGGACTTTTCAGACATACAACACAACATAATATTTTCCCTAGCCCAAAAAGTAAAGGTATTTTTTTCCCATGTGCATCTGTGTAAGATACTCTGGGCAGGCCCAGGAAAAGAGAAACCGGGTCCATCTCCAATTCGGTCCCCAGGACTCACTCTACCACACCTAACGCAGTGCTCCAATATATACGAAGCCTGCAGCAGGACCACGTGCAATGAGTAAGAGTGTCTGTAGTCATTTTGCATTTAGGACATGCTGAAGACAATCCCACTTTGAATTTTGAGAGAAAATCTGGGGTCAGATAGAACCTGTGAAGATTTTTCAACTGCATGGAATGGGTTCCATTACAGATCAAAATCCTTCGAGCATTTTCACAAAAACAGGGATATTTGTTTAGATATCCGAAAAGATCTAAACACCCAACTTCCTAGCACAGACGTCACGAAGCTGCACAGTCTTGTCTGCGGGGACACTCGCCAACAAATGGTAAAAGGAACTGACAGAGAGGGTATTCTTTACAATAATCACCTGCTTCTCTGTATTGGATCTGTAAGTGTCTGTTAAAATTGTGTTTTTTAATCAAATCTCTAATCTGGAACAAAAACAGAAGGAGTCCCTACCAGGTAGTCCATACTTACGAGTTATTTGATCAAACGGTATCATTGTTTCTCCTTCTCGTAACACGTGGTGGCTCAGTGGTTTGCACTGCTTACTCACCGCACCAGGGTCACAGGTTTGGTTCCAGCCTTGGGTGACTGGCTGTGCGGAGTTAGTATATTCTCAACTGTGACTGCGTAGGTTTCCTCCCACAGTCACAAACATGTGTATGTTAGATGACTTGGCCATTGCTAAATCGCTCATAGCGTTCCAGGATCTGTAAGTTCAGACATCAGTCAGGATAAATATAGGATGGTAGGGGAATGGATGTGGGTGGGTTACTCTTCAGAGGATCGAAGTGGACTTGCTGGGCCCAAGGACCTGTTTCCACACTGTAGGGATATTACTAATTCTAAATCACCCAAACATGGTATCCCCCCTCGCTGCCCACAGTTTAAACCTGGAATCCATTATCCCCGGTATACCAATTATAGGGGTAAGAAACATGGTTTTGGCTGTATTGCCACGATCTGACGCATTGTCCTTCAAGTTTTAACAGTATTGATAATCATTATTTTATGACAATATTCCATAAATGTTGTCATTATATCTAAGAACAACAGACTAATAAGGGTTCACTTTGTCTGAGAGGGCTCAATGTCTAGCCATATGGATGCCGAGACCACAGCGGCCCAGGCCCTAACATACGATGAAAAACAAAACTTAATTGATTTGCTTTTAATCGGGGAGATCTGCTCCTCACAATCTGTGGGGCAGTTGCAATTTTGTTAGCCAGATAAAGAGTCGCTTCTGGTGCCAAATAAAAGAGCTAAACTAGCCATTATGTTTCCGAAATACCTGTCTGGGAAACATCATAGAAAGCATTTGAACTGGGTGTAGGAAATGAGGAAGGACATTCATTTTAATAACAGCTATCTGACCGAGCCAGGATATTGGAAATGCCTCCCATCTTTGAAGGTCTTGTTTAATTTTGTCAAACAAATGGACATAGTTCACGTTAAATACATGATCAAAGACAGATGTAATGAATATACTGAAATAGGGAAACCACCCCCGTCACCATTTAAAAGGAAACCAGGATTTGCCCTCAGTATCAGGTATTTCCCTAAGACCTCCCGTCGGCATGGCCTCCAACTTTGTAAAATTAATCTTATCGCCCGGAAAGGCAACAAATGAATCAATGTATTGCATCACATGAACTACCGAAATTGCGGGATTTGACAAAAAACATAAGACCCTAATCTGCATACTATGTAATCTTTTGAGACTTCGATCCCACCTTTGGGGCAGATATGTTGGCATCCCTACGGATGGCCTCCGCAAGTGGCTCAATCCCCAATGTAAACAAGAATTGCGAAAGGTGTCAGCCTTGTCGACTGCCTGGAGAAATTTTAATATTACTGGTTGGCACACCATTAGTGAGAACCACAGCCAGAGGATCGCGGTAAAGGACCCTCACCCACTTGATAAAAACTTTGCAGAGACCAAACCATTCTAATGTACAGAAGAGATCCGACCACTCAACCCAATCAAATGCCTTCTCTCATCTAAAGGGATCAATAATCCCTGGACAGATTGTTGTTGACACTCTTGGATCATATTGAGCAAATTATTCACATTGTCTGAAGATCTGCGGCCCTTTATAAAGCCTGTTTGGTCCTTTTTGGTAACGGAAGGCAGCAAAGTTTCCACCTTAATGCACGGATTTCAGACAGGATTTTGAGACCAACATTTAAAAGTGAGATTGGTTTGTAAGAAGCACAATCCTCCAGGGTCTTCCTTTCTTCAGCATCAGAGAGATATGAGCCTCTCTTAAGGATGGAGGGAGGGATTTGTGACTGTATGAGTGACGGAACACGTTAAACATCAGCCCTGACAATAGGTTTATAAATTATTTATAAAATTCACTAGGAAATCAGTCAGGAACCTGCACCTTTACATTCTGAAGCTGCTTCACAACCTCCTGCACTGACAATGGTGCATTCAGCCACAACACGTATTCAGGGATTTCTCCTGGAAGACCCAGGTTCTTGAAAAATGACTCCATCTTAATCCATATATCCTAACAATGTTCAGGCTGAAATAATTCGGTGAAAAGACTCGGACAGGAGACATTAATCTTTTTGGAATTGAAGGTAAGGTTCCCAATACCTTCGCTAATTGAGGTAATTGCTTAAGAGTGGCAATCGTTTTTCTGCAAGATAGACTAAATACCTGCCTGGCTTATCACCATGTTCAAACAGCCTTTGTTTTGCAAAAGTAAGTTCCTTCTTGGCTGTCTGTGTGTGCGTGGAATTCATTGTGGACCGAAGCATTGTAATCCTCTGCAGCTCAGCCACTGAGGGACAATCACAGTGTTCACTCTCGGCTGCCCTCAGCTTTGCCTCAAACCAGCGTTCCTGCTCCCCCTTCTGCTACATCATAAGGAATAATTATTCCCTTGGCATAAGCCTTAGCAATTTCCCATAGAGTGGATGAGTTACTGGTTGATTCTGAATTAATGGCTAAGAAAGATCGCGATTCCTTGCAGTGGGCAGCACAGTGGCACAATGGTTAGCACTGCTGCCTCACAGCGCTAGTAGACCTGGGTTCAATTCCTGCCTCAGGTGACTGTGTGGAGTTTACACATTCTCCCTGTGTCTGCGTGGGTTTCCTCCCACAGTCTAAAAATGTGCAGGTTAGGCAAACCGCCTGTAGTGTTCGGTGAAGGGGTAAATATCAGGGCCTGGGTCGGTGTGGAATTTTTGGGCCGAAGAGCCTGTTTCTACACTGTAAGTAATCTAATCTAACTACTCAATTAACCAACTAGTCTTAAGAATAAAAGGATACATTCACTAGTGTCTCGAATCTATTATATTGCCCTTAATCTTAATCAATAAGTATACTGCTTCATGGTCAGAAATGGTAATATTCCCAATTGTGCAGGATGCCACCGAATGTAAGATTGTTGCAGGAATGGGGAAGATATCAACCTTCGTGTGCCATTTATGCCGGTTAAAGAAGAAAATAAAATCCCTACTTGTGATATGGATCTGCCTCCAGACATCCACCAGCTTTCGTTCTGCACACATATCCACTAATTGCGTACATTATAAGGAGGGTATTGGGGCACCTTTAGACATTCTGTCCACCGTGGGGGTCCATAAGACTTTTGAAAACTTCTACAATAATGTGCCAAGATGCAAGAGAACTGAATTTGGAAAATACATCTACCAGGAATTTAAGAGGGTACGCTGGGAGTGGGGGGGGGGGGGGGGGGGGGGGGGAGTGGGGTGGTCAATAAACATTCAAAATACTATATTCTTTACTATAGTTCAAGGTTTTGGGTATTATGAGCCTCCCGTGAATGTCAATTTCAATCGAGTAGGTTAAATGGAAGATTCTTTTTATCCATTATGGCTTCTCCCCTCCTTGTAATATTAAAAGAGGAGAAATACACCCGATCAAGCCCGACCTGCTGTAATGTGAAATGTTCCTTGTCATCAAGGTGCAACTCCTGCAATAGGACAACATCCACCCTCTCTTTTTAAGACCAGAAAGTAACTTATTCCTCTTTTCTGGCCAATGGCTCACCTTAATGCACCAGGTAGACAATTTAAGCACATCATTACACAAAACACACTGTAGCAACATTTGAACTCAAGAGAGGAAGAACTCGAATTAATGATCATTAATAAACAAAGTCTCATAGAGCTTAAAAACTACACAAACTATGGCTACTACAACTGCCAACTCTCAAAACTTTCAAAAACTAAGCATTTTAAGTAAATGGCTGGGATGGAGTGGGTGAGGGAACCATTGTGCCCGTGTTGCGATGCAGAGCCCAACAAAGCAGACCTTCCAGATCGCCACCATCTTGGATTTCCCCTTAACATTTTTTTTATATTATCATTTCATTTTGCATTATATTCCTGGATGTTCTGGAGCAGTGTGAGTTTGTACCACTGTCGGCATTTCCCCAACACTGCACATTCCTGCCATTTCCCAATATTCCTTGACTCCGTTATTATTTATGAGCCTTCTGTCTGTGCCTCAAACATATTCAATATCTCTGCCTCCAATGATCTGCGGGGAAGAGAGTTCCAAGTACTCTCACCATTGAGAAAACAAAAATTAACCTGATCTGTGCGTGAGATTATTTTTGTCTCCTTACCTGAGAGAGGATATAATTAAATTGGAAGCAGTTCCGAAATGTTTCACTTCATCTATTCCAGGAATGATGGACTTATATTATGAAGGCTTTAACAGGTTACTCTTGGAATGAGAGGCGATCTTATTGAAATATACAAAACTGAGAGGAGAGTGATCAGATAGATACCCACTGGGTGTTTGTATCGTCCAAACTTCTTGTTGTTTTTATAGAATCTCTACAGTGTGGAAGCAGGACATTCCGTCTATCAAGTCCACATTGACCCTCGGAACAGTATCCCCCCGGACCTGCCCCCCTACTCTATCCATGTAACCCTGCATTTCCCATGACAAACCTATCTAACCTACACATCCCTGGGCACTATGGGCAATTGAGCATGGCCAATCTGCTCTGAGCTGCACATCTATGGACGATGGGAGGAAACTAGAAGACTGGGAGGAAATCCACACAGGCATGGGGAGAATGTTCAAAATCCACATGGAGGGTTGCCCGAGTTTGGAACTGAACGCAGCTACTTGGTGACGGGAGGTATCAGTGCTAACCACAGATCCACCATGCGCATCCGTTAGTTCTAGTAGTTACTTGTGGCTGACTAAAGAAATCTGCCTGATTTGTTCCTGTCACTGAACCTGACTCAGTCTGAGAACTTTATCATCGGCCATATCACCAACCTGGTTACATTTAAAATTTAATGTGAGCAGTGGAGGAATGGGACGAGAGAAGGAAACGGTGACACCCTCCAACATCCATCTACACTTTGCTGAAGAATGGAAAAAACTTCTCAACATCTACCTTCTCCAACCCCTTCTGTGTCTTGCATGTTTCAGCAGTATCACTCCTCATTCATTTAAACCCCAATGAATTATCGCCTCACCATCTTAGAGATTCTCAATAACACAACCCTTTCTTCCCAGGAAACTGCCTAATGTACCAACCAAGTTACTTGCTGCATCAGCATGCTGACTTTATGTTTCATACACAAGAAGACTCCAATGCCTTTACTGTTCCTTTTCTGGAAGTCCTCTCCATTAAGTAACAGCCTGCCTTTTGATTCTCAATGTCATCCTCAAACTCGGATGTATATTGCACTCAACTCTCCCCTTCAGGCTGTCAGCATAGATTGCAAATAACTGCTGCCAGCAGACTGATATTTGTGGTACTCCAGCAGATAAACCTTTACCATAAAGATCCATTAATCCTGACTCTTCGATTTCTGTGTTAAACAATCATCATCCCATGTTAATACTATATCCGACGTCCTGGAGCTTCTGTTTTGTGTAAGAACATTTGTTTCGTAATACCTCGTGGAAAATCTCTGGAAAGCCTCTTGTCCACCAGATCCCCTTTATCAAGTCCGTTGTTACTTTTTCAGGCATCTCCAGAAAGACTTTGCATGATTTCCCTTTCACAAAACCACCCTGACTCTGCGTGAAGCTTTTCTAAATGTCCATGCTTGCCAGGTTTTCCAAACTATACTAGCCCTATCTGTTTTCATGAGGTCGATGTGCCTCTAAATGTTTTCCATTCATATGTTTGTCCAAATGAGTTTTAAATGTTGTAGCTGTCCTTGCATTTCCCACTCTTCCTCTGGAAGCTCATTCCATACCCACACCGCCCTCTGTGTAAAAAAGCTGCCCCTTAGGCCCTTTTAAATCTACCCTCTTTCACCTTAAACCTATTCCTCTATGTTTGGATTCCCCTACCCTTTGGAAAAGACCTTGGCTATTCACCCTATCCATACCTCTCATGATTTTATAAGTTTCTATAATGTCACTCCTCAACATCCTACACTCCATCTGATGCTAACTTCAAGAACAAGCGTTTAAAGATAAGCACTGCAAAATTGAAACAATATTAAAAATGATAGGTAACGAACACTCAGCCCAAATGTCATACTGTGATTTGTTTTTCTCCATATTACAATACGAAGGCAGCATGAAACGCTTATAAGTGCCAATAAGAAGTCAAGCACCTGAATTCCGTTATCTAAAGGGGGTGATGATCACGACAGTGAAAATGTATCTGTGGCCAGATCTATATAATACCACATCGTCAACATTCTTCCTCCTGGCCTCCGTATAACTTTGTGTGGTTGTGTCTTTGTTATCTTGCATTCAATAGAGAGAACCCCTTTCCCCCATTCACACCTTACATTCGACCCGTTATACAGAATATTTTCGTTAACCACTGCTAAAAGCCCGTTTTTCTTTTGCCACACCCTCTTTTCTCTGTCACCCATCCTCCACATCTGGCAAGTGATTAAAAGACCATTTTGCAATTGTATTCAGTTTTGAAGAATTGTCACACTGGACTGGAAACGCTAACTCTGTTTCTCTTTGTCTGCAGATGTTGACAGACCTGCTGAGTTTCTTCAGAAATGAATAGGCGCAGAACAGTTTTACAATTAAATAAATAATTATGGATACTGGAAATAAAAATAAAAAACCTTTATAGAAGGTTCACTGGACCGGAAAGTTTAACTCTGCATTCACTCCAGATAATTCTGCAACATCTTTAGCAATTTCTTCAGCAATTTTGTTTTATGAACAATTTCCAACGACATATTGTCAAAGATGCCGAAACATCCTGTCCAACATGGAGCGCCGTACACTGGGAACTAAACGATAACGCATGGTGACAAGTTCCTTGACTCTGAAACTGCATAAGGCTGGCATCACTGACACTGCAGTGCTCTGAATCATGGTCAGGGAGAAAAACAGAAGGAAACACATTCACTTCAAATACAGAAGATGGCATTACTGAAAGGAAAAGATTCAGATTAGTTCCTTAAATGGATATTGTTTATGTAACAAATTGGAGGCGTGACACCAAGGAAAGACTTCCAGCAGAATGAGAATATGAAAATGGAAGTATTTCCGCATCAGGCACCAGAGTAGGTCACTGAGTACAGGGCTGATGGGTGAATAGGTCTCGGTGTGAACTGGAGGGCAGTCAGTAGAATTGAATTGTAGATATTGCAGCTAAAACTGGGTTATCATCTGATGCGGTAGATTTCAATGACAATCTGTAACTTTTCCCCCAGGATAGTCCATCCATCTACCATTTCCATCAAGCCGATCCATGGGTCAGTGACGAGTGTGGGTGAACATGGTAGGGTCGGAATCACGCACACCTACACCTATGACAACCCATGAAAGCTACCGCACTTGACTGGTTACACCACAAACAGCAGGACTAACATCTGATACAGAGAGAGAGATGATCCCAAGACTAACAAATCAGATATAAGCTCTCTCGACCTGTCAAATCCATGCATAAAAGTCGATGGACCATGAAACAACTTACTGGAAGAGAGGATTACACAAATATCCCCATCCTAAATAATGGAACAGCCCTGTGCATCCATGTAAAAGATGCAGTATCTGCACCATCCTCAGTCAGAAGTGTTGAGTCGATTACCCAACTCACCCTCACTATGATACCCTCAGAATCACTGATGCCCGTCTTCAACCAATTCAATTCACTGCACGTGACATGCAGCAACAGCTGGACACTGTAGATACGACAAAGGCATTTGGCCCTGACACCATTCCTGCAATAGGACTGAGGACTTTTGCTACACAACAAGCCGTGTACCTGAGGAAGCTGTTTCAGTCCAGCTCCATCTCTGACAACTCCCTGGCAATGTGGGTAATTCGCAACTGCAGTCCTCACTTTCTCCTAATGGGGGTAATTACTCAACTATGTCCCTTCCCCTAAGAAGGGAATAATTACAAGCGGACCAATTACCACGCCCTCAGTCCCATCACGATAGTCGAATTGGTTGGGGTTATTTTTGATAGAGCTGTCACACAGCACAGAACTAATCGGTCAGTGTGGTTTCTGATAGGACCCCATTTGGAGATGGTGCTGTTGTGGAATTGTCATTGGATTGCTAATCCAGACCAGGATAATTCTCTGGCAACTGGTGCAAGTTAAAAACAATTAATAATATATCGAGATCTAATACCTGGTGTCAGCAATAGTGATCGCGTATTCAATGTTGATTATAGATGTCGATCTCCTTCCCAAGTGTACATTCAGGAAGTGAATCCCCTGTGCTTTCCTGTCTGGTCTAAAAGTGACTCCAGACACACAGACATGTGATACACTCTTCAATGGTCTCTGAAACGGGCAAGCAAGGCACTAAATTGTATCAAACTGCTCCGAGGTCTTAAAGGATAAACCCGGAGAGAACAGCCGGCACCAGTCTCGTTATCAGAAAAGGGAACGGGAAACACAATCCTGTCGACCCTGCAGAGACCTCCTTCCTTCCAGCTGAGAGCTTGTGACAACATTTACAGAGCTTTCCCACAAACTGGACAGAAGCATCGGGAAAGGAATACGCCATACAACTCATTGAGCTTTACCTATTCTAGTTAATGGTCTAACATCTCCTCAACGCAGTTTTCCCCAATATACAATATACATATCCCTTAATATGTTAAAACATTGTGAAACATAAAATGAGAACTGCTGTAGTCCATTCAGCCCATCAGTTTTGCGCCTCCATTCTATGTACAGGCAGTTCACCAATAACGCGTGTTGATTAAATACATTTCGACTTGCAATGCAATAAATGAACCTTTTTCGAGAAAGTGAACTGGCGTTCAATGAGACGCGATTCCTTGGTGGGCACCAGCTGAACAGCAAATCCTGCCTCAGAAACCCTCTGTCGACAAAAGGTACAATCAATGTGTTCAGCAAAAACGGGAATGCAATCGGCTCTGCAGGCCTTGAAACTGAGCCTGAAACTGGGAATTGTAGTCTATATTTCGAAAGAACTTTATTTCAAACAGTGGGGAGAATCTTGGAGAGAACTGGAATTCTCCATCGGCATCACATGGTCAGTCAGCCCCCGCGCGCTTTCTGGTGAAGATTGTGGTGAAAGGTACAGTGCACCAGTGAGTGACTGTAGTGTGCAAGTGTTACATTTACAGCACTGTTCCATTACAACATGTAATTTAAAGATTTATTTAGACTGTCCTATTGTGTGTTAGATCAAATTTAATTTTTGGTTTTTACTGATATTTTTGGGGATTCGCCACTTACCCTCTTTTTTCCATAGACCCCATTATTAATATTGCACGATTTTGTACAACACAGTGTTGCACAGGAACACAGTTATTGCGTTATTGGAGAACAACCTGGAATGATAGCTGATTTTCTATCTTACACCATACTCCTGCTCTCTCCTTAGTCCTGTCTGTACCTAATATTGTGTCCCCTTGTTTTAGATGTCCCAGCCAGGGAAATTACCATCCCTGCTTCTAATCTGTCTCGCCATGTCAGAGTATTATATATTTCACTGAGATTTCCACTCATTTTCCTAAACCCCATTGAATACAGGTCCACTTGTCCCAAACTCTGCTCCCACAACAAGTCTGTCATCCCAGAGATCAGTCTGGTCATCCTTTGCTGCTCTCCCTCAATGTCAGGTTTGTCCTCTGTTAGGAAAAGACAGCATAACTGCACACAATGCTGCACAATGTTCGAGATGGGGTCTCACCAAGGCCCTGTACAGCTGCAGTAAGATACATTTACTCCTGTACTCAAATCCACCTCAAATGAAGGTGAATCAGCATTTATCTTCCTTCCTGCTTTCTGCTCCTGCAATATTGCTTTAAGTGATTGGTGTACAGGGAGATCCAGATTCCTTTCAAAGTTACAGTTCCCCACGTGCTGGGCCTACATACAATGGTCAGCGTGCCAATGCCATTCCCAGTATTGACTTCTGGCTTCAGAACTCACTGCCACACATGGAATCGGAGTGCTACGCAGAAATAAACAAAAATGCAGCTTAAGTTCATTTATAGTGCAACATTTTTCAACCACTCCTTTTTCAAATGAGAGGCTGCCAGTCCATTGTTCTCATCAAAGTACACAACATCTCATATCCCCCATTACTCTCCACCTGCCACGTATTTGCCCAGTCACTCCACTTGTCTCAATCACCTTGGAACATTTTTATATCCTCCTCATCCACTCACAGGCTGACATCGTTTAGTGCTGTCAGCAGACTTGGGAATATTGCATTTAACCCCTCACCCAAATATATGATGTGTATTGGGAATAGCTGGAGCCCAAGACACGATCCTTACAATATCCTCCAAGCCTTCCATTTAAAAATAAAACATGGTTTTATTCCTACTCACTGTTTCCTGCCAGCTCTCCCATTCTAAATCTATGACCATATGTTAGCCCGAGTCCCATAGGATTCGAATTTGCACAATAGGCTTGGGGCTTTATCAAAGATCTTTCTGATAATCCACTCGCATGGCATTGATACCTCCTACATAATTTTACTAAAAGGCACTTTCTCAAATATGATTCCCATTTCATAAATCTCTGCTGACTTTGTCTATGCCCATTAATTTCAGTCCAATACTTACTCTAAACTGTTTAGTTGCTATTTGCATTCTATTCCCTTTTTCTCACAAGACTAAAGTTCCCTAGTTTTGCTCGGAAGTTTTCTTTTTTGTTTTGTTTTCTTCGGTGAAGGCATAAGTAAAGTATTTCCTCCATAGTTCTGCTATTTCCCAGTCCTCAATTATCTGGTATCAGACTGTAAGAAATATGCAACTTTTTTCTCTTAAGTTTGCCATTGACATATTTCCAGAAAATATTACAAGTTCTCTCTTGTCAACTTTGTTAAGATAATCTTCAGAAAACCATCAATTCCTACCTCCAGCTACTCAATGATTGACCTTCCACAGCCATACAATCACAGAAGCACAGACTCTGTACTACCAGAAATACAGCACAGTCTGCATTCGGCCCACATTTCGACACAATACCTTAGCCGTGAATCTTAAAGTATTTGAAGTGCACAACCGTGTCGTTTCTAATGGTTTGAGGTTAGCATGACAACTCCACTCTCAAGACGTGCATTCCAGACCCCAACACCCTCTGGCTGAAAAACAATTCTCAAATCTTCACTAAACCGCAAATCCTTCACTTTTAAAGTGTGGCCCTTTGAGTAACAGCAACAGCTGCTGTCTATCCAACCTGTCCATGTACCTCGTAATCCTATCCTTCTGAATAACAGACCTCGCAGCCTTCTCTCCTCCAAACTAAACAACCTGAGGTTATCCAGCCTCTCTCCATAGCTGATATGCTCCATCCTAGGGAACATCTCTGCACCCGCTCCACTACAATCACATCCTTCCTGTAATGTTGTTCCCAGACATACACACAGTATTCCATCTTGCCCTCACCAAAGTTCCGCATAGTTCTTATAATCTATGCCTTGATTAAAAAAGACTATGTTTACATTCCCCTAGCCGTTCCCAGATTGTGTATTAACCTGTGCAGTCACATTCAGCGATGTCTGGAGAAGCACCCTCTGAGCTTTCTAGTGTGCTGCTATTCATTGAGTACTCCCCTGACTGGCTCATTCTTCCAAAGTGCATCACCCCATAGTTATCAGGGTTACATTCCATCTGCCATTGATCCACCCATCTGACCATTCCATCAGTATCTACCTGCAACATAAGGCCTTCCTCCACATTGCCAACCACCCAAATACAAACTTTTTTATTACACACTCCACCCTTCGTCATTATTCACAGCTGCATCATTTATGAATACCACAAATAATAAGGATGAAAATCTCTCAACATCAGTTACATCACGTGGTTGTGCACGTTGATGAAGAAGCAGCGTTTCGAAAGCTAGTGCTGCCGAATAATAAACCTGTTAGACTATGGTCTGGTGTTATGCTATTTTTAGATTTGTCCATCGCAGCCCAACACTAGCACCTCCGAATCACAAATAATAAGGGACCCAGCACTGATGTCCGTGGTACAGCATTGGACACTAGCCTCCAGTCACACAAACAGCCTTCTACCACTCCCCTCTTTCTCCTACTACTAAAGTTGATTTAGATGCAACTTGGCGAGTCACGAATGAGTCCTACGTGTTCACTGGTTATTCTGTTCCGCTTGACACACTTGTAGGTTTTCTGGAGATTCTCTGTAACCTTGTCCATAAGACCATAAGACATAGGAGCGGAAGTAAGGCCATTCGGCCCATCGAGTCTACTCCACCATTCAATCATGGCTGATGGGCATTTCAACTCCACTTACCCGCACTTAATTTCTTGTGACATCAAGAATTTATAAATTTCTGCCTTGAAGACATTTAGCGTCCCAGCCTGCACTGCTCTCTGTGGCAATGAATTCCACAGGCCCACCACTCTCTGGCTGAAGAAATGTCTCCGCATTTCTGTTCTGAATTTACCCCCTCTAATTCTAAGGCTGTGTCCACGGGCCCTAGTCTCCTCGCCTAACAGAAACAATTTCCTAGCGTCCACCCTCTCCAAGCATATATTATCTTGTCAGTTTCTATGAGATCTCCCCTTAATCTTCTAAACTCCAATGAATACAATCCCAGGATCCTCAGCCGTTCCTCATACGTTAGACCTACCATTCCAGGGATCATCCGTGTGAATCTCCGCTGGACACGCTCCAGTGCCAGTATGTCCTTCCTGAGGTGTGGGGACCAAAACTGGACACAGTACTCCAAATGGGGCCTAACCAGAGCTCTATAAAGTCTCAGTAGTACAACGGTGCTTTTATATTCCAACCCTCTTGAGATAATTGACAACATTGCATTCGCTTTCTTAATCACGGACTCAAACTGCATGTTTACCTTTAGAGAATCCTCAACTAGCACTCCCAGATCCCTCTGTACTTTGGCTTTATGAATTTTCTCACCGTTTAGAAAGTAGTCCATGCTTGTATTCTTTGTTCTTTATTTCTTTTGTCCTGCTTGCTCCTGTGTTAGTCAGTCCCCTCCACGCGCAGAATTTCCTCTTTATTGTAGTCTTAAATGGTTTGTCCCTTATCCTGTCATTATTTGTCTTGAATGCGGATTAGACAGCCTGATAAATCTTCTGTTAATTTCCTACTTGTGGTATGTTTTGTGAGTTTTATAAAGTTCACAGTGACCCACCGCTGATTCGTTGAAACTCTAGAGAACATAGGCCGAGTTTCATCATCACGCAAGCTCGCCATCTCAGGGATTTATCTGGATAATGTCCATTACACTACCTCCGTGGTCAGCATATTCTTTCTTAGATTTGGTCACCAAAACTGTTCTCAATACTCCAGGTACAGTCTCACCAACACTCAGTGAAGCTGCTTCAACATGTCTTTACATCTATATTCTGACTCCCTTAAAGGAAGGCAAACCGAACTTTAGGTTCCACTTATATATATTCCTCCAAATACCCTTCACATCATTGCATTTTCGAACTCACTGTGTGAGTTCTTATACAAAGCCTTCTGATAATCTAAAATATGCCAATTCTACTTGATCCCCATTATCTATGCTGTAAGAATCAACTTCAAACAATTCCAAAGTTTGTCAAGTATGATTTCCCTTTCAGAAATGCACACTGAGTCTATCAAAGTTTGCTGGTTAATGTGTAAACATCGAATATCACATCCTAGATAATATATTCCAACAGTTTCCTGACAAATGTCATGCTAACTTGTCAGCGGTTCTCCACACTATCTCTTCTTCTCTTTGTAGATGCTTGGATCCCTACCATTCATCTATAGTGCTTGGATCACGTTTACTGATGTGCATCTATCTACACCAGCTTCCAGACTCTTTGGAATGTACAGGAAAATAGAACGCAGTCATCGACAATGCAATCAATACTTCTATTTGTGATTTATTTCTGAAGATTTTGGTACGAAGTACATCTGGTTTGTCAAGCTTAGCAATGCTTAATCCAGCTGCATGTTCAATATTGCCTTGTTACTGATATGAATTGACTTTATGTCTTTACTTCCACAGGTCCTATACAATCACTTCGTATTTCTGGGTGATTTTCCGGATCTTACTCCATTAAGACAGATGTAAAGTAACTGGTCATTTGCTTTGCTATTTCCCTGTTATCCACCATAAACTCGTCTCTCCCGATTGCAAATTTCCACGTTAGACTATGTTTTTTTTTCTTTTGAAATATAGATCATAGATTTTTGCAGTCTTTGTGTTCCTGTTTGTTTGCATGCATGTTCGCTTTTTGGTTTCCTGATCAGTTTCATGGCCCTCCTTTTCTGGATTGCAATTTTCTGAGAATTCTTAGGATTCCACAATGTCTGGAATTTTTCTGAAGTCACTTCCTGTGATTAATATCTTCTTTAATTTGTTATGCTAATCATCATTGAGTAACTTACTCACTCTTTGGTGTTTTCACCGGAAATAAGTAGACATATCTTTCCGACTATGCAGCATTTCTATAAATCTCCTGGTCCTGACCAGATATATTCAGGAACACTGCAGGAGGGCAGAGAAGTGATGGGGGGGGGCCCTGGTTGGTACTTTTGTATCATCAGTAGCCAACGGGTGAGGTCCCGGAGGACTGGAGGGTAGCGAATGCTGTGCCCTTATTCAAGAAGAGCTACAAAGAAAAACCTGGGACCTATAGACCAGTAAACCTGTCATCTCTAGTAGGTAGGTTTCTTGAAAAGACTCTGAGAGAGACGATATACATGCATTTGAAAAGGCAGGGTGTGATTATGAGCAGTCAGCACGGCTTTGTGCATGGGGGATTATGGTTTAAAAATTTGTTTTTGAGTCCTTTGGTGAAATGACGAGTAACTTTGACAAGAGCATGGTGATATACGTAGTGTATATGGATTTCAGTAAGGCCTTCAGTACGGTTCCACATGGTAGGCTGCTCTGGAAATTTAGGTCATATGGAATTGAGGGGGAGCTGGCAAATCAGATCCAAAATTTGCTTGATTGTAGAAACATAGGGTAATAGTGGAAGCATGCTTGTCGGACTGGAGGCCTGTGATGAGTGGAATACCTCAGGCGTCGGTTCTGGGACTAGTACTGTTTGTTTTATGCATGAATATTGTATATATATTTACATATTACACACACCTATGATTTAGCTGAGAATGTACAGACATGAATTATAAGTTTCAAGGTGACACTAAAATAAGGGGTATCATGGACAGTGAGGAAGATTATCAGAAATTTCAGAAATTACAGCAGTGGCTTGATCAGGTGAGCAAGTGGGCCGAGAATGGCAAATGAAGTTTAATACATATAAATGTCAGTTCTTGCATTTTAGAAAAGCAAATCAAGGTAGGAGATTCATGATGAATGGCGGGGTCTTAAGGAGTGTATTAAGACAAAGGGACCTTGGAATTCAGGTTCAAGGTTCCCTGAATGTGGGGTCACAGGTAGATAGGGCAGTGAAAAAGGCAATCGGCACACTGGCCTTCATCAGTCAGAGTAATGAGTATCGAAATTCGGGAGTTATGTTGCAGTTATAGTGGATGCTGGTGAGGCCATACTGGTAGTGTTATGTTCAGTGTTGTTCACATTGCTATAGGAAGGATGTTATTAAACTGGAAATAGTGCAGAAGAAAATTACAAGGATGTTGCCAAAACTCAATGGTCTGAGATATAGTGAGAGGTTGGGCAAGCTAGGAGTTTTTACTTTAGAGTGTATGAGACTGACGGGGATCTGATAGAAGTGTATAAGATCATGGAAAGCATGGATAGAGTGAATGCACTCAGTCTTTTTTTCCACATGGTTGAGCAACCCACGGACTAGCGGGCATCAATTTAAGATCCGAGGGGAAAGAGTAAAAGGGAACCTGAGGAGCAATTTCTTTTGCACGCAGAGTGGTATGCACATGGAATGAGCTGCCAGCAGAAGTGCTTGAGGCGGGTACATTCACAAAATTTAAAATGCATTTGTACAAATACATGGATAGGAAAGAATAAGAAGGATATGGGGCAAGGGCAGGGAAATGGGGTTAATGTGAATGGACGTTTTGTTTGGAATGGACCAGTTTGGGCAGAAGGCCCTTTCTCCGTGCTGTCGGACTCTATGACTCTCACAATCATTGCTTCTCCCATTGAATGTTATATTATACTTCCCCAATTCAATGGAGCGTACTTGACCCTCTAGCCTCCGGGCTTCCATGATGTTTGACCAGAATGTTCAAACATTCGATATTGTATTCAGACGCCGTGTAAAAATGCAACATATTGATTTCACTATTCCTCCAAAGCTGCTTCAGAGCAAGGTTATTAATTAGTCCTCCTGACCACACAACACCAAATCTGAAATAACCTGCTCTCTAGTTTGGTTCACAACATACTGTTCAACCTACATAATACACACTGACGGAAGTTATCCTTCACAGCATTAGTAATCACTTAGTTAATGCAGTTTCGGTGCAACTTGAGACCATCCATTATTACTGCAGCACCCACGATTATTTGTTACTCATTCACAGGATGAGGGCGTCGCTGGATAACTAGCATTTATTCTCTTTGCCAGAGGGCAGTTAAGAGTCAGCAGCGTTGTCTTGAGTCTGGAGTCACATGCAGGCCACACCAGGTAAGGACAGCAGTATCCTTCCCTCAAGGACATCAGTGAAGCAAATGAGTTTTTCCAACAATCCACAATGGATTCCTGGTCATCATAAACCCTTGATTCGAGATACATATTGAATTCAAATTCCACCATCTGCCATGGCAGGATTTGAATTCATGTCACCAGAATATTACCTGCGTCTCTGGGTTAAGAGCCCAGCGATAATATCACTATGTCATGGTTTCACTTGCATATACTTGCATACCTAATTTCCATAGCATATATTGTAAAGTATCTATGTGACAGATTTCGTTTTGATATATAACACACGAATGTTTGTTTCCCCTTGCTATTTGTAAGATCCACCTAAACTGATTCTGTGGGAAGTGAGCGAAAGGGTCTGTGGCGTTATTAGCGATAGACTTGGACAAGACGTCCAGGAGAACTCACCTCAACGCTGAGATGATCTGAAGAATTGGTCAGCACTACAGGACAAGCATCAATATTCTTCACCCCCACTTTGCCAGGATAAGTGTCACCATATTCTCTTTCCTCCCTCACACTCACTCTATATCTGTTATATCACCTACCCCCGAACAAGGCTCACAATCTACCTCCAAATAAGGTTCAAAGTGGACCACACTCACTGTTGAATTCAGCACCTTCCCTCCCCCACTTTATCTGTCACTGACGCAATAGCCCCGCACATTAATACCACTGCATGGATACAACACTGTGGTCAGACTCCCTCCGGACACCTCACCCTTCCCCCTTCCCCTATACCAGCATTAACAGCAGGGACACCCACTCCCACCCTCACTCCGTCCCTCCTCTTTTCCCATTCCAGGAGAAACAGCCTGGAATAGGACAGAAAGTGCCAAGCCGAGTGTTAGAGTGCCCGATATCCGTTCCCTCACCCTTTACCTCGACATGTGGGCAGGATCCTGGAAGTAACCAGAGAGGACCAGGGCACCTTGTGTGGAGATTCTGAAACATTGACATCCCACCAACCAAGTAAGCAGCAATGTTCAGTAAAGAGCAATCCTCAATTTAAACTCGCTGGCATTTCCAATCTCATCTCTCTCACTTTTCAGGCTTAGTTAAAAGCATTAATGAAAGACTAAAAATAAAAATAATGTTTATTCTCTTCAGTAAAAATGTTAAAAAGAAAAAAAGATATAAGTGCATTACGAAAAATCTAAAACATGACGTTCATTCAAAATTATGGGCAATCGTCGTAAATACTCGACATCATTTCTCTCACTAAATCTTATTACGAGTGTTTGTATTCAAGCATCTGCTTCTTTAATTTCAACGGAATATCGTGCCTGCTAACTGATGCTCATAGTAAATGTCTCTTCCTCTCTGAACGTTTCATAAACTGTCAATATATTTCCAAATAACTGTATGTTCCACATCAAGTTCGCATTGTCAGCTCCTGTGGGCAGCTTCTGCATTTTTGTTTATTTTGTCCTCATTGTTTAAAGTTCTTTCATGTAAATTCCACATTCCAACTGGAAAAAGCGGTGAACGCCGACCATTTCCTCTGTGTAATCTTCTACCTCCATAGTTATCCTCGAACTCGTCCAGCAGCGGTTAGAGTTCATCTGGAAGCGCATCAGTCAGATGTTCAATAGCTTCATGAATGTTTGCAATCGGAATAAACGCAAGGCCAATTATCATTTTAGCTCTGAAAGAAAACTCTGAGTCAATGTTATACTTACTCAAGTGTCTTTTTAACATTTTTCCTAAAGAGAATAAACATCATTTTTATTTTTATTGCTTTGATTAAAGCTTTTATCGAAGCCTGAAAAGGAATAAATATGAGCTGCGCGGAAATAGTTCTGCGCCTAAATGTGTCTGCGACAAAATGGGCTGCACCAAACAGGCCGCACCAAACAGAATGAAGTATTCAGTAAATTACACAGCACGGGGGGACGCCATATAACCATCCCAGGCTGTTATGCAGAAGCAGGGGCGCCCTGGGTAGCTGTCAGGAAATACAGAGTATAGATCATTTCTCATTTTGTATTTGGAAAGCTGTAACGAGTGGAATTCTTCAGGGATCTGTGTGAGGTCATCAACAAATTACAATCTATTCTAATGAACCGGATGAAAGAGATAAAGCTCAGTTTGCTCATGCACCAGGATAGTCATTCAATAAGATGTCAAATGGAGACAGAGCGTCTGCAATGGGATACAGACAGGGGGAGGGCAAAGCGTCTGCAATGGGATACAGACGGGGAGGCAGAGCATCTGCAATGTGATACAGACGGTGGAGGGCAGAGCGTCTGCAATGGGATAGAAACAGGAGGAGGGCAGTGCGTCTGCAATGGGATAGAGACAGGCGGAGGGCAGTGCGTCTGCAATGGAATACAGGCAGGAGGAGGGCAGAGCGTCTGCAATGGGATACAGACGGAGAGGGCATAGTGTCTGCAATGGGATACAGACAGTGGGAGAGCAGAACGTCTGCAATGGGATACAGACAGAGGGAGTGCAGAGCGTCTGCAATGGGATACAGACGGGGAGGCAGAGCATCTGCAATGGGATACAAACAGTGGAGAGAAGACTCTACAGTGGGATACAGATAGGGGAGGGAATAGTGTCTGCAATGGGATACTGATGGGTGAGGGCAGAGCGTCTGCAATGGGATACAGACGGGGAGGGGATAGCATCTACAATGTGATACAGACAGGAAGAGGGCAGTGCGTCTTCAATGGGATACAGACAGGGGGAGGGCAGAGCGTCTGCAATGGGATACAAATAAAGGGAGTGCAGAGCGTCTGCAATGGGATACAGACGGGGAGGCAGAGCATCTGCAATGGGATACAAACAGTGGAGAGAAGACTGTCTACAGTGGGATACAGATAGGGGAGGGAATAGTGTCTGCAGAGCGTCGGTAATGGGATACAGACAACTGAGGGCAGTGCGTCTCCAATGAGATACAGACAGGGGAAGGCAGAGCGTCTGCAATGGGATGCAGACGGGGGAGGACAGTGCGTCTGCAATGAGATACAGACAGGGAAAGGCAGAGCGTCTGCAATGGGATACAGACGGGGGAGGGCAGTGCGTCTGCAACGAGATACAGACAGGGGAAGGCAGAGCGCCTGCAATGGGATACACACGGGGGAGAGCAGAATGTCTGCAATGAGATACAGACGGGAGAAGGCAGAGCGTCTGCAATGAGATACAGACGGGGGAGGGCATAATGTCTGCAATGGGTTACAGACTGGGGGAGGGCAGAGCTTCTGCAATGGAACAGAGACGGAGGAAGGCAGAGCGTCTGCAATGGGATAGAGACAGGGGGAGGGCAGGGCGTCTGCAATGGGATAGAGACAGGCGGAGGGCAGTGCGTCTGCAATGGAATACAGGCAGGAGGAGGGCAGAGCGCCTGCAATGGGATACAGACGGAGAGGGCATAGTGTCTGCAATGGGATACAGACAGAGGGAATGCAGAGCGTCTGCAATGGGATACAGACGGGGAGGCAGAGCATCTGCAATGGGATACAAACAGTGGAGAGAAGACTCTACAGTGGGATACAGATAGGGGAGGGAATAGTGTCTGCAATGGGATACTGATGGGTGAGGGCAGAGCGTCTGCAATGGGATACAGACGGGGAGGGGATAGCATCTACAATGTGATACAGACAGGAAGAGGGCAGTGCGTCTCCAATGGGATACAGACAGGGGGAGGGCAGAGCGTCTGCAATGGGATACAAATAAAGAGAGTGCAGAGCGTCTGCAATGGGATACAGACGGGGAGGCAGAGCATCTGCAATGGGATACAAACAGTGGAGAGAAGACTGTCTACAGTGGGATACAGATAGGGGAGGGAATAGTGTCTGCAGAGCGTCGGTAATGGGATACAGACAACTGAGGGCAGTGCGTCTGCAATGAGATACAGACAGGGGAAGGCAGAGCGTCTGCAATGGGATGCAGACGGGGGAGGACAGTGCGTCTGCAATGAGATACAGACAGGGAAAGGCAGAGTGTCTGCAATGGGATACAGACGGGGGAGGGCAGTGCGTCTGCAACGAGATACAGACAGGGGAAGGCAGAGCGCCTGCAATGGGATACATACGGGGGAGAGCAGAATGTCTGCAATGAGATACAGACGGGAGAAGGCAGAGCGTCTGCAATGGGATACAGACGGGGGAAGGCAGAGCGTCTGCAATGAGATGCAGACGGGGGAGGGCATAATGTCTGCAATGGGTTACAGACTGGGGGAGGGCAGAGCCTCTGCAATGGAACAGAGACGGAGGAAGGCAGAGCGTCTGCAATGGGATAGAGACGGGGAGGGCATAGTGTGTGCAATGGGATACAGACAGTGGGAGAGCAGAACGTCTGCAATGGGACACACACTGGGGGAGGACACAGCAACAAGGAATGGCATACAGACAGAGGATGGCTGTGAGCAAAGCTTCACAGAAAAAAAAGCAGTACAATATATATGTGATGGAAATTTTCTGTTTTGGGGAAAAGACAAAACAGCAGAGATTTATTTAAATGCAAGAAGAATGCAGAACTCAGTGTTACAGAGGGATTTGTGTCTCTTAGTACATGAATCACATCAAATTAATCTGAAGAAGTTGCAACTGATTTGGAAGGTAAATGTAGTGATTCTGTTTCGTCAAAGGGGTGTTGGGTATGATCTTAGCGATGTTTTCTGCATCTGTACAGGACATTGCTGAGATTACATCTGTTGTATTATGTGTACTTATAATTGCCTAAACTTAGAGAAAAAAAAATTGCCTTCGAAACGTTTCAAAGATGTTTCTCTTTACTCAATCTTGGGATGAAGGCATTACGTTATGAAGAATTAACAGTTCGGCCTGAGAATGAGGTATGTTTTATTGACCATATAAGATCTTGAGAAGAGTGTAGTTGGCGAATATCGGATGGATATTTCTTCTTGTGTGGGAGAATAAAACTGGGGAAATACTTTAAGAATAAGACAGGTTCAAAGGAAAGGTCATTGAACTGAAAAATTGAAATGTGAATTTTTTTCCTACATGCTGACAAACAGGCTGAGCTTTTCCAGCAATTACTGTATATGTTTAAGAATATTCATTTTAACACAGATATTGTGAAGACATGGAACGCTTATTTTTACATAATGCAAGCACATATTAACACATCTTCAAAACAAGTTGGACCATTTATTGTTAATAAATTGATTCTGCAATAACACACTGACCTGGAGTCGAGAATGTGATGGAGTCATATAGTTTGGACAATGTTCAAGAAGAGCCCACAGAGTCCAGTGTGGGACTGATAACATTACTGATTTAACTTACAGATGGAAAATGTAGCCTATCTGTGGCGAAACATTCTATTGCTCCCTTTCTGTTTCCCTGTCGCTCATCACAGGAATGTGTGGGAGTGAAAAAAAAGTCCAGTCATCTTTCCCACTAATGGAGGATTCCTGATGAGGATTCAATGGAATCTCCCCATTGCCTGAAGCAAAACAATTCAGCCAAATTCAACTGTTTCAGTCAGAAATCCCATTGTCAGAAGGCTGTGCAAGCAGAATAACTACAGAAGTAATTATCTGACTCGATAGTGAGGGGCACAGGCAGGAGATTCTGTGGCTGCAAATGGGAATCCGGAATGGTGTGTAGCCTCCCACATGCCCAGGGTCTAGGATGTCTCAGAGCGGCTGCAGAGCGTTCTCACCGGGGGTGGGAATGGGTGGGGGGGGGGGGGGTGGATGTAGGTGGTGGTGGGGCGAAGCAGCCAAAAGTCATTGTGCACATTGATACAAAGGACAGAGTGACACAGGTAGAAATAGTGATGACGTCCTGAAGAGTGATTGTAGAGAGCTAGGGAAAAGGATAAAAGACAGGACCATGACAGTGGTAATATCCAGTTTACTTCCAGTGCTCCGTGCTAATGAGGGTAAGAACTGGAGGATATGGCGGATGAACGGGTGGCTCAAGAATTGGTGCAGGGGGCAGAGATTTTTGAATTACTGGGATGTTTTGTGGGGCAAGGTGACGTGTTCAGGAAGGACGGGTTGTACCTTAACTGGAAGGGGACCCATATCCTGGCAGGCAGGTTTGAAACTGCTGCAAGGGAGGGTTTCAACTAGATTGGCTGGGGTTGGGGAGGGGTGGGATCCTCAACAGCAGGGAGGCAAGTGCGAGGCTGGAAGGAGATACCGTAATCAGAAACAGCAAAATGAAGAGGCAGGTCAGGCTAGACAACGACAGGGCGCAAGGAATGCCTATTGGATTAAATTGCAACTGTGTCAATGCAAGATGGCTGAAGGTAAGGCTAATGAACTCAGAACATGGATCGGGACGTGGGACTGGGATATTATAGCCATTACATATACATGGCTAAGGGAGGGACAACACTGGCAGCTTAATGTACCAGGGTACAGGTACTTAATGCGGGACAGAGATGGTAGAAAGAGGGGATGGGGAGTTTATTTTTGATTAAGGCGAGTATCACAGCAGTAATCAGAGATAAAATAACTGATGGATCATCCTGTGAGCACTTGTCTGGGGAACTAAGAAATAAGAAGAGAATGGTGATAGTATTTGGATTGTACTATAGCCCCCCAAATAGTAAACGAGGAATTAGGGGAACAAAAATATGTAGACAGACTGGGGAGACTTGCAGGGCCAATAGGATTGCATTAGTAGATTTTAATTTTCCTAACATAGACTGGGAAGACATAGAATTAAGGACGGAGATGGGGGTGTATCTAATAAGTGTGTTCAGAATAGTTTCCTCAAGCAGTAAATAGAGTGTGCAACTCGGGAAGGGACGAAACTTGACCTACCCTAAGATCTGGGGCAGGACAGGTGACGGAGGTGACGGGGGTGGGGGAGCACTCTGGGACCCGTGACCATAGTTCTATTAATTTTTAAATAGTTATGGAGAAGGACAAAACTGCTCCACATTTTCAAGTTCAAAATTGGGGCAAGGCGAACTTTGATGGAATTAGACAGGAGCTTGTAGGGGTTGGTTGGAAGAGTTTGTTTGCAGGCGATGGGACCTCCTGCAAGTGGGAGGACTTTAAAAGTGAAATGTCTACAGTTCAAGGTCTATATGTTCCTGTGAGGGTAAAAGGCAAGTTGGTTAGGAAGAGGGAACCTCGGATGTCAGGAGATATTGAGGCTTTGACCAGCAAAAAGGAGGCGTGGCTCAGGTCCAGGCAGCTGGGATCGAGGGAATACCTGGAGGTGTACAGGGGATACAGTAGTTTACTGAAGAAGGAAATCAGGAGTGCGAAAAGTGGACACAAGATAGCTTTGGCTGAGAAGATTAGGGTGAATCCAAAGAGGTTCTTAAAGTATATTAAAGTAAAAAGAATAGCTAACTGGGAGTTGACCCCTCAAGGTCCAAAGTGGACATGCATGTCTAGGACTGTAGGAGATTTGCGAGATTCTCAATGAATATGTCTCCTCTGCCTTTATCGTGGAGAAATACATGAAGACCTGGGAGGTTAACAAAGGTTGTGGTGTTATCTTGGGGTAAGTCAATATCACAGGAGATGACGTGTTGGATGCATTAGTTTGTATGAGGGTGGATAAATCTCCTGGTCCTAAACAGATGCATCCAAGAACACTGCAAGAGGTTATAGAACACACTACGGGGAACTTGGGTGATATTTTTGCGTCATTGTTAGCTACAGTTTAGGTTCCAGAATATTGGAGAGTAGCAAATGTTGTGCCATTATTTAGGAAGGGAAGCAAAGAAAACTTTGGGATCTATAGACCAGGAAACCTAACATCTGTGGTTGGTAGGTTACTTGAGAAAACTCTGAGGGATGAGATATACATGCATTTGGAAAGAATAAATTTTTTTACAAATAGTTTTTTTGTCAGATTCCCTACAGTATGGAAACAGGCCATTTGGCCCAACAAGACCACACCGACCCTCCAAACAGTCACCCACTCAGTCCCATTCCCTGTTCCTCTGGAGCACCCAGAGGAAACACACACAAATACAGTGAGAATGTGCAAACTCCACACAGAGAGTCACCTGAAGCTGGAACCAAACTCGGATCCATGGCACGATGAGGCAGCAGTATTAGCCACTGAACCACCATGCTACCCTTGCTTTTTTCAACACAGTTCAATGACACATGTACAAAATCTATTCTGCCCTTCACCCATGATGCACGTTCCAATATCACATACCATGGAAAATTTATTCTCCACTGAAAATGTCATCTTATTATTATTTATTAATTATTTTGTTATTATTAATTTTAATAATTATTATTAATAGTTGTTTTTAGGCTGGAAAGATTGCATGGCTTTATGAGTGGGAGATCATGCCGCTCAAATTTGTTTGAGTTCATTGATGAAGTGACCAGGAATGTTGATGAGGGTAGGGTGGTAGACGTCGTCTGTATGATTTTCACGGAGGCCTTTGACCAGGTTACCATTGATAGGATGGTCTGGAAGGTTAGAATCGCATGGAACCAGAGGGAGCTGGCAAATTGGACACACAATTGGCTTCATGGTAGTAAGCAATGGGTAATAGTGGAAGGACGCTCTCGGACCGGAGGCCTGTGACACATGAAATGCCTCAGGGGTCGCTGCTGGGCCCATTGCTGTTTGTTATCTGTATCAATGATATTCTTGCGAATGTACAAGGCATGATTAGGAAACTTAAAGATGGCACTAAAATAGGTGGTATCGGAGACAGTGAGGAAGTATATCAGAAATTGCAGCAGGACCTTGATAAAACTGGAGAAGTGGGCCGAGGAATATTTTGGCAACGTTAGATCAAGGTAGGAGTTTGATGGTGATTAGTAGGACCTTAAGGAGTGCAGTTGACCAGAGAGTTTATGTCCACCGTTCTCTGAAAGTGGGGTCATAGTTAGACATGGTAGTGAAGAAGGCTTTTGCCACACGAGCATGCATAGGTCAGGACATGGAGGAGAGCAGTTGGGAAGTTATGTTGCAGTTAAAGAGGATGTTGGTGAGGCCGCACTTGTAGTGCTGTGTTCAGTTTTAGTCGCATTGCAATCGGAAGGATGTTTTTAATTTGGAATGTGTGCAGACGGAATTTACAAAAATGTTGCCAGGACTCAACAATATGAATTATAGGGAGAGGTTGGGCAAGCGAGCATTTTTTTCTTTCGAGAATAGGAGACTGAGAGGGATCTCATAGAAGTTTACATGGATAGGGTGAATTGATCCAGCCTTTTTTTCCTAGAGTTGCGGAATCGAGGAGGAAAGGGCATCAGTTTAAGGTGAGATGGGAAAGAATAAAAGGGAAACTGGCGGAAACTGTTTTACACAGAGAGTGGTACACAAAGGGAATGAGCTGCCAACGGAAGTGGTTGAAGCATTTATATTAACGATATTTAAATGGCATTTGGGCAAGTACATGGAGGGGAAAGGACGAGAATGCTATGGGCCAAAGTGCTGGGAAATGAGGTTAGTGTGGTTGGATCTTTGGGTCAGCATGGACGAGTTTGGGCTAAAGGGCCTCTCTGCCTCTCTCCATGATGTTGGACTTGATGACTCTACAAATAGAACAGCATTTGGGTCAAAATCTCATTTTTCCTTTGGTCATGAGTTCGAATCATATTTGGACAATGTTCTTTCAAGTTAACATTTGCAGATATTTTGCTTTCCAGTTCGGTATCGACAATACGTGTGTGTGTGTGTGTGTGTGTGTGTGTGTGTGTGTGTGTGTGTGTGTGTGTGTGTGTGTGTGTGTGTGTGTGTGTGTGTGTGTGTGTGTGTGTGTGTGTGTGTGTGTGTGTGTGTGTGTGTGTGTGTGTGTGTGTGTGTGTGTGTGTGTGTATTTCTCAGTATTTTTCAAAGAAAAATATCAATGTACATATTTGCAATATCCTCTCGTCATTCCTCATTCCATCATAGTTTGAGCAACTTTGTTTTGGTCATAAACGTGTTGTTTTAGCAGATTAAAGAAATCTGCCTGATTTGTTCCTAACACTGACCCTGACACACTCTAAGAACTATATCATTGGCAATATCACCAACATAGTTTTAATTATTTTTTGTGGTCAGTATCAGCCAACGTTAGTGTCGAGGAGTTAATTGGAGGGGAGTTTGAGGGATAGGATTTACATCTATTTAGAAAGACAAGGACTGATTACGGATAGTCAATATGGATTTGTGTGATGGAAATCATGTCTAATTAATGTGATTGAGTATTATGAGGAGGTGACAAAGAAGATTGAAGAAGACACTGTGGTATATATTGTTTACACAGACTTCAGCAAGGCATTAATAAGGTTCCCCATCGTAGACAGATTACTAAAATTAGGTTATATGTCATCTAGGAAAAACTAACGAATTGGATGCAAAATTGGATTGAAGGTAATGTTTTCCAGACTGAAGACCTGTTGCCAGCGGCGTGCTGAAAGAATCAGTGCTGAGCTCACTGCTTTTCATCACGGCTATAAAAAACTTTGAAGTGATTATCGGAGGCTTGGTCAGTAAGTTTACAGATAACATCACCAAAGTGGTGCAGTGGACAGTAAAAGAAGATTATCTCAGAATATAACGAGATCCTTGACCATCAATGAGGCAAGGACTGGCAGATGGAGTTTAATTTAGATATCTGTGAGGTTTTGCATTTTGGTAAGTTAAAACAGGGTGGTGCCCTGGGGAATGTTGCTTAACAAAGAGAACTACGGGTGAAAATTCAGAGTTCCTTGTAAGTGGAGTGTAGGTCGGTAGAGTGGTGAGGAACGTGGTTGACATGCTTGCCTTAATCGGTCAGAGCATTGAGTATAGGAGTAGGGGTTGCGTGTTGCTCTTGTACAGGACGTAGATGAGGCCACTTTAAGAATACTGCGTACATGTCAGTTGAGTCTGCTAAAGGATGGATATTGTTAAGCTTGAAAGGGTGCAGAAAAGATTTACAAGGATTTTGTGGAACCTGAGGGATTGTGCTACAGGGAGATGATGAACAGGTTGAGGCTTTTTCCCCTGGAAACCAGAGTTTGAATGGTGACATGACAGAGGTTTAATAAAGTCCTGAGGGGCATGGATAGTCTGAATGGGCAAGATTTTTTCCCCAGGGTCAGGGCGTCCAGAACTAGACGGCAAAGGGTGCAGGTGACAGGTCAAAGACTTAGAAGGGACCTGAGGGGAAACTTTTTCACACAGAGGCTTGTGGGTGTACTGTCAGAGGAAATGGTGAAAGCGGGTACAATTGCACGTTTAAAATGTATCTGGATAGGTACATAAATAGGAATGGATCATGTGATGTGGGCCAAATGCTGGCAAGTGGGACGAGATCTGATTAAGATGCCAGATTGGCCTGGACAATTTGGACAAAAGGATCTGTTTCCACGCAGTATGATTCTCTTCTTCTCACAACAGGATGAGGGAAAATTCAAAAAGGGCCATTCGAATGTGAATTCTCTTCCCCAGAGGTTTGTGGTGCCTCTTTGATTACAAGTATTCACAGCTGTGTTAGTTAAAAATTTGACAGAGAACTGTTTCATGGATAATGGGACACAGACAGGAAAATGAGGCTCAGACCACAATCTGATCAGCCACAATTTTAATGCCTGGTGGAGAAGGCTCAAATTCTCTAATGACTCTCTTCTGCTTCTCAGTCCCATGTTTCTGCATTCCATTTAACCCCGCAAATCTGCTAGCAATGGCTTCCCCTCTTTGTAACTTGTGCTTCATTTGTTGATCATGTTGTAGGTCCGGATTCACTGTGAATACAGCCCCCAAATCTCACCCAGCGACGGCTCACAAAATCCGCTGGTCTCACTGATTGCAACATTCTGTAAAAAACCTTCCAGGAAAATAACACCAACTATACTTTACACCTGAATGGGTTCAGCTTAGACAAATGATCCTGGAAATCCCAGAGTATATAGTACAGTGCCCTGCTCCTCCCAGTTTACACAGCTTCCCTTCTTTGTAGTCTCAGCTCCATTTGTTTACCATGGACCCAGGCACACTGTATATGCAGTATTCAGAGTGGGGTCCCCAGACCCTCGGGGATCCCTGAATGAACCAAGTAACTGACATCACAATCCTGAGAACACCATCCACAGAGCCTCCACTCACTTTCTAGATGACAGCAGCAATCAATTCCCCACACACATAGTGCATCCTTTCAATGTTGAAAATGCCTCGGTCTCCTCAGTTTCGCTTCCTGGCTGAGAAAGCTCTTACATCTCCACACAGTCGCACAGTAACAGTTCCTCTCACCAAATAAGCAGTTGACAATGGAAATTACGATTCTCTATATCTTAGCGACTATAAGTATTGCTGATGGAGTTGATCACCACACTCAGAGACGGGAGACAGAGGGAACATAACTCACGGTAAGCAGGGGCATCCCATAATAAGTATGATATTCAGGAATATGTGAAAAGGGGAAATATTAGAATAACTTCCCATTCTGTTTTCCTTCCAGTTCATCATCAGCAATCCTTTAGCTTGCTTTAACTTTCTCTCTCTCTCTTACACACACACACACTTTCTCTCTCTCTTTCTCTCTCTCTCTTGCTGGACATCATTTACTCAACACAAACCTCCCGCTAACACTTCCAACCATCCCTGATACAATAATAATTTTTTTCCCAGTTGCATTCAGTTTTGATAGGTTCACTGAACTCGAAACTCTATTTGTGTTTCTTCCGACAGACTTCCATACCTGTTGAGATTCTCCAACATTCTTTCAGACGGTGGAGAATTTTATTTCAGATCGCCAGCCTTCACATTTCCTTGTTGTTGTTGTTTCGCGGGATGCCAGCATCACTGGCAAGGGCAGCATTTGATGTCCATCCTAACTGCCCTTGACCACGCGGCCATTTGTCAAGGCAATATGGAGGCAACCACATTGTTGTGGATCCGAGGTGACACTTAGTTCAGACAGGGCAAAAATGTTAGGTTTCTTTTCCAAAGGTTATCAATAAAATAAGAAAAGAAATCCTGATGTTTTATGGTTACCATGAGTGAAATTAGGTTTCATTCCAATTTTTGCCATTGGAATTTAAATTTAGTCATCGACTATGGTAGGATTTCAGACAATGCTTCTGGAGTTATAACCTGTGCCTCTGAGTTACACAGTCAGTGACATTATTACTCTGTTTAAGAGTCCCTGTTGTGAAGTAACTGTAGAGACAAGAATAAGTTTGTGGTCAAACTATTTGTAACTGGAAGAGAGGTCAGTAGAGAACTGGAGTCATAAAATCTGTCATTAACGAAGGGGTAGATGATGGCGAAGTCAGCAACAGAACTCAGGCAGAGCTGGAGATTGGGGATATTATGAAGATGGGTGTCGGCAGGTTTGATCACAGAGAGAATATGGAGATATAAAACAGTTCACAATAAAAAGGAGACTCAAAGTTCCGAACAGTCTTATTCCTTCTCAGATGTTTATGAGTAAGTAGTTTGGAAATGCATGAGAAGGAAATGGCGTTTGTGGCTGAAAGTTTATGTTTCTGTTAAATATAATCACCCAGAATAGCAATAACATACAGCATCATTTGTAGAATTGGCAGAGATAGACTTACCAGGCACACCAATAATAGCGAGGATGGGATAGTACCCAGCTTGAATAATCAACAGTACGACTTCTATCCGCAACTCTAACTGTGGCCAATCCTGAGAAAGATAGTAAAGACCCAAGGATAAACTTCTGTCCATTGTTGGAACGTTCCAGTCTTATATTCTCAGATTCTGATCCATTGTTGGACCATTCTAATGTTCTCAGATTCTGATCTCTCTCTCTTTCTCTGTAGCTGCTGATCCCAATCTTGTTGAGGTTGACTCTGCGCCAAATATTATGGCATAACCAGGTGAAATAAGTCCCTAATTATGGAAGAGGGAAATCCTCCAGTGACCCAGTTAGATCCAGGAAGACTGATATTAATCATAGTCACTGAACAAACAGCTCCAGTTAACCCATTTCACGGCAACTCTGATATATCACAATAATACTTGGTGTGGCTGGGATTTTGATATCGCTGATTATTGGGTTCATGGCAAATCTCTAGTTGTAAACATAGAGGGGAGGGAGAGAGAGAGAATTCTTTCTCTTCACAAGCCCGATGATTCTGCTGTGTTTTGGTAGTATAGGAATTGCTGAGCTCCCGAGGCAGTCTGTGTCTGATCACCTGGCCTGCTTCATCTTTTCGTTTTATTTATTTATGTTTAACTTTGACTTTTGTCTGTCCAGCATGAAACGGCTTAGGTGGGTTTAAGCATTTTAGAGAGACACGTACAGGGCCATAGACGATGTAGATACAGTCCATTCCTAGTGTTCTTGCAGCCGCGGCCTGGTCCTGTGGAGTGATCGTCAAACTCTCACAGAACCAGGATTCTTAGTTTTACCTTTTGCCAGTTATTGCTGGAGTCTTAGCAGGATTGGAAGGCAGGAAATCTCTCCCGGGTGCTACTCACTGTCTCTGTGATTTCTCTCGGAACTGTCTTTTGATCTTCTTTCCTCCTTGATTGGAGAACTGCATGTCAGACAATCTGTTTCCTGCATTTGTTTTTTGACATTTGTGTGCTTATTGGATGATACCATATTGGAGCAGTTACTGCATAGTAGTTAAATAAACTATTATTCTGCTAAGTTTTCCAACAGAATTATGTTATTGCAAGTTCCTTTTCCTTTTGTTGTTGTCTTTTATCAACAGTTTTCACGTAAATTGTGTTTTGCTTAATGTCGAATATTTTGACCAAGTAAATTCTATTTCAAACACAGCACCTCACATATACCAGCGGAATGGGCCGAGCTGGAGGAGTGATAATCATGTCAGGAATTATATCGGATACTCAATCCACCTCTCAGATCCAGCCCGGACACATATAAGCCCAGATGAGATACCTGCTCAGCATGAAGCACTGCGTGGACCAGGCTAGTGTACTGCTCAGCAATCCGTCGAGGATCGAACACTGTTTAGAGCTCACCAGTTCACGACTTATCGGTCCAACAGTGCACTGATCTATAAACTTGTACTAGATGATCTGTTCAGCACAGGGCGCTGTGCAGAACACACAAAGGCATTGTTTTATACACACGCACTGGATATCTGTGCAGTATGGGGAGCTGTGCAGTGAATAGCAGTGAATGCATCTATTAATCTGGAGCAGTTGCCTTCCCACCATACACAGCTGTGTACACCCATCACTGCATTGCTGAGTAACATTGTGGTAGATCACTGCCCAGCGTGGGGAAACTTGCAGCTCATGCTGGAAGTGACAGGATGTGCAGCTCCTTCCATTTACAGCTCCTTATCTACATTGTGGCATGACACAGGGCTGCTGTGGATGTGAAACTCACTGCCAGAGAGAGATGGCGGGGGAATTAGTTGAAATACCAACAAATGGGAGGAGCTTGGATAAAAGAGAAGGGGAGATTGAGAGAGAATTTCAGAGAAGGATCTGATGGTAGGTTTAAAAATTGTGAAAGGAAAACATTTCGATAGCAGCTTGCAGTATAGGCCACTGTTTACAGGAATGGTGGGTGAGCAGGATATTGGTGTAAGTTAAGATGATGGAGAGTTTTGGATAAGCATTTTTGCTGCAGCTTTGTAATTGGGAGTAGGTTCAGAAGAGTCTTCGACTCATTGGTCTGAATCTGACAATAATTTGTCTCAGTGCCATTTTCATTGAGTGTGACAGAAGGATCGTCTGCACGAGGCCGAGCTAGTTTCCTGGTGTTATCTTATCGAACTCACCTCATTAACTATCCACCCCACTCCATGGTGTCCCTCTCATTCAATGCCAGCCCGATTCTCCCACGCATCATGGCTGGAGGTACACATCATCTCCCGGATGCCCATGGATATTCAGTGATCCCTGGTACTGCTGCCATCATTAAAAGGCCAATGGGCACACGGTTGAGCTTTCTCAGTTTGGAGCTGCCCTGCATAGTTTACCGAGCCAGGCAGATAAGGGGAAATTACAGCACAGCTTGTCGACAGGGGCACGGAGGTCCTGGTGAATAGTCTAGTACAGAGGGGGACAATTCTCTTCCCAGAGAGAGCCGCACCACCAGACCCACCGAGAATGGTCTGAGCACACAACCCAGCTCAGTACAGTATCTGCGGTCCGAAGAAAAGTCCAGCAATACTGGAAAAGCACCTTCCCCGCTCTGTCAGGATACGGGTCACTGTATTCTCTCTACTCTCTCACACACACTGTATATCTGTTAGCGCCTTCACCAGAATAAGGCTCCATGACTCTCACCACTGCAATGCAGCACCTTCTCTCTCTCTCTCTCAATCCTACGCAATGCCCCCACATGATAATAAAATGTTCTTATGAGTACAGTTTCTAGAATTCTCTGGATAATATCATTTGTACAATGTTCCATATAATTTTAAAAATAATTCAACTTTAGCAAAATGTTCATCCCCCAGTATGTGACACATCAGAGGAAGGAGCAGAGTTTTATTTTTTTTTACAATCACTCAGGATAAAAGTGCATCATGAGGCCATTAAGCCGCTCAAATATGCTCGCTATTCAGAAAAAGGGAGAACCTAAACACTTGAAGACTCACTCTCTTCTTGAAGACAGGCGCCACATTGGAGTTTCGCCATTTTCACTGGAACACTCCTGTAATCCCAAGAGTTATGGAATATTTCACACAGTGCCACCAGTCACTCTGTAACCACTTCTATTAAAGCAAGCTATGAATTGCTGATGAGCCGTATACCCTTGGTCTTTTCTGTTTGAGAAAAGCCTTGTTCGTTTTGTTAGAGACAGTGCAAAACTTTCATCTGACTACAATTTTGTTTATAATATTGAAACACTTTGTGCCTTCCCCTGTGAGGAACGATGTAAAATACTGTTTTAAATTCTCTGCGTGTTCCCTGAAACCAGTTACCCAGTCACAGCCTCCAGGTGTCCCATATATTCTTTCCTGCCTTTCTTCCAAGGGTCACACGCACATCATGAACGTTTTTTTATTCGATATGGGAAAACTCTTGTGGTTAGTTTTTTTTTTCATATTTCTTGCCAGTTTGGGAGTATTTTTCTTTGTATTTTGTTTTGTACAATCTACTTCTGGTTCCAAAAGCAAACTTCCCAAATGTGGCCGACGCTAGAACTCACCAATTTGAATTCATTAGTTTGTGATTGATTAGTATCTATCACAGCCTTTGTGCATCATGGGTGGTTCATCTTCACATCTTCATTTCATATTCTTTTTGACCAGAGTCAATAATAGCTGAGCGTTATTAAGCAGTACCTGCTTAAATGTTCCCCCACCCACCACACATCTGCTGACCTTCACCTGTGTCTATTTTCACACTCCGTATTTGATCAGATATATTACATAAATCTGAATTTGAAATGCCTGGCTCTTTTCAGTCATTCAGGGGGAATCTACGTATGTAGACGAACACATGGAGAGTAACTCCATTCTCTCAGTTTTTCTGGCTCTCTCATTTCTGTTCAATGATGTCACATTCCAATGGGAATCTTCCTACTTGACATCCTTTTCTCTCAAACGAGAAATCCCCTCACTCTGATGGACTGAGCCTTCAGCTGTGACTGTCCCGTCTCCCTCACTTCTGCCCTCACTCCATCCCCTCCTTCGCAGAACAATGATAGATCTCCCCTTACCCTCACCTTCCTACTGCACTAGAATCCACATTCACTGTATCATCCTCCGCCACTTCCACCACCTCCAGCAGGACAGCACTATCAAACATATTTTCCACTCCCGTCCACTTTCAGTATTTCACAGAGACTATTCTTTTTGTGGCACGTTCCATCACCCCGAACATGGCACCTTCCCATGTAAATGCAGAAGCTGCAACATTTGACCTCTTCCCTCCTCACTGTCCAAGCCCTAAACACACATTTAAGGTGAATCAGCATTTCAGTTGTACTCTTTCAATCCAGTCTCCTGTCATTGTTGCTCACAATGCAGTCTCCTTTACATTAGTGAGCCAAACAGAAACTGCTTTGAGGTACATCTACACTTTGTCTGTAGGAATGACCGTTTCCTTCCGATTGCTCCCCATTTCAATAACCTACATTGCTCTCAGAATAATGAGAATTCTTTGAGGAGGTAACGACGCGTTGAACCAGAGAAAGTTACCTATTTGAACTTCCAGAAGGCCTCTGATATGGTACCGTACAGGAGGCTGCAGAGTACGATAAGGACCCATGATGTCAGAGGCCAGGTACTAGGATGGATAAAAGGTTGGCTCTCTGGCAGGACGCATAGTGAGGATAAAGTTGTTCCTCTCAGGATAGCAGCCGGTGATTAGCAGTGTTCCACAAGAGTCAGTGTTGTGACCACAGCATTTCACTTTATAGGTTAATTATCTGAGTGGTGGTACAGAAGGCATTCTGACTACGTTTGCAGACGATACAAAGATAGTTGGAGGGGCATGTAGTATTGAGGAGTCAGGGAGCCTGCAGAAAGGTTTTGACAGTTTAAGAGAGTGAGGGAGGAAAGGAGTAGCAGATGGAATCCAATATGGGAGAGTGTGAGGTCATGCACTTTGGTATGAAGAAGACAGGCATGGACTATTTACTAAATGGGGAAACAATTCAGAAATCTGAGTAACAAAGTGACTTGGGATTCCAAGCGCCGGATTCACCTTAGATAAACATGCAGGTTGAGTCAGTAGTTAAGAAGGCAGATACAATGTTGTCATTCATCTCGAGAGGAGTAGGATATAATGGTGGGGATTCTGAGGCTTTCTAAGGCTCTGGTCAGACCACATTTCCAGCACTTTGTGCCTCATACCTCAGGAAGTATGTATAGCCTTGGTGTGTGTCAAGAGAAGGTTCAGCAGAAATGAAAAACTTAACACCTGAGGAATGTTTGAGGTCTCTGGGTTTATACTCGATGGAGATTAGAAGAATGAGGGGGGATCCAATTGAAACATACAGAATACTGAATGACCTGGATACAGACAAAACTGGAAGGACGTTTGCACTGGCAGGAGGACACAGGCTTAGAGCAAAGGGAAAACCCATGAGAACGGAGATAAGATGAAACGTCTTTAGCCAGAGAGCGGTGAAATTGTGGAATTCCTTATCACAGAAGGCTGTGGAAACCAAATCATTTGGCACCAACGATATGGCCTGGAAAGGAACTGAGGATCTGAAAATTGACTACAGAGAGTTAGTTTGGAAGCTGAAGAGTAGGACGAGTAGAGTAGTGATCTCAGGTTTGCGACCAGTGGCATGAGCTAGTTCGATGAGGAACAGTCAGCGAATGCAGCTTTACACGTGGCTGCGAGACTGGTGCAGGAGGGAGGACTTCAGATACTAGACCTTCGGGATACCTTCTGGATAAGGTGGGACCTGTACACGAAGGACGGGTTGCACCTGAACTGGTGGGGCACAAATGGCCTGTTTGGGAGGTTTGCTTGTGTGATTCTGGCGGGTTTAAACTACTGATTCTGGCAGGGGGGTAGGAATCAGACCACATGACTGAGAGGGGGTTAGTTGCAGACGGGACAATGACAGGGCATATTGAACCTATAAGGAAGGTTTCTCACGCGATGAAACAAAGGGATCGGTTAAAGTGCGTCTGCTTTAATGCAAGGAATGTCCGAAATAAGAGTGACTAACCTAGAGCATGGATCAGTACTTGGGGCTACGATGTCGTGGCCATAACGGAGACGTAGGTTTCACATGGGGAGGATGGCTGCTTGATGTTCCAGTGTTTAGAACGTTTAAAAATGCTTTGGGGTAGCACGGTGGCACAAAGGCTAGCACTGCTGCCTCACAGCGCCAGAGACCCGCGTTCAATTCGCACGTCAGGGAACTGTCAGTGTGGATTTTGCAAACTTTCCCTGTGGATTTCCTCTGGGTGCTCCGGTTTCCTCCCATAATCTAAAGATGTGCAGATTAGGCGAATTGGCCATGCTAAATTGCCCGTAGTGTTAGATGAAGGGGTAAATGTAGGGGAATGGTTTTGGGTGGCTTGCTCTATGGAGTGTTGGTGTGGACTTGTTGGGCCAAAGGGCCTGTTTCCACACTGTAAGTAATCTAATCTACTCTAAAAAAGGATAGGGTGGGTGGAAAATGAGGAGGGGGTGTAGCATTGCTAATCAAAGAGTGCGTCACAGCTACAGCAATGAAGATTGTTGAGGAAGGTTAGTCTATTGAGTCAGTATGGGTGGAAGTTAGGAACAGCAAGGGAACAGTCACCGCATTTGGGGATTTTCTACAGATCACCTAATAACAGTAGAGAGACTGAAGATCTCATAGGCGGGCAGATTCTGGAAAAATGCAAAAGTAGCAGGATTATAGTTATGGGTGATTTCAACTTTTCCAATATCGACTGGAACCTCCTAAGTGTAGATGGTGTGGATGTAGCCGGTTTTGTCAGGTGTGTTCAAGAGGGTTTCCTTGCTCAGTATGTGTACGGACCGTCGAGGGGAGAGGTTATTTTGGATTTGGTGCTCGGCAACGAGCCGGGACAGGTGTCAGAACTCACGGTGGGAGACCACTTTGGTGAAAGTGATCGCAACTGCCTCACATGCAGCATTGTCTGGGAGAGTGAAAGGAGCAGTTTCTGAGGGAAGATATTTACTTGTGGAAAAGGAAATTTTAATGCTGACAGTCAGGAGTTGGGAAGTACAGACTGGGAGCAATTGTTCCACAGAAAGGGAACAGCAGACATGTGGGGACTGTTTAAGGAGCAGTTGTTGCGACTGATACACAAATTTGTTCCTCTGAGAAAGGGAAGAAGGGGTAAGATTAAAGAACCTTGGATGACGAGAACAGAGGAACGTCTCGTAAAAAGGAAGCAGGTAGCTTACGTAAGATGGAGGAAGTAAGGATCTAGCACAGCTTTAGAGGATTACAGGCTTGCTAGAAAGGAGCTCAGAAAAGGACTGAGGCGAGCCATGATGAGGAACGAAAAAGGCTTGGCAGGAATGATTAGGGAGAATCCAAAGGCATTTTTCTCATACGTGAGGAATAAGAGAATAATCAGAGAGAAGGTAGGGCCGACCAGGATTAGCGTAGGGAACTTATGCGTGGAGTCTGAGCAGATAGGGAAAGCCCTCAATGAGTTTTTTTGCTTCGATTTTCACCAAGGAAAGTGAACTTGTTGTAAATGAAACTTAGAGGAGCTGGCCCAGATCAATCTTGACCAGGTCAAGATTGATGAAGTTGATGTGCTCGCAATTTTGGAAAGTATTAAGCTGGATATGTCCCAAGGGCCAGACCAGATTTATCCGAGACTGCTCCAGGAAGCAAGAAAGGAGGTTGCTAAGCCGCTGGTGAGGATATTTGCCTTCTCACTCTTCACAGGAGTCGTACCAGAGGATTAGAAGGAGGCAAATGTTGTTCCTTATTTCAAGAAAGGTAATAGGGAAATCCCTGGCAGTTAGATACCTGTCAGTCTTACGTCTGCGGTCAGCAAAGTTTGGAAAAAAATCTGAGGGATAGGCTTTATGACTATTTGGCAAAGCATTGGGTGATTAAAGGCAGTCAGCATGGTTTCATGAGGGCATGTAATGCCTCACAAATCTTATTGATTTCTTTGAGGAGGTGTCAAGACAGGTCAACGACGGTCGAGCAGTGGATGTGATGCATGTGGACTTCAGCAAGGTATTTGATAGGGTTCCCCATGGAAGGCTCATTCATAAAGTCAGGAAGTATGGGATACAGGGAGATTTGGTTATCTGGATTCAGAATTGGCTGGTTGGCAGAAGGCAGACAGTAGTTATAGATGGAAAGTATTCTGCTTGCAGGACAGTATTGAGAGGGATCTCACAGGGCTGTGTTCTTGGGCCTCTGCTCTTTGGAGTTTTTATAAATGACTTGGATGAGGAGGCTATGGTGTGGGTTAGTAACTTTGCTGATGACACAAAGGTTGGAGGTGACGTCGATAGGCTACTGTAGGCTGCAGAGCGACATAGACAGGATGCAGAGCTGGGCTGATAAATGGCAGATGGAGTTTATCCTGGATAAATGCAAAGTGATGCTTTTTGGAAGGTCAAATTCGAATCCTGAATATAGCATTAAAGACAGGATTCTTGGCAGTGTGGAGTAACAGAGGGATCTGGGTGCGCAGGTGCATAGATCCCTCAAAGTTGCCACCCAGGTGGATAGGGTGATAAGAAAGCATATGGTGTTTTGGCTTTCATTAATAGGGGGATCGTGTTTAAGAGCCGTGAGGTTTTGCTGCAGTTCTACAAGCCCTGATGAGACTACACTTGGAATATTGTGTCCAGTTGTGGACGCTCTACTATTGGAAAGCTCAGAGGCTTTGGAGAGGGTGCAAAGAATGTTTACCAGGATACTGCCTGGATTGCTTTATGAAGAAAGGTTGAACGAGCTTGGATCTTTCTCTCTGGAGACAAGGAGGAGCGAGGAGAGCTGATCGAGGTGTACAAAATAATGAGAGGAATAGATAGTGTCAATACCCAGAGACTTTTCCCCAGGGCAGGATTGACTAGTACGAGAAGTCATAGTTTGAAGATATTAGGAGGAAGGTAAAAGGGAGACGTCAGAGGTAGGTTCTTTATGCAGAGAGTTGTGAATGCATGGAATGCATTGCCAGCTCTGATGGTGGAAGCAAAGTCATTGGGGACATTTAAACGACTGTTGATCATGCACAGGGATAGCAGTGAGTTGAAGGGTGCGTAGGTTAAATTATTACATTTTACATTGGGATTAAATCTCGGGACAAAATCGTGGCCCAAAGGGCCTGCTCTGTGCTGTACTGTTCTATGTTCTATGTTCTATTTAGGATATTTAAAACAGACTCAGATAAGTTTTGATTGACAAGGGGATCAAAGACTATTGAGAGGAAGCAGGAAAATGGGGTTGAAAATCTCGAATGGCGGAGCAGACTTGATGGTTAGAATGGCTTCATTGCTGTTCGTATAGAGTTGTGGCCTTATAATTGTTCGGTCCTGTATGGCACGGTGGCTCAGTGGTTTGCACTGCTGCCTCACAGCATCAGGGAACTGGGTTCGATTTCCTCTGGGTATTCTAGTTTCCTGTCACAGTTCAAAGTTGTGCAGGTTACGTGAACTGGCCATGCTGAATTGCCGATGTTGATGTTAGGTGCAATAATCAAGGGTCTGCGTTTAGTATTAGAGTAGAGAATGGGATTGGTTTGCATACACTTTGGAGGGTCAGTATAAACCTATTGGGCTGAAGGGCCTGTTTCCACACTGTCGGGATTCTAAGAAAATGCAGGTTGCTGCAATGTTCCAATGAAGCGCAACCCAAGCTCGAGTAACACCTCACTTTACACTTTGGTACATTACAGTCTGTACGAGTTAATATTCAATTCCATAAATTCACAGCCTGAACCCATTATGGCTGTTCTCCATTTTCCATACACTCTCCCTCCTGGGCTCCCTAAGTTCGTGTCTTGTTTTGCTCCATTCAACAGAGAAAATCATTTTTTTAAATATTTATACATTAATTTACACCCATTATATATCTGTGTCTCTTTCACCACAATTTCAAGCCCATTTGTCTTTCACACTTGGTGTCCAAACACTCTTTCCCACCTCTGCCAAGATACTAAAGCGCTCACTTTCCAATCCTTGACACGTCTGAAGAAGATTTGCACTGGACTTGAAACATTAACATTGTTTCTCTGTCTCTGCAGATGTTGCCAGACTCCTGAGTTCCTTCAAAAATGAAAAGTTACAGAATACATTTTCGATATAGCAAAGATCATTGGATACAGGAAATCTGAAACAAAAACAAAAATTGTTGGACTTACTGGGTGCTTTGAGGAACAGTCACAGAACCCAAAAGATTAACTCTGCTTTCACTCCACAGATGCTGCCAGACTTGTCAGTGTCTTCAGCAATTTCTGGTTTTGAACAAGTTTCAAACATTGTGTCAAAGCTGCTCACACGCCTCTCCAACATGGAGCGCCATACACCGGGAAGTGAACGATTATGCAAGGCATACAAATTCATTTGCTCTGAAACTACATAAGGCTGTCATCACCGACACTGCAGAATCATGGTCATGTAGAGAAACAGGGAAACACAGTCGCTTTAAACAGAAGATAGTATTACCGGAGGGGAAGAGATTCAGGTGAAAACGTTAAATGCTTTTGAGGAATGCGACAAATTGCAGGCATGGCATCATGAAGATACCCAAACAGGATGAGAATTTTTTAAAAAGGAAGCGTTCCCACATCAGAAACCTGGATAGGGCACTGTGTACAGGGGAGAAGGGTGACTGGGTCCCCCTGCGAATGAGGACAGGCAGCAGAATTGTATTGAAGATATTGCAGCACAAACTGGGCATTCATGTGATGCTGCAAATCATAGCAGCTGTAGTTTCATCATCAGCAGCAGTTGAATTATATTCAACCACAATATAATCTCTCAGTCTACCATGACCATGAAGCCGATCTCTGTTTCAGTGATGAGTGTGGGTGAACATGCCATGGTCAGAACCGTGTGTACATAAACCTGATGACAACCCATTCAAGCTACCGCACTTACTGCTTACATTAACAAACAGTAGAACTAACATCTGATAGAGAGGGCGCCATAATCCCAAGGCTGTGACCACTTCTTTTAAAACCAGCTATGAATTACTGCTGATCTGTCTACTCTTACTCTTACCTGTTAGAAAAATCCTTGTTTATTTTGTTCGAGACGGTTCAAGAACGTCCCTCCTATTAACATGTTGTTTACATCATTGAAATACTTACTGTACCTTCCCCTGTGAGGAATGATGCAAAATATGGGTGTAAATTATCTGTCTCCTCCCTGTAGCCAATTCTTCAGTCACTCCCTCCAATTATCCTCAGTATACTTTCCTAATTAATTTCACCTAAGATCACACACTCATCTTGAACTTTTTTTATATGCTCGGAAAAGCTCGTGCTGCTTGTTTTTGTATTTCTTGCCAATTGACTACATCATGTCTTTTATCCCCTTTTCCTCGCTTTCTAGATTCATACAGTCATATAGAGCACAAACAGACCCTTTGGTCCAACGTGTCCACGCTGACCAGGTTTTCCAAACTAAACTAGCCCCATCTGATTGCATTTTGTCCATATGCCTCTACACTTTTCCCATTCATATGTTTGTCCGAATGAGTTTTAAATGTTGTAGCTGTACTTGCATCTCCCACTCTTCCTCAGACAGCTCATTCCATATACACACATCACCCTCTGTGTGAAAACGTTGAGTCTTTGTCAATTTCGAATCTCCCCTCTTTCACCTTAAACCTGGTTCAACCTCTATGGTTGAACTCCCACACCCCGTGGAAAAGACCTTGGCTGATCACTCTATCCATACCTCTCATGATTTTATAAACTTCTACAATTTTTTTTATAAACCTCAACCTCTACGCGCTATCTGACATCGTCAAGCATTTAAAGATAAGCACTGCAAATTTGAAACAGTGTTCAAGTGACAGGTAAATGACACTCAGCCCAAGTTTCATACTGTGATTTGTTTTTTCTCCATGTTATAATACTAAAGCAGCAGGAAACTGTTACGAGTACCAATAAGAAGTCAAACACCAGAATTGCTTTGTCCAAATGGGGCGATGATATCTACAGTGAAAGCACATCACTGGCCTGAACCATGTAAGAAGGGGAATTCTTGTACCACACGGTCAGCCTTTAGCAGAGTGAGATGAAGGCTGAGTATACCTTTTGAAATTTGGATCACAGTGTGAATTCAGTGCAATGGGGGAGAGGTGTTTTCAATAAGGTTTACTCAAAGAAGGAAACTTTCCGGAGTGAGATGTGTGGGAGGTGCAAAACAGCATGAATGGAGAGACCGAGCCACACTGAGACCAAAGACAAAGTGGCAGCACTAAACGCAGCTTGATGTTGCTGAAGAGTTGGTAGACTTGATCAAGGAGATTCAGTTGAAGTGGGGAGGGACCATAATGTAAGAGAATGTACTCTATAATTTGAGAGGGAGAACCTGGAATCACGAAGGGGACACAAGCAGGGAAGAGGATAGAGCAGCAATTGCAGCAGTTTCTGGGGGGAATTCAGGAAGCACAGCTGAAATTCATGCCCAGCATCTGCTTCTGGTCCCTGAAATAAATATCCTAAATCTGGCCCTCCAGTAATGCTCATCAATGGTATCCTTGAGAGCCTTTGTCAACCATGGGTGCTTCATCTTCTTATCGAGTTCTTCTTTTTGAACAGAAACAATAATTACTGAGCGGTTTGGGATATCTGTTTGAATGTCTGCTCACGTATACTCACTGGCCTTCCTCTGGGTCTATTTTCACATTCCGCTTCAGACCAGATGTGAGGCAGAAATCCTCAATTTAGATGCCTGGTTCTTTTCAATCAATCAAGGGGAACTTCTGCATGTGGCTGAAAACAAGATCAGCGGAAGATGACTCCATTCTCCAAGTTTCTGCATCTCTGTTGTTTCTGTTTGACGATGCCACATTCCTGTGAGCTGCGTCTAACGCGACCTCATTTTCCTTCAAACCAGAAATCCCCGAACTCTTGTGGACAGGGCCTTCAGCTATGACTGTCCCATCTCCCACAGTGTTGCGCTCAAACCGTCCCCTCCATCCCAGAACAATGATAGATTCCTCCTTGCCCACACTTCCTCCTGCACGAGAATCCACATTCACATATTCATCTTACGCAATTTCCACCATCTCCAGCAGGACAGCATCATCAAACACATCTTCCCCACCCGCCCACTGTCAGTATTTGACAGCGACTGTTCCCTCTGTGTCACCGTCCATCACCCCTAACGTTTCCCCACTCCCCATCGCACCATCCCCTGCAATTACAGAAGCTGCATCATTTGTCCATTCATCTCATCCCTCCTCACTGTCCAAGGCCCAAAACATAGCTTCCAGGTGAAGCAGCATTTCACTTGTAAACTTTCAATCTGATCTCCTGTCATTGTTGCTCATAATGCAGTCTCTTTATATTGGCGAGACCAAATAGAGATTGCTTTGAGGAACACACCCACTCTGTCAGTAGAAACACCCTGACCTTCTAATTGCTTCCCATTTCAATAACTTACCTTGCTCTCATGCTAACATTTCAGCCATGGGCTGCTGCAATGTTCCAACCCAAGCTCGAGTAACACCTCACTTTACACCTTCGTACGTTACAGCCTTTAGGAGTTAATGTACAATTTCATAATTTCACAGCCTGACCCATTATAACTGTTCTCCAATTTCCGTACAATCTCCCTCCTGGCCTCCCTATGACCTTGCGTGGTTGTATCTTCTTTATCTTTCACTGAATAGGGAGAACCCCATTCACATCTTAATTTAAAGCTATTTCACATGATCGTCTCGTTCACCACTACTAAAATCATGTTTATCTTTTGCCACACCCTCTTTTACCCGTCAACCCACTCCCCACATCTGTCAAGGGATTATAAAGCTCATTTTCCAATCCTTTTCAGTTCTGAAGAAGTGTCATACTGGACTTGAAAGGCTAACTCTGTTTCTCTGTCTCTGCAGATGATGCCAGACCTGTTGAGTTTCTCCAGAAATGAATAGGCTCACAACAAGTTTTCAATTAAACAAATAACTATGGATACTGGAAATGAAAATGCAAAAATTGCTGGAGAAAATGGGAGCTTTGTGGAAGGGTCACTGGTCCTGGAAGATTAACTCTGCTTTCACTCCACAAGATGCTGCCAGACCTGCTGAGTTTCGTCAGCAATTTCTGTTTTTGAACAAGTTCCATAGACGTGTGTTAAAGCTGCTCAAACGCTGTGTCTCACACGGAATGCACTGGGATGTGACCGATAATGCAAGGTGCACAAATTCCTTGATCTGAAACTGCATAAGGCTGGCATTACTGACACTGCAGAGCTCTTAATCTTGGTCAGGGAGAGAAACAGAGGGGAACACATTCACATCAAACAAAGAAGATGGCATTGGGGGAATGGAAAAGATTCAGATGCATATGTTAAGGGGTTTAAGTAAAGTAACAAATTGGAGGCGCGACACCAGGGAGAGACCCTCAGCAGAATCAGAATAGGAAAATGGAAGTGTTACCACATCAGAAACGAGGCTAAGACAGTGAGTACAGGGCTTATGGGTGAATGAGTCTTGGTGTGAACTGGGAGATAGTCAGTAGAATTGAATTGAACATATTGGAGCTCAAAGTGGGCATTCATGTGGTGCGGTAGAATCACAGCAGCAGCAGAATTGTATTCAACTACAATCTGTAACATTTTCCCCAGGATAATCCCTCAACCTACCATTACCATCAAGCTGATCTATGGGCCAGTGACGAGTGCGGGTGAACATGATAGGGTCCGGAACCATGTGTACCGAAACCTAATGACAACCCATTCAAGCTACCGCACTTGACTGGTTATATTCGCAACAGCAGGACTAACATCTGATACAGAGGGCGAAATGCTCCCAAGACTAAGAGATCATATCGAAGTTGTGCAGTGCTGCCACATCCAGACATAAATGTCGATGGACTATTAAACAACTCACTGGAGGAGAGGACTCCATAAATATCGCCATCCTAAAGAACAGGACAGCTCTGTACATCAGTGTAAAAGACACGGTTGTATTATTTGCACCGTCCTCAGCCAGAAGTGTTGAGTTGATGATCCCCCTCACCCTCGTCGTGCTGCCCGCAGAATCACAGATGCCAGTCTTTCTTCAATCTGATTCACAGTATGTGACATGAAGAAACAGCTGAACACAGTAGATACGACAAAGGCAATGGGCCCCGACCTCATTCCTGCAATAGGACTGAAGACTTGAGCTGCACAACAAGCCGTGTCTCTGGGGAAGCTGTTTCATTCCAGCTCCAACTCTGACATCTCCCTGGCAATGTGGAAAATAACTCAGCTATGTCCAATCCCATAACAAGGGAATAACTACAGTCTGACCATTTACCACGCCCTGAGTCCCATCGCAATGATCACATTGGTGGGAGTTCTTTCTGGCAGATCTGTCAAGCAGCACAGAAATAACCTGCTCAGTGTGGTTTCAGATAGGTCCCCATGTGGAGATGGTGCTGTTGTGGAAATATCACTGGATTACTAATCCAGAGCAGGCTAATGCTCTGGCAGCCGGTGGAAGTTATAAATAATAAAATATCGAAATGTAAAACCTGGAGTCAATAACAGTGACCTTGAAACCAATGTCGATTGTAAACACCAATTTCCTTCCTCAATGTACTTTCAGGAATTGAATCTCGGGTGCTTTCCTGGTCTGGCCTAAAAGTGACTCCAGATACACAGATATGTGGAAAAATCTTCAATGGTCTCAGAAACGGCCAAGCAAGACACTCGATTGTATCAAACTGCTCCGAGGTCTTAAAGGATAAAACCGCACAGATCACCCGGCTCCAGCCTCAGTATTGGAACGGGAAACACTATCCTATTGACCCTGCAGAGACCTCCTTCCTAACATCTGTGATCTGGTGGCAACATTTACAGAGCTTTCCCACAGACTGCATAGAAACTTCGGGAAAGGAGTAAATCATTCAACACACTGAGCATCCTCCATTTTAGTTCATGGTGAAAATCTCCTCAATTCAGTTTTTAACACACATATCCTTTAGCATGTTTCATCATCGGAACACATAAAATAGGAACTATGTATTCGCTTTGGTCCATAAATTCTGATCCTCCATTCGATATACAGGCAGTTATCCAATAAGGTGTGTTTATTAAACGCAATTTCGCTGCAACACAGTTAGTGAATTGTGCCTTTTTCTTTACAAAGCGAGCTCCCGTTCACTGTTATGGGAGTCCGTCTCTGGCAGTAGCTGAACAGATAATCCCAGCCTCAGGATCCCTCTGTCTGCCAAATGCACCCTCAGTGTGTGCAGATAATTCAGGAATGTAATCCACTCTGCAAGCCTTGAAACTGTGCCTGAATGTGGGATTTGTAGTCTACATTTAGAAGGAAATTAATTTCAATCCGGGAAGGGAATATTTTGGAGAGAACTGGAATTCCGCATCACGTGGTCAGTCAGCCCGCGCGATTTCTGGTGAAGACCTTGGTGAAAGGTACAGGGCTGTAGTCAGTGACTGTAGTGTTAAAGTGTGGTATTTACTGCACTAACTCATTACAATATACAGTTTAAAGATTTATGTAGCTTGTGCTATTGTTTGCGTTAGGCCGACTATTATTTTTGTTTTGATTTTTACTGGTAATTTTGGGCTTCGCACCGAAACCTCTTTTTTCCATTGGCCCCATTATTTATATTGCACCGTTTTCTATAATACGGTATTCCACAGGAACACAGCTGCCACAGTATTGGATAACTACCTGTAATTATTGCTGATTCTATATCTCCACACCAAACCCCTTCTGTGTCTTGAAATCCTTATTTATATTCAGTACCTTAGCTTTCACAGCCTGATCAGGGAAATAATCCCCCAAGGTCACCAGTCTCTGAGTGCAGACATTTAGTTTCATCTCACCGCACTTTGGCCTGGCTGTACCCAACACTGTGAGCCCGTGTTTTGGACATCCCACCCAGGGGAATTATTATCCCTGCTTCCAATCTGTCTCGCTATGTCAGAGTTTTATATCGTTCACCCATTTTCCGAAACCTCATAGAATACAGGCTCAGTCGCCCCAAACTCTGTTCCCACCACAAGCCTGTCATCCCAGAGATCAGTCTGGTCATCCTCCATTGCTCTCCCTCAATGTCAGGTTTGTCCTTTATTAGGGAAGGAGACCAAAACTGCACACAATACTGCACAATGTTCAAGATGGGGTCTCACCAAGGGCCTGTACAGCTGCAGTAAGACGCCCTTACTCCTGTACTCAAATCATCCTGAAATGAAGGTCAGCATACCATTCATTTTCAACAAAATTGTGTATTCCCGTGACAGCTGAGCCTGCTCTAACCTGAGTGGGAACCTTACAACAAGCTGGTAAAGTGTGGCTGCTGCTGTACAGGGTCTTAGTGAGATCACGTCTGGAGTAATGTGCACAGATTTAATCTCCTCACTAAGAAAGGGTGTTGGTATTAACTCAGATATTATTCCCTCAACGAATTTCTGCAATGAAGGTGTTAATCATAGGATCCCTACAGTGTGGAAGCAGACCATTTGACTCATCGACTCCACGCTAATCCTCCGAAGGCCATCCCATACAAACCCCACTCTCCAACCCCCTCCCCAACCCAATCTCTGCAACCTAGCATTTTCCATGACTAATGCACCTAACTTGCACATCTGGGGACTGTGGGAGGAAACTGCAGTACACGACAGACACCCTTGCATGTACAGGGAGAATGCGCAAACTCCACACAAACAGTGACGCGAGACTGAAATTGAACCCAGATCTCTGGTGCTGAGAGGCAGCAGTGCTAACCATTGAGCTACCCACTGTGGGCAACGCAACCTGCCTGCACAATTCAACACTCGAAATGTGGCATAACAGCAGGGAGATTCCATTAGTCCCCAAACTTGTCACTGTGCAACAGGATGAGGACAATGATATCTTGAGCGGCTTGGTCAGGAACAGGCACAGGACATGCAAGACGTCGAAGCTATAGTGTACGAACACCAGGAGGACATTCAGCCCATCGTGTGTGTAAAACAGGAACAGAATGAGTCCAATCAGCCACCCATGCCCCTCACACAGCAATTGGAGCTGATCTTTCACAGCCTCGTGCCTATTGCACAGGAATTGAAACGGACTGTCATGGTTATGGAAAAGGAAGAACTTAGAATAACCAACATCAATCGGGAATGAAAAGTTATGAGCAAACGATTGAAGATAAATTGTTCGAATCTGTTATTAAGGAATTAACAACATGAGACTTTGAAAGTCAAACCACAACCCATCAAAGTCGACATGATTGTATTAAGGATAAATCATGCTTGAATGATTTTCCTAACTTTTTTAATTAAAACGTGTGACAAACAAGTTGAATAACGGGGATCTGAAAGATGTATTATATCTGGACTTCAAGAAGTCAATGTTTGTCGAAAGATTTATATGCAAGACAAGAACACACGGGGTTAGGACAATTTATTTGCTTGGAGGGAAAATTGGCTAACCAATAAAAAACCATGATATGGAGATGCTAGCTTTGGACTGGGTTGAGTAAGGTCAATAATCATATGGCACCAGGTTATAGTCTGACGGGTTAATTTGAAAACACAAACTTTCATTGTCCTGCTCCTTCGTCAAGTGTTAGAGAGAAAAGAACTTAGGCACGAAATTTATAAGGAAAAGATGAAAGGCTTGTACAACACATGCACATGAATTGATCACATCTAAGATGGCTGCTAAATCTTTAATTGTTTTGAATGGAGATGCAGATTTTGATTGATGAATATGCAAATCCAGAGTTCCTTTCAAGTCCTTCCTGGAGATACCTTCAGGTATTATCGATGTAAAGGAGGTGACCCCTCCAGTCAGCCATCGTATGTTAGGCATGCGGTCTTGTTTGGAGTCTGTATATGTCTTCACCTGGAATCAGACTAGGTTTATTTCCAAAGTAGGAGTTAATAAAATTTCGTATTGACTGACTGTCTACAAGTTGTATTTTTTTTGAGAAAATATCATGCATCTGGAATACAAACCGGCAAATGAAAATTCATCTTACAGATTAGATGTGTTTGTGTGTGTGTGTTTGCGCACACGTGCGTGTGTGTGATTGAAAACAAGGTGGAATGTCTGTGGGAGGAAGAGAGAGTGTGTGTGTTTGTGAGAGAGTGAGGGGGACTATGCGTGTCTTTGGGAGGGAGAGATGGCATGCGTGCGTGTGAGAGAGGGGAGAGTGTGTGTGCATGTGAGAGAGGGGGAATGTGTTTGTGTGCGAGAAGTAGAGGGTGAATTTGCATGGATGTATTTAAAGGGGAGAGGGAACGGATGTGTGTCTCCTCGTTAAAACACAGGCAGGTTTGGCAGATCCCTTTCCCGACAAACACTCTGTGATTTCAGAGCTCCCCCTCTCTGCAGCCTCTGCTCCATTTGTTGTTCATGTTGCGTACCCCGATGCTGTAACTACAGTTCCCATACTCCATCCAGAGTTGGTTCACTAAATCCTCAGGTCTCCCTGAATGTCTAAGGCAGCTCACAGCACAACCTCCAATAAACCATCTCCATCACCACCACTAACCTTTCCATGACAGGAGGCAGTCAGATGCCCCTCAGCTCCTGTTCCTTGACAATAATACTCGAGGGGTTTCCTCATGTTATGGACTGCACAATCAACTGAGAGGGACAAACACAGGCCTTCAGAGGTCAGGCACAGACCAAGTTTCAAAGACGTGTCTCAAAGCTGCTGGAACCCCCTTTCCAACTTGGAGCAACAGCCTGCCACATACCATTGCCTTGTTTCTGAGCTTCACAATGCCAGCACTCGATACACTCGGGAGTGAAAAAAGCAACACCTGGGAAAGGTACAGAAAAACAAACAATTAATTAACTGATAGCATGTTGTGAAAATATGGATAAGGAGACAGGGGAGTGGGAGTAACTGGAGAAGTGAGACAATGGTGGGTCCAATCACAAGAACGGGAGCATTCAATAAAATTATTGCCAGATCAGTTGAAATATTTAGTTACATCAAATTGTGAATCTGCCTCACAGAACCATCCAAGACACCATAAACTGGGACAAGGGACTAGCCAGAATGGAGAGCTGTGCAGACCATGCTAGTGGATTACTCTATAAACTGAACTACCTGGACATTTGGTCCATTGCAAACCTTTGCCAGTATATTGCTACTATACTTGCACTACAGAAATGTTTTGCACGGGAAGATGTATAACCCATGCATTAAGTGACAGTAAATAGACTCCCACAAATGTATGGCTCTGCACCTCCACTGCCGAAATATGAGATAAGAGATTGAGTGTGTGTGTGTGTGTGTCTGTGTGTGTTGGTGGCAGTAGATATGAAAATTATTATTTGCGAGAGAATAGACATAGAGGAAATCAGTTTAAATGTGAACAACTGACAGGGCTTTGTGGCATTAACAGAGGGAGACTCAGGACCGTGTCATAGACAGAGGTGACGATGTGCTTTGTGAATATTAAAGTAAAGACATTGCCAAACGCAACAATATAAAGCAATCCGTACAGGAATTATCGGATTTTGGTTGCATTAAGATACAAGCCATGGAATACCGACTCAGATTTGGTTAAGCAGCAGCAGATTATTGGCTTTATTAAGACTGTCTTTCATAGATGAAGGTTCAAACAGCAGATGGGATGAACCAGTGAAGTATATTCTGCAGTTGTCAATAGTTAAAATTAGGAATGGTCAGGATATGGTGTCAGTAATCAGTTTGTGGCCAAAGAGATCACCGTAGTTGTGACTCGTCTGTTTCAGCCTCAGTTATTGGCCAGGGATGAGATGGAGTCAGAGGAAGGAAATGGAGTTTGCATCCAGAACAGAAGACAGTGACCTCCAAGCTCTCAATATTTAAATAGCAAGGGCACTGATGCAATGCATCCTGGTTCATACCTGAAAGTGAGTATGTCAACCAACAAGACCCAGTGCCAGAACTAAAGAAGGCGAGAAAGAATGAACAAGTTCACTGTTGTTGTTGTGGTTTGGAGCGTGAATGCTAACAGAGTAGTGTAAATGAAAAGAACAGTAATCAAGTCGCTCATAGTTAATGCAAATAATATATCGACAGTGAAACTTACCAGGGACACCAGGATAGGATAATAAAAGCATTGAATAATGTAAAGTACATAGTTGATCCGTAATGATAACGGCCACCAAGAATATGTAGAAAAAATCCAAACATAATAGGATAAATCCCTGTCCATTGTTGGAACATTCCAATCTATTGTTCTCAGATTCTGATCCATTGTTATAACATTACAGTCTATTGTTCTCAGATTCTGATCCACTGTTGGAACTTTCCAGTCTATTGTTCTCAGATTCTGATCCACTGTTGGAACTACCCAGTCTAATGTTCTCAGTTTCTGATCTCTCCCTCTCTCTGGAGCAGTGCTATCGGTGATGCTCACGCCCATACCATGGGATAACATATTGAATCGATCCCTTTCATCATTAAAAGATGGAAACTCTCCACTGGGATAATTAGAATCCATGGAGACTGACATTAATCACAGTCACCAAACAAACAGGTTCAGTTAACCAGTTCCTTACATCATTTTACATAACACAATAAAAAGGCACATTTACTAGGTTTGGATGGAATGAATGAGAGTTGCTGAGGGATAGATCATAAATCTTTCAATCTTTTTAATCTGTCTTCCCTATATATGGGAGTATTGTCGGAACACTGCACTGTTGTATATGATTCACCCTGATTATAAAAGGAGACAGGAATAAAATAACAGACGAGCTGCATATAATATTTGGTGGAGACGTTTCTAGATACCTTTGTGTAATGCTGCTCCAAGTTTGAAATTCCCTGTTATCAAGTCCTTTCGTAACCTTGTGACATCATTCAGAGCATTGAAACTGCTGCTCAGGAACAGGGAGAAATAGGAGGTAGTCACTCAACTGCTCGAGACTGGGACAGAGGAACTGGAGGCAGTCTTTCAACTGTTCGAGACTGGGACACAGGCACAGAAGGAGTCACTCAACTGCTCGAAACTGGGACACAGGAACTGGAGGCAATAACTCAACTGCTCGAAACTGGGATACAGGGAAATCTGGAGGCTAGTGAGGCCCATATTTCTGTTCCCCAGGAACAGGAGGAGGTGACTCACTACCCACCACTGTGAGACACTGGGAGAGAAGAGGAATCGGCTTGATACCAACAGAAACATCTGAATAAGTTGCATGAACGAGCCATTCAATCTTGCTCCAACATTCTTCAAAACCATGGCTGATCTGAATGTAATTCCCTCATTCCATTTTGCAGAGATTCCCCTCTCTGCAGCCTCTGCTCCATTTGTTAGTCATGTTGCAGATCCAGATGCTGTAACTACAGTCACCATGTTTCATCCAGAGTTGGATCACCAAAGCCTCTGGTCTTCCTGAGTTTCCACAGCAGCTTAAAACACAGCCTCTAGGAAACCATCCCCAGCATTTCCACGAACGTACAAAAACTAGAGTTAAGTCAAATGTCAGTCAAAGGCAAATGAGAAGCCTGGTCTGAATCACTAACAGTTGTGAGGATTCCTCATGGTACTGAGCACATGAGCAGCAGAGAAAGATTAACAGAGGCGTTCAATGAATAGGCACAGAGCAAGTTACAAAGGTGTGCCTCGAAACTGTTAAAACCCCAATATCCAACATGGAGCACAGGGCAGGACACTGGGAAGTCAAATAAAACGCAAGCAATGTTTTTTTGAACACTGTTTCTAAGCTTCTTAGTGTTGGAAGCTGATGCTCTTGAGTGAGCAACATTCAAAGGCAGGAAAAGATATAGGAGTTCTTCACATTGAAACTGGGCAATTAAAACTAGATGGCGGGGAAGCAGTTTAAACATCACCAAATGGGAGGGATTTGGGAAATAGACAAAGGGAGAGAGACTCTGAGTCAGTGTTATAGAAGGATGTGTTTGCAGGTTTTCAGAATGCTGAAATGAAGACATTTCGATCATATCTAGCAACATAGGTTAGCATGTCCGGGAATGATGAATTAATACGATATTGGTGCAAGGTCAGATAGAGTCAGAGTCTCGGAGATGTACAGCATGGAATAAGACGCTTCAGTCTAAGTCGTCCATGCTGATGGGATATCCCAAATTAAACTAGTCACATTTGGTCAATGTCGATGTAAACCCTTCCTCTTCATGTACCCATCCCAATATCATTTAGACGTTATAATTGTAAAAGCCTCCACCACCTCCTCATTCCACACATGCACCACCCTCTGTGGGAAAAAAGTTGCTCCTTAGGTCATTTTTAAATCTTTTCCTTCTCATCAGAAATCCATGTCCTTTAGTTTTGGGGAAAAAGACCTTGGCTATGCACACGACATATGCTCCTCACGCTACAGGAATAAAATAACCCAATCATCCAAGTTTGTGAGAACCCAACCTACTCGCACTATCCCTATAGCTCCAATCCTGGCAACATCCTTGTAAATCTTAACTGACTCCCTTCAAGTTTCACAATATATTTCCAAAAGGAAGGAGACCAGAATTGAATGCAGTACACCAAAAATGGCCAAAGTAATGTGCTGTACAGCAGCAACATGACCACCCAATTCATATAGTCAAAGCACTGGCCAATAAAGGCAAGCATACCAAATGCCTTCTTCACTATCCTACCTAACTGCGATTCTACTTTAAATAAACTATGAACTTGCATTCCAAGGTCTCTTTGTTCAGCAACACTCCCCAGGACGTTAGCATGAAGTGTACATGTCCTGCCCTGATTTGCATTTCCAAAATGCAGCACCTCCCATTTGTCTAGATTAAAAACAACCTGCCAATTGTCAGCCCATCTGCCCATCTGATCAAGATTCCATTGTACTCTGAGGTAAACCTTCTTTGCTATCCACTACACCATCATTTTGGGTTTCATCTGCAAACTTAGCAACTATTGCTGCAATGTTCACATCCAAATGATTTATGTGAATAGTGAAAAGCAGTGGAGCCAGCACTAACCCTTGTAGCACACCAATGGTAACAACCCTCCTTTTCGAAAAACAATCCTTCACCACCACCTTCTGTCTCCTGACTTCGGGCTAATTCTGTATACATATGGCTAGTTCTCCCTGTATTCCATATGAACTAAACTTGTTAACCAATCTAAAATGCAGGAAGTTGGCAAATGCCTTACTGAAGTCCATACCAACAATATACACCTCTGCCGCAATGAATCCTCTTAGTCACTTCTTCAAACATACTCAGTCAATTTAGTGAGACTCAACTTTCCATGCTTCGATCCATGTGGCCTATCACTTATCAGTCCTTGCTTTTCAAAATCCATGCAAACCTTGTGCCTCATACTCCTTATCAACAGCTTGCCCTCCACTGAAGTCTGGCTCACTAGCTTTTCCTTACCATCCTTCTTAAATGTTGTCAATAATCGCTCCAAATTCGCAAGCCTCCTATCTTCCGGTACCTCATCTGTGACAATTGATGATACAAATATCTCAGCAAGGGGCCCAGCAATCACTTCACTCGCTTCCACAGAGTTCTCCGGTACATCTGATCAGGTCCTGAAGATTTTCCCACTTTTTCGGGTTTACGAACTCCAGCATCTCCTTCGCTGTAAAACAGGCACTTTTCAACATGTCATGGTTTATTTCCAAAGTTCTTTAGCTTCCATATCCTTCTGCACAGTCAATACTGACGCATGACGCTTGTTTAGTATCGCCTCCGTCTCCTGCGGTTTTGCACATCGGCAACCTTGCTGATCTTTAAGTGGCCCAAAACCCTCCTGAGTTATTCTTTTGTCCTTAATGTATGCGTAGAGTCCCTTTGGATTCTCCTTAACCCTATTTACCAGAACTATCTCATGTCCCCTTTGTGGCCTCTGGATTTCCCTCTTATGTATACTCCTACTGGCTTTAGACCCTTCTTGACAGTCACTTTAAATCTGGAATTAAGAGCCAAATGACGATGATTTTTGGAAAACCCATCAGGTTCGCTTATGGTCTTGAAGGAAGCAAACTGTCTCCTTACCAGGCCTAGGTTACATGTAACTCCAGACCGACAACCATGTGTGTGACTCGTAACTGGATTAGTGGTGCTGGAAGAGCACAGCAGTTCAGGCAGCATCCGAGGATCAGCAAAAGCCCTTCATCAGGAATAAAGGCAGAGAGGCTGAAGCGTGGAGAGATAAGCGAGAGGAGAGTGGAGGTGGGGAGAAAGTAGCATAGGCGAGTGGGGGAGGGGATGAAGGTGATAGGTCGGGGGCCGGGGGAGTGTGGAGTGGATAGGTGGAAAAGAAGATAGGCAGGTAGGACAAGTCAGGACAAGTCACGGGGACAGTGCTGAGCTGGAAGTTTGGAACTGGGGTGAGGTGGGGGAATGCGAAATGAGGAAACTGTTGAAGTCCTCAATGATGCCCTGGGGTTGAAGTGTTCCAAGCCGGGAGATGAGGCGTTCTTCCTACAGGCGTCTGGTGGTGAGGGAGCGGCGGTGAAGGAGGCCCAGGACCTCCATGTCCTCGGCAGAATGGGAGGGAGAGTTGAAATGTGATTCGTAACTGCCCTCTGGGCAATTAGTGTTGGGTAATGAATGCAGGACAACCAGTGATGCCCTCAACCCGTGAATGCGTACTGAAAAAATCCTTGACTCCTGTTCTCTCTACCTGACAAATGCTTCCCTCTTATCCGTGACCAGACACTCAATTTCTCCCGTCCTCCAGCATTCCTTACACCTATCAGCCTTACCCTTCCCCCCAACAGGGACAGACTGTCTCTGTGATTTTGACATTTCCTTTTTGAAGGCTTCCCTCTTCTCAGCTGGCCCCGTAACTGCGAATATCTGTTCCAATCCAGTTTGGAAGTTCTTGCTAATATCATCAAAATTGGCCTTCCTCCAAGTTAGAGCGTTACCTTTTAGACCCAGTTCATCCTTTTCCATCTCTATTTTAAAACTAATAGAATTATGATTATGTGTCTCAAAGTGATTCCCCACTGATACCTCAGTCTCCTGCCCTGCCATATTACCCAAGGGGAAGGTGACGTTGAGCTCCTTCTCTGTGATGGAGAGCATTGGTCAAGCAGATGCAGCGTTATAACTGGGATTGGGCCCAACGGTGTCTTCGTCTCATTGGGCTGGATCGAACCATAATTTTATCTCAGGGTCATTTTCATTGAGTGTGACAGAGGGATTGTCTGCACAAGGTCGAGCTAGTTTCCTGGTGCTACCTTATCGAACTCACCTCATTAACTACCTACCCCACCCCATGGTGTCCCTCTCATTCAATGCCAGCCCTATTCTCCCACCCATCACGGCTGGAGGTACTCACCATCGCACTGATGCCCCTGGGTATTCCGTGATCCCTGGCATTAGTGCCATCTTTAAAAGGCCAGTGGGCACACAGTTGAGCTTTTTTGATGTCGGAGCTGGTTTGTACAGTTTACCCCGAGCATGGCAGATAAGGGGCAATTACACCACAGTTTGTCGACAGGGGCACGGAGGTCCTGGTGGATGGGCTAGTACAGAGGGGGACCAATCTCTTCCCAGAGGGTGCTCACACTATCAGACACACCTGGCATGGTCTGAGCTCCCCACCCAGCTCAGTGCAGTATCTGCTGTCTGACGAAATGTCTAGCAATTAAGGACAAGCATCAATAACCTTCCCCACTCTGTCAGGATTAGGGTCACCATATTCTCTCTGGTCCTTCACACTCACTGTATATCTGTTGCAGCAGCGACCCAGAACAACGTTCATGCTCCACCACTCTCACTGCTGCTTGCAGTATCTTCCTTCTCTCTCTCTCTCCCCATTATCCCACCCCCCCACACACACACACTAATAACATTGCATGGATACAACACTGTGGACTGACTCCCTCCAGATACCTCACCATATCTCCCCCACCTACACCAGCACTAACAGCAGAGGTACCCACTCCAACCCTCCCTCCCTCCGTCCCTCCCTTTCTCCCATTCCAGGAGAAACAGCCTGGAATAGGACAGTAAGGGTCAAGCCGAGTGGTGGAGTGCCCGATATCCGTTCCCTCACGTCCCCCCTTCCCCTGCCATGTTGGGAGGAACCTGGTACGAGCCGGAGAGGACTGGAACGCCTCGAGTGGAGATTCGGAAACGTCCCAGCAACCGAGTAAGGAGCAATGTTCAGTGAAGGGCAATTCTCACTTTTAACTCACTGGCAACTCCTTTTCCCCCCGACACAACTTAGAATCCGTGGCCCTGATGCCATCTCCCTTTTATGTCGAGCTGGTACAAATGGAATCCCCACGGTCTCGGTCGGCAGGAGGGTGGGCTCGCAACACATCGTCTCCATCACATCCCAGGAAGGGAGCACGGCGACTCCCTTCTACACCTCCTCCTGTAAACAGCTCAGATACTGAAACTAATCTGTGATAGTTCCTACTCTAACCACTTGTCCTGACATCTTCAATAACCTGTTCTCATATGCACCCTGGCCATTTGTTCCTGCACCTCCTTTATAACGGCACAACCTGTTTTATATTGTCTTTCAATGTCCTTCCAGTAAAGAGCATCACCTCACACTGCGCTGCATTGATCCTCATCTGCCATACACCTGAACAATACATCAACACATAACTTTCCTGTTGGAGTTCCACACCGTCCTCAACAAACTTTACAATTCTTTCAGGTTTGGTATCTGCAACTCTTGAAATTGTCCTACAGTCACACGCCACTCAAAAATACTGACACACACCAAACAGAGCGAGTGAAATATTGACACACTCTCCAGGTCTGTATTACTGTCAATGTAAAGTGAGTGCTTCTATATGTCTGTATTCGTGTGTGTATCTATGTGGGGCGGGTCTGGCAGTCTCTGTGATGTTTAAAGTGATGAAATATGCCCCGATATGAGTTCTGAGTAAGGATCATTCGATGTAAAACGTCAACTTTCATTTTTGTCCAAAAATGTTTCCAGAGCTGCGGAGATTTCTGTTGTTGTCAATCTCTGTTGCACCCCGATCCCCCACCCCCTACGCCACTGTAATCGTGGTGCTAAAGTGTGTAAACGATCAGAGATTCAGTCTGAGAGGGAGATAGGTACGGCAGCAGCTCGCAGCACAATCCAACCTGAATTTTGATTGCACCAAATACACATACACACACACACACACACACTTACACGCGCGGGCACAGACTCACGCACATGCACACACTAGGTTGGTTTGGAGAGGATTGTCATTGTACTTAGGCCCTCAGAGTGGAACATGTTCATGTGGAGAAATGTCTGCGCTCCTTCTGCAATGTGGAAATGATTTTTCACTGGGCAGTATTTCCAACACACAGTCTACACATGAAAGCATATTTCCATTGCAATTATATCCAAGCAATTCCGAGTGAGCCACTTTCCAAGGCGATGGGATTAATTTTAATGCACTTTCTGTAACTTGGAATTTTTAATGTTTTACTCTTACAAGTAACCTTACATGTGAGAAACGATTGGAAAGACCTAAACCAGACCAGCAGGGTGTGGGCTTGTATCACTTTAACGAAAAGAAGGAAAGGGAGAGGAAGCGAGAGCGGTTTTGATCCCGTTTCAGTGATTCACACCAAAAACAAGAAGAGTTCCCATTGCACAGAGATGCAGAGACAGAGGTCCACACACTAATGCAGGAACACATGTAACAAGCACAGAGAGATAGACATGCACACAGAGGTTAGCAGAGACATATATAGACACACAGGAATAGACAAATACGAACAGAAATATGCAGACACATACTTGGACATGCAAACACACATAGACTCATCGAGTTTTCCAGGGTATTTGCAAACAGGCCTTTCGGTCCATGCTGACCATAATCCCAAGCTAAATCATTCCCACTGCCTGCGCTTGGCTCAGATTTGTCCAAATGTTCTCTTATTCTTGTACTTAACCAAATGCGTTTTAAATGTTATAACTTCACCCACAATCCATCACTTCCTCAGAAAGTACATTCCCTTCACGAACCACATGCTGTGTAAAAAATGAATCACCTCACAGGTCCTGATCAGGTGGACCCAATAAAATTGTAGGAAGCTAAGGAGGTGATGCTGGGTTCCTTGCTGAGATGTTGTCATCATCAATAGCCACAGGTGAGATGCTAGAAGTCATGAGTTTGACTAAAGTTTTGCTATTAAACAAAATGGAAAGAAAAAGCCAAGAGCTATAGATTGGGGAGCCTGACATCAGTGGTGGGCACGGTGTTGGAGGGCATCAGGAGCTACAGGATTTAAATGCATTTGGAAAGGCAAGGACTGATTAGGGATAGGCAAAAGTGAGGACTGCAAATGCTGGAGATCAGAGTCTAGATGAGACTGGTACTGGAAAAGAACAGCAGGTCAGGCAGCATCTGACGAACAGGAAAATCAATGATCTGGACAAAAGCCCTTTATATGGATAGTGAAATGCGGGTGTGCGTGGATAATCATGTCTCACTAATTTGATTTTGTTTTTGTTGAGAAGTAACGGACAGGATTGATGACGGCAGAACACTGGATGTGATCTGTATGGACTTCAGTTAGGCATTTGACATAGCTCCCCATGGAGACTGGTTAGCAAGATTAGATCACATGGAATACAGGGAGAATTACAGTTGGATACAGAACTGGCTCAAAGGTAGAGGACAGAGGGTGGTGGTGGAGGGCTGTTTTGCAGACTGGAGGCCTATGACCAGTGGAGTGCCACAGGGATCGGTGCTGGGTCCGCTACTTTTCGTCACTTATATAAATGATTTCGATATGAACATAGGACAGTTAGTACGTTTGCAGATGACACCAAAATTGGGGGTATAGTGGCCAGCAAAGAAGGTTACTTCAGATTAAGACGGGATCTTAATCAGGTGGGCCAATGGACCGAGGAGTGGCAGACAGAGTTTAATTTAGATAAATGTGAGATGCTGCATATTGGAAAGGCATATCAGGGCAAGACTTATACACTTACTGGTAAAACCCTGGGGAGTGTTGCTGAACAAAATGATCTCAGAGTACAGATTTATACTTCCTTGAAAGTGGATTTGCAGGAAGATAGGACAGTGAAGAAAGTATTTGATATGTTATTGGTCAAGTGCATTGTGTATATGCGTTAGGAGACTGGATTGCGACTGTACAGGACGTTGGTTTGGGCCACTTTTGGAATAGTGTATGCAATTCTGATCTCCCTGCTCTGTATGAAGCATGTTGTCAAACTCGAAAGGGTTCAATAAGGGTTTACACTGAGGTTGCCATGATTGGAGGGTTTGAGTTACAGGGAGAGGCTGAATACGCTGAGCCTGTTTTCCCTGGAGAATCAGAGAAGGAGGGTTGATGTTAGAGGTTAGTAAAATCATGGGTGCAACGGATAGATTGAATAGCCAAAGTCTTTTCCCTAGGGTAGTGCAGTCAAAAACTAGATGCCAAAGGTTTAAGGTTGGATGGGAAAGACAAAAGGGCTCTAATGGGCAATATCTTCATGTAGAGGATGGTCCGTGTGTAATGAGCCTTCAGAGGAAGGTATTGAGGCTGACACAATTGCAACATTTAACAGGCATCTGGATGGACCGATGAATGGGAAGGGTTAAGATGGAAGTTGACCAAATGCTGGCAAATGGAAGAAGAATAATTTTGGCTGTCTGGTTGCCATGGACACGTTGGACCAAAGGGTCTGTTTCTATGCTATACAGCTCTATGACGCCATGTCTTCTAACAAACTCCCTCCTCTTATCTTAAAACAATTCCCCCACACGAGGGAAAAGTTACCTACCATTCAACATTACCGATACTTCTCATGATATTATGAACCTCTAAAAGGTTAATTCTCAGCCCCCTACGTTCGAGTAGAAAATGTCCGAATCTATTGAGCCTGTCCTTATATGCAAACACTCCATTCCCAGCAACATCCTGATAAACTTATTCTGAACTCTCCCGAACTTGATAATATTCTCGATATAACAGGGCGACCAGAACTGCACAAAGTCCTCCAGGACATGCCTCATGAATGTCCTGTGCAACCTGAAAATACCGTCCCAACACCTGTACTCAAAGGACAGTTCACTGCTATTCGTCATTTATATAAATTATGTGGATGAGAACATAGGAGATATAGCTAGTAAATTTGCAGATGGCAGCAAAATTGGAGGTGTAGTAAACAGTTAAGAACGTTACCACAGAGTAAAATGGAATCTTGTTCAGATGGGCCAATGGACTGAGGAGTGGCAGATGGAGGTATATTTAGATAAATGCGAGGTGCTACATCTTGATAAAGCAAATGAGAGCATGACTTATATATGATAAAGTCCTGGACAGTGTTGCTGAACAAAGAGACCTTGGAGTACAGGGTCATATTTCCTTGAATGTAGAGTTGCAGTTAGATAGGATAGTGAAGTAGGTGTTTAATATGCATTCCTTTATTGTTCAAACCACTGAGTACAAGAGTCGGGAGATCATGTTGCGGCTGTGCAGGACATTGGTTAGGCCACTTTTGCAATATTGCGTACAATTCTAGTCTCATTCCTATCGGAAAGATGTTGTGAAACTTGGAAAGTTTCAGAATAAATTGACAAAGATGTTGCCAGGGCTGGAAGATTTGAGCTGCAGGGAGAGCCGGGATAGGCTGAGGCTGTTTTCTCCGAATCATTAGGGGCTGAAAGGTGAATTATAGAGGTTGATAAAATCATGAGAGGCATGCCTAGGGTAAATAGACAATGTCTTTTCCCCGGGGTAAGCGAGTCCACAATTAGAGGGTATAGGTTTAAGATGAGAGGGGAAAGATTTAAAAGGGACCACAGTGGCAATTTTTATGCTTAGAGGGTGGTATGTGTATGGAATGAGTTGCCAGAGGCTGGTAAAAATAAAGTATTTAAATAACTGGATGAGTATATATAAGTAGGAAGGGTTCAGACGGATATGGGCAGGTGTTCGCAAAATTGACAAGATTAGGTTAGGGTATCTAGTCGACATTGACAAGTTATACCAGAGGGTCCGCTTCCGTTCAGTACATCTCTATGACTATGTCTATATCATGAAGAGCATCAAGTGAAACACCTTCATAACCACCCTGTCTACATATGAAGCAAACTTCAAAGAATTATGCCTGAAACCCTAGGTTGCTCTGTTCTACAACACTACCAATGGCTGAACATTTAATTATATGCTTTTTCTTTAGTTTGTTTTACCAAAGTACAATACCTTGCATTTATCAACATTAAACTCCATCTGCAATTCTTTAGCCCAGTGAGTGATAATACTGGTGAAGAAAGGCTGGAACGTAATCAGTTACCTTGTACCATTTGGTGGTTTTAGGAAGAGAACAGTCACACGTTAGAGGTGGGAAACAGTGATCGGTGTTTCAGGCCAGAAAGTATGCTCTGTCTTTGTCTCTGGTGTTCAGTGTTGATATCTATTCGAGATCCTTCATAGTGCAGAGTGTGTCTGCAGGATTTCATTCCTCATATTGCAGACTACAGATAATAGCCATTTAAACTGGAAATACTAGACAAGTATTTAAAGATGTTCATAGTTTATCTCGAAGGCAGAGCACATAAACTCGACATCCTACAGTTGATGCAAGTACCTTGCATTTTTTAACAACGTTATTATTTTAACTGGGTAATTCAGTAAAGTGAACCAGATTTCAATAAATCCATACCGATCTGGAAGCTGGCATTTAAAGTTAAAAATTTGGGCATGGTTTAGATTTTGTGTAGTCTGTAGTATCCCTGCCTCTGAGGCAGAGCTCTGGATTCTATTCCAATTCCTGAACTTGTTTGGTCGTGTCCCTAGCTCGAGACCAGATTGTCTGGATTCCGGTGCAGCATGACAGAACAGGCTGATGAACGAACAGACAGGAGAATAATGCTGCAACTTTTGGGGCTATTGTGGAGTGGTGGTAGTGTCCCTACCTCTGGCCCCCATAGGTCTAAGTTCTAATCCAACTAGAGGTGTTTGATAATATGTCTGAACGCGTTGACTAAAATGATTTTCAAATTGTGGTTTGATCGAGATGGAAGAGGTGTCAGTATTGAATTTCAGAATTTAAGCGCCGGATGACTGAAAGCACAGAGGCTGCGTGGGAGACATATTTGCACTTTCTAGAGGTTAATAAATTCATGAAGTGCATGGATAGGGGGTGAGTAGTCAAGATCTTTTCCCCATGCTTGGAAGTCCAAAATTAGAAAGCATAGATTTAATGTGAGAGGGGAAGATTTTAAAGTGACGTCGGGGCAACGTTTTCACTCAGAAAGTGGAGCGTGTACATAATGAACTGCCAGAAGAAGTGGTGGAGGTTGGTATAATTACAACATTTAAAAGGCACCCAGATGGATATATTGATAGGAAGGATTTAGAATGATATGTTACAATTGCTGGCAAATAGATTAGATTCCCTACTGTGTAGCACAAGTCCACACCAACTCTCTGAAGAGTTACCCACCCAGAACCATCTCACCAAATTTACCCCGACTAATGCACCTGACATTATGTGCAACTTAACATGGCCAATTCACATAACCTGCACAATTTTGGACTGTGGCAGGAAACCCACGCAGACACAGCGAGAATGTGCAAACTCCATACAGTCAGTCAGCTGTGCCAGCAATCAAACGCAGGCCCCTGGTATAGGAGGCAGTAGTGCTAACCACTGAGCCACTGCACCACCCTAAGTAGGGCACGATTAATTTCAGAAATCAGGTTGGCATGGACGAGTTGGGCAAAAGTGTTTGCTTCGGTGTTGTACAACTCTTTAGATTCATCAAGCAATTTGATCTAGGTCCCTGTGTAATCTTCATTTTCACTATATAGCCAAACTTGGTTTTATCCACAATCTTTCTAACCACGCCTTCTATAATTCTCATCTGAATCATTTGTCTAAATGTCAAAACAAAAATGGATTGAGCAGAAGTCCCTGTGGAACACCACTGTGCACAGTGTCACAAGCCTTTTCTCTAAAAGCTTCCTTTTCTCAAAGATACTGTGTCCTTGATTTTTTTTTCAGAGGCGTCGTAAATAGTTCCCGGCTCCAAGGTGACTGGTTTGGTACAGAGATTAAACGGTTTTGTGATTAAAGGTAGAATGAAACGAGAGTGGTCAGCTCTCGAGGTGAGCAGTTCAGTCCAGAACCAGTTTGTAGTTTAACTGTGTGGACAGTCTCTCTCTCTCTCTCTCTCTCTCTCTCTCTGTCTCTCCTTCTGCCCTTCTAACTTTAACGTGCAATCATTTGTTCCATTTGTACTGTTTTTAAGGGGGGTTTGCTTATTGGGATGGTTGTGTACTTCCAGAACAGCTAATTAAGTTTAGTTTGAATAGATTGAGTTCTGTAGGGGTTCTTTATTCTGTTCTTTGTGTTTCATTGTGTAGTTTTGTGAATATTTTTTGTCAATTTTAAAACCTGATAACTTTCACTGTGCACTTACTGAAACAAATTACAAAGTTATAGTCTGCGCTGCCTGCTCAAGAATATTTTGAGTAGTCCATAACAACAGGCCTCCAGTCTGAAAAACAACCGTCCTAGATAATGCTCTCTCCTGCTATGTCCACACACACATACACAGACACGTACACGACACACACACACATACACACGCACCCAGACACACAGAGAGAGAGACACACACGCACAGGCGCACATACACAAATACACACACAAAGACACGCACATAGAGACTCACAGACACATGTACACGCACAGACACACACACAAAGACAACACATGCACACAGACACACACGGACGCACAAAGGGACATACAGACACACACAGACACACACACACACAGATACAAACGTGCATGCGCGTGCCACACACACACACATCTTAGTGTCTTTAGGATATAAGTCGATAAGTTATGATTAAAGATGGGCTCAAGGCTTGTCGTAAGAGGATAGTAGAACTGGCTTGAAAAACATGTCAGCCATGATCAATAGTTCAGTAGACTGCATGGGCCAAATGGCCTTTTTACTGCTCTAATTTTGTACGCACTATGGTACGTGCATTCGTCTGTGTTAGTGTGTGTATTTGCAGGTGCATGTGTGTCTGTGTGTCCGTGTTTTTGTGTTTCTGTGTTTTTGTGAGGTTGAGTGTGTCTGCGTGTGCACGTCTGTGTGAGTGTTTGAGTGTGTCTGTGTGTGTATGTCTGTGTGCGTTTGAGTTTGTCTATGTGTGCCTGTGTATGTATCTGTGTGTGTCTGCATATGTTTGTCCTCTTCATTACTTTTGGTAATGGAAATATAAATGTACACTTTTGTAATTTCTACACTGTTTGTCGTTCATCTTTACATCATAGCTTGAGGAACTTTGTTTTCGTCATGATTTTTTTATTTTAACAGAGAAGGAAATCTATATGACTTCTTCCTAGGACGGCCCTGACCCAATGTGAGACCTATATTATAAGCCATATCATCAAACTGGTCACACCGATAATTTGCTGTGACCAATAGAGGAGTGGCAGTAGAAAAGAAAACAGTTACTCAACAACCCAGGGAAATCTGGACCGGTGAGCCTGACATCAGTGGTGGGTGAGTTGTTGGACGGGATTCTGAGGGATAGCCAATTGCATGCATGTTCAAGGCAAGGCTTGATTGTGGATAGTCACCATGGCTTTTTGCATGAGAAATCGTGTCACACTAATTTGACTGAGTATGTTAAAGAGGTGACAAAGCAGATTGATGAAGGCAGTGTTGTAGATGCTTTTCATATAGACTGGAGCAAGTTCTTCGACAAGATTCTGCATATTAGGCAAGTTAGTAAGGATAGATCACATGGGAACCAGCGCACTCAAGACAATTGAATAAAAAATTAGATTGAAGGAAGGCGACAGAGGTTGGTAGAGGATTGCTTTTCAGACTGGAGGCCTGTGAACAGTAGTGTGCCACAAGGATCAATGCTGAGCCCACTGCTTTTCGTCATTCATATAAATGATGTGGATGTGACCATAGATGGTAAGGGTAGCAAGTTTGAAGATTACACCAACATTTTTGGTGTTGTGGGTAATGAAGAAAATTATCTCAGAGTGCAATGAGACCTCGATCAGATGGGCCCATAGGCTGACGATTGGCAGATGGTGTTTAATTCAGATAAATGTGAAGTGCTGCATTTTGGGAAGCAAATCGGGGTACGTAATGGAAATATATTCGAGGATGTTGCTGAGCAACGAGACGGAGAGATGTAGATGCAACGCTCCTTCAAAGTGAACAGGATAGTGAACAAGGTGTTTGGCATGTTTGCCTTCCTTGGTCAGAGCATTGAGTTTCGGAGTTGGGATGTCATGTTACAGCTGGACAGGATGTCAGTGAGGCCACATTTTGGAATACTGTGTGCAGTTCTGGTCTCCCTGCTGTATGAAGGTTGCTGTGAAACTTGAAAAGATTCAGAAAAGATTTATAAGGATGTTGCCAGGTTTGGAGAGTTTGGGCTATAAGCAGAGGCTGAATGGGCTAAAGCGGTTTTCCCTGCAGAATTAAGAGCTTAGGGTTGACCTTATAGAGGTTTATAAAATCATAAGGGGCATGGAATTTGTAAATAGACAAGGTGTATTTCCCAGAATAGGGGATTCGAAAAATAGAGGGTATAGGTTTAACGTGCGAGGGGAAATATTTTAAATGGAACTTAGAGGCAATGTTTTCATACAGAGGGAGGTGTGCATATGGGATTACCTGCCAGAGGAAGTGGTGGAGTCTGGCATCTTGATGGGTATCTGAATAAGAAGGTATAGTGGAATATGAGCCAAATGCTGGCAAATCAGACTGGATCAGATTGGGATGACTGGTAAGCACGGACAAAGGTGCGTGCTATATGACTCTATAAGAGGGATGAGGAGACATTCTAAACAGGCATTTTAAGTGGAAATTCTCTTCCCCGCAAGTTTGAGATCCCTGTTTGTTTACATTGATTCAAAGCTGAGTTAGTTAAATATTTGACAGAGAAGTGACTCGTGGATAACGGGATACTGTCAGGGAAGTGGGGCTGTGACCATAACCTGATCAGCCACAATCTTAGTGCCTGGTGGAGAAGGCTCGAAATGTCTAATGGCCCATTCCTGCTAGTCAGCCCATGTTTCTGTGTTCCATTCAGTCCCTCAAACCTGCTAGACAGGAACAGTTAGAGGCTACTTACTGCGATACCCTGGTGCACAGAAACACAGGAGACCATTCAGCCCCTCAAAACTGTCCCACACAATTTGGTCTGGTTCGGAAAATGTAATTGAAAAACCCAGGCTGGGTATGAAAATGGTCGCTTATCTCTCATTACAGAGCTTCCCCTCTCTGCAACATTCGCTTCATTTATTGGTCATGTTGTAGACCCAGTTTCACTGTGAATACAGTCCCTACACCTCAAGCAGAGATGGTCAAAACATTCTGGCAACATTCAATAACAGAGCTTCCAGGAAAATAACACCCTCTACTTTCCAATAATAGAATGTGAAAACACCACAAACAGGGATATGTCATTCATCCACATCGCTCCGCCCCTCCCACCGCCCCCCGCAAGCATGGCTTCACCCACAATAAGATCATAAGGTCTAATATCCTCTTTCATGTCCAATTCTTCACAGCCCTCACCTCTGACTGGTCAAAAAGCACTCCTTACCCCCACACTGTGACCTATTGATATGAGCAAAAGACATGAACACAAGGGCTCAGGGAAGAGTGAGCGGCCCTGACATCAAGGCAGCATTTAACTGATGTTGGTCTCAAGGAGCCTGAGTAGGATTGCACTTAATGGGAATGAGTTGTAAACTTCCCTGGTTAGAATGATTTAAAGCATAAACCATAATGATTGTGGTTTGTGTAAAAAAATCCATGCAGTCCTGGACATGTCTGCAAAAGATCCTCAAGGTAGCTTCCTCAGCACAAACATCTTCAGCTGCTTCATAAATGTCTTGCCCACACCATAAGATTAGAAGTGGGCGTGTTCACTGAAGATCACACAATATTCAGGAAAAAATATCGCCCTTTAGCTCCTGAACTAGTCTGTGTCCATGTGCAGCAAGACCTAGACAACGTTCAGGTTTGTGCTGTTGGAAGTCTCGGTAACATTCATGCAACAGTGCTGCTGGACACTGCACATTTCTACAGTCAAAAGTTCTCACGGAACATGAGGAAAGCATTCAGCTCAATAAAATTATTGGAGAAGTGTAGAGATAGCCCATTTAATGTCTCCAAACAATTACACAGGAAGAGAAGGAATCATGTATTATGGATGGCAGCAGAGCTCCTCAAAAATATTTGAAGGCGTTGGCCTAGATGGTATTAATAATGAAGTGTTCTGATACAGTAATATCCCATAAACATGTACTTGGCAAAAAAGAAAGATCAGGTAGAGATTCTCAGATGCAGTTCTCCAATCGAGGAGGAAAAACAAATCGAATGAAAATTTAGAGAGATTTGCGGCCAGGAGACTTCCACTGAAGCTTTCAACTCTGTGGAGACCCCAATAGATTCTGATGTTACTGAGAAACCAAAACCCTTCCTGTAACGTGGCTGCCAGAACTGCACACAGTATTCTATCCATGGGCTAACCAATAGCATGTTTAACTCATATTATGTCGCCTCGATGAATAAACTCTATGTCTACAGTCCCGTGTCCTTTCTTAACTGGCTATTGCACTGTCCAGTCACATTCAGGGATGTGTGAAGAAACACCCACTGACCTCCCTCGTGTTCTGCTATTCATTGAATTCTCCCTTGTCTGGTTACTTCTTACAAAGTGCATCTCCTCATATTTTTCAGGGTTCCATTCCATCTGCCAATGATCTGACCATCTGACTATTCCACCTGTATCTTCCTGTAACATAAGGCCTTCCTATTCGCTGCCAACCACCTGGCCAATCTTTGTGTCAAACACAAAGTTGCATATTATACTCAGCTCCCACCCCCCTCCACCCCCTCCACATTCATATTTATATCATTTATGAATACCACAAATAATTAGATACACTGCACTGCTCGCTGTGGTACACCACGAGACACTGGTCTATCTCTACCTCCTTTCCAGTAACTTGGCATGACATAGCTGTTCTCCAGTCCTCTCGCACCTCCCTTGTGTGGTCAGATTCACCTTAAACATTTAGATCAGGACATTTCCTCTCTTGTCTCCAACAGGATCCTGCGATACAACTCATCTGGACTTTACATCATCCAAAACCATCAATCCCAACTTGCATCTTATATCAAACTGTTCGAGAGCTTCCCAGTCAATCTTCTTGAATTCTGTACCTGCATCTTCCTTCTCCCAACTAAAACAGATGTGAAGCTCTCATGTCACAGGCTATCAGTGCTCCCCAGTTTCACATACTGATTACCCCCTTGGTTTCGAAATGGATCCTACTTTTTACCTGGTTATTCTGTTTAGCTTGATGTTTTTGTAGAACATCTTGGGTTCCCCCCTAACTTTGCCTGATGCACTTCTCCATGCCCCTGTGTTCGTCAGTCTGCTGTGCGTGAATTTTCGAAGTTTCCTTGAGATCACCTCTCATTCTTTAAAACAGTCCAGAACACAAGTATAATCTCATCCGCACTGCATGCAGTCTGTGCAGAACGCCTTTACTTCGATATTCCAATTTTCGTTAACTGAAGGCCAACTTCACTTTTACCTTTCCATTTCCAAAAGTCATCCCTGAACCACGTTGGTTCAATTTTATTTATTATTCACTTTCTGAATTCTTAAACATCCACCTGAATATATAAATATATCACATCCAACAGTTTTCCATTGTCTCCCCTACAAGAACCATCTTCAAACCATTTCAAAAAAAGTTTGTTAACAGTGATTATTCTGGTGAGATCCAAGATGGCGACGATCCAGTGGGACTGCCCGGGTGAGCTCTGCACCAGAACCCAGACAACGTGATGCATTCATCCTCTCTTTCTTCGCTATTGTGGTAAAATCGGAGGGTTTTGATCCTCAGTATTGCTCTCTGTCAGTTTAAGTGAGTAAGGAAAATGACTAAGGAAAAATGACCACGAGGATCACACCAACAGGGCACTGCAGCTTTGGATACGCCCACGGCTGTGATGTCGTCCTCCGCGAGAACCCCACGAACTTATTTGTGGAGCAGAGCCTAGTCTCGGAGTGCAGGAGCCTGCAAGAGAAGATTGATTCAGCAATGGAGGAGACCAGAACCATGCTGGAACTGATCTCAGCCAAGCTCCAGAAGCTTGACCAGGAGATACAGCGTCTCAGGCCACACGTCGTGAAAGTGGAAGAGGGAACCACGGCTTTGGAAACCATGGCAGAATCCTGAACGTGTCGTGTCCAAGCCCTGGAATGTTAGATACAGGCCTTAGTGGAGTAAGTCGAGGACCCTCGAAAATCAGAGCCGTCAGAAGAACATCTGCTTGGTTTGGCTGCTGGAACGAGAACAAGAAAGCCAGCTCGTCAGCTTCTTGGAACAATGGCTCACACAATGTTTGAAGCTGCATATCAGGGCAGACTGGGTGAAGCTCGAGGGGACCCGCCGGATCGCAGTGTGCAGGCCTGGATCAGACCAGCGCCCCTGCCTACTCCTTGTGCAACTCCAGCACGATAGAGAAAAACTGGTGCTGGAACCTTCTAGAGCTCTGCGAAGGATCTATTGATTCTGATCTAGAAAGGATTACGAATTATGTTTTTCCAAGACCTTTCTACGGTTGTGATCCGCAAGCGGCAAGCCTTTGATAAGACAAAAATGACTTTGAGGGATGTGAATATTCTGTAATTGGTAAGATAGCCAGCAATATTACGTTTCAGCCATGGAGGGTCTGTGCTTAATTTTGACTCACCAGAAAACGCAAAGGATTTCTTGTACACATTAAAATAGACTGGCTGGTTCAAATAATATGGACAATTGTGTTCGCTTTGTTTTCTCTGGGGTTTGCCTGGTTTACCTCGTTTTGGGGTTTTTTTTAGTATGTGGAGGTCCCATGTTTTCGTTTACTCTCTCCTCCTTTCTTCCTCCCCTCCCATTATCCTTTGTTTTTTTTTCTATCATTTGCTTTTCGTTTATCTTTAGTACGGAATGGGAAAGGGGGTTGTGGGAGGTGGGGTGGTTACATTTTGTTTCACCAAGACTACCTCGGGTGAAGGTTTGGATGGGATGGGGTTGAATGCCCACTTTTAATTTTCTTGTTTTAAGACCCGTGTACCGTTATCTAACTTTGTTTTGTCCAGGTTGGGAGCGGCTTCAGCTAGGAGGAGCCATGGGGGATTAGTTGTAGTATGACCGTCCCTTGTGAGCAAGGGGGACAGTCTCTGCTTATTTGTGTTCCATGTAGGTTCATCGGAGAAGTAGTTGTTAGAAGTTTTGAATGATTGTTTTTGTAATTATATTTTCAAGCTTATACGGACTGTTTACAGCTTTCACTCGGTGCGCTATAAATGGGGTTCTTCTCCCAGTGGGTCATGGGCTGCTTCGGATGGTTATGGCTAACCGCTTGTTTAAATGGTGCACCTGGAATGTTAAAGGGAGCCATTCACTGATTAAGAGAAAAAAATATACGTCCAAACATTTACAAGGAAAGGGTTACTGCAAGAAACACAGCTAACCGATAAGGAGCATTTAAACTTACAGCAGGGAAGGTTCAGCCGGGTGTTTTTTCATCCTTTAATACAACAAGTTGAGGAGTAGCTATACTCATTCATAAGAACCTTCCACTTCAGTTGTTTGACCAAATTAAGAATGAATGTGGGTGGTCTCTGATCCTAAAAGCTTTAAAACATGGAGAGGAATATGGGATCTTGATTAATATTGCCCCCAGCACACCCCCTCAAATTACAAATAGGTCCGCTCTCCAGGTTGATGATCCTTGGGGCACGTCATACAATGAAGCGGAGAATTGAACTGACGTATGGACCCCGAGGTGGATAGGATGTCGACGAGTCTCGCGGGTATTTCCCCACCACCCAGGCAGCTGGTGGGCCTGAACAGGTAGCTGGGTTGGTGGATGTGTGAGATGTCTTCACCCTGAAGATAGGGACTTCACCTTTTTTTCTAACCCACATAATTGCTATACTAGGATTGATATGTTGTTTGCCCCATTGGTCTTTATAGATTCAGTGCTGTCCTGTCGAATTGGGAACATAGCCATTTATGATCATGTGGCAGTGTACATAGAGGTCAAGGATTGTGGCGATGGGACAGACTCACGGCACTGGCACGTGGATCCTTTCCTCCTGAAGGATAGCAAATTCATTGAGTATTTTTTCGGGGAATTTAATTTTTTGGGGACATTCACTTGTGTACGGCCAGTAATCCGATGATGCTCTGGGAGACTGCCAAGACCTATACAAGGGGTTTGATTATTTCTTACTCGGCGACTCAGAAGTGGCAGAAGGTGGAGCAGCAGCGTATGCTTGAGGCTCGGCTGAAGACAGCTGAGATACCATATTTTGGCAGACTGTCTGTAACTTAATTGCAGCAGACTACAGCCCTCCGGACTGCTCTGAATGCTGCTCTCGCCCAGGCAGCAAAGAGAGAGGTTTCCTTTGCGAAACAGAAGTTATTAGAGTATGGTGATAACCAGGAAGATATTAGGCGATCTTGGCCAGAAAGAAGATTGCTGCTATTAAGATCTGCGATCCCAAAAAGATTAACGCAGCATTCAGGAAGTTCTACTCTGGGATGTTCCAGTCGGTGGGCTGGGAGGACTGATTGGAGACGATGAAGTCCTTTTTTAAGACCTTGGACCTGTCAGGTGTAATTTCAGAGCAGGCATTTCTTTAGAATGCCCCTCTGATAATCCGAAAGATACACGAGACAGTGAGCCAGTGCCAGGGTGGTAAAGCCCCCGGCCCAGATAGATTTTCGGAGTGAGATTTAGAAGGAGTTCATAGACAGGCCGGCTGGGCCAATGTTGGATATGTACAATTATTCGTACAGTCAGGACTGCCTCTCATCCTCCCTCAGGGAAGGAAATATTTCTCTTATTCTCAAGAGAGGGAAAGTCTCAGAGGATTGCACTTTGTATATGCCTATATCATTGTTATGTATGGACTTTAACATTTTATCGAAAATGCTGGCTTTGAAGCTGGAAAAGATCTTGCCCGTAATTGCGGAAAAAGACCATTTTTATTAGGGGCCATAGGTCCTCTGATAATGTTAGAAGAGTGCTAAATTTGGTTTCAGTGTGCCAGCAAGGTTTGATTCCAGACTCGGGATTCTCCCTGGATGCAGAGAAAACATTTGACAGGATGGAGTAGATGTGCGCCTTTTATGACCTTGAATGGTTTGGTCTTGGAGGGGTCTTTGCCAGGTGTTATATAGTGACCAGAAAGCAGCGGATTTCACTTTTGGTAATTAGTGGATTTCACTAATTTTAGTATTGACAGCGGCAGCCAACAAAGTTGCCCCACTTTCACCGTTACCATTTGCATTAATGATTGAGCCATTGGCAGAAGCCATCTGGAGGGACGCCAATATCGCTGCCATTGAGGTAGGATCAGGAAGGCATAAGATCACCCTTTAAGCAGATGGCGTTCCTCTCTTTCTAACTAACCCAATGGTATCTGTGTCCCGTATAATACGAATGATTACTTTATTTGGTTCTTTCTCAATTTTGTGAAATCAGAGGCCATCCCTGTTGGAGGTCATTTTAGAGTACCCGACCTTGGGGTGGAATCTGATTCGCTTCCAGATGGTCGCAAGGAGGTTTAGGTATTTTTATCACCCAAGCCTTCGATCAAATATATAAAGCTAAATTCGTGCAGTTGCTAGAGAAGATAGGACAGAATTTTCCATTATCCTGTTGGGGTTAGCTCTGGTTCAAATGAATGTCCTTCCTTGTTTATGATACCCCATACCAATGCTCCCTTTGACGCTGCCTAGGCAGGCGCTACGGAGGCTTAACAGTTGGCTTTGATCTTTCATTTGACGTCAAAGATGGCTTCCTATTAATCTGGACAAATTGCAGCTTCCACAGTGAATGGGGGCTTGTCGATTTTCCATACTTTTGTGCACTCACCATACACGATGGATCATGTCCTTTTCGAGATTTTAACATCGCTCGTCGACGAATGAATACCCCTATCTAGCGAAACCACAGCCAGATGATCTTCAGGGGATGGTATAAAACAACATGAATCAGAATTTCAGCGAAGCGAGGGATTAGCTGGGTTTTTCAACCATTAGACTATGTTACCACTCATCACCTGTTGTGTGTAGCGTGTACTTGAATTGTAGCGTATACTTTATCACCGCTATTACGCATCACCCTTACTATGTCACTTAAAATGCTATAATTTTATTATTAAAATGTGTAAAATTTAAAATACTAATTTAAATCAAACCTATTTAAATCGCTAATTAGCATTATTAAAATATTTAACATTTAAAATTTAACATTAAAAAGTTATTAAATTTTGTCAATAGAGTATATTAAGAGTATAGAAAAATCCGTAGCAACTCGAGAGTCAAAGATAAAACAAGGTTTGTGATATTCTGAGCGAAACATTTAAATTTCATGATACCGAGGTCTTTCATTAATTCCGTGTTCTTCTCGAACCACTTCCCTCGGGAACCTATCACAAAACCATTAAAAAAAAATTTCCTCCTCTGGTGAGGTCCATTATCTCCTTTTCTAGATTTTTATATTTGCTTTACTTTTCATCACAAGCCGACTCATGAGAGTTAATCTGTAGGTCCGCTCTAATAGTAACGTCCACCATGACAATCTGATGTTCCTTCTTAAAAATTAAATCCGGAATGCAAAGTTTTCCAATATCATCTTTGATTCGTAGTTCTATATAAATTATCCACCCATTCCTCCGAACAAACTTGACTAATTCCTCTAATATCCTATTATGTCTTTTAATTCTCACACTTTTAACGTATGGACACCATGCAGAAATATGTGCAAACGTCTCCGAAGTATCATTACACCTCCTGCAATTCTTGATGTTGAACGGCCTTCTGTATGACAACGACGCCCGTTTTGGAAATAAATTTGTCTTAACAAGATCGAATTAATAACTTTGGCCGTCTTCATAAATTGCAATTTCGTCAAGCAATTGTTAGACATATTATCGTTATTATAATAATGGACACCTGCCCCTTGACAGGGGTGGGCTATCCACCTCTGTAATTCAATGGATCTCCAATTTGCATAATTTGTACTGCTAAATTCTTCCATCTCATCCTCGTTATCTTTCTCGAGAATTCCGTCTTCACTCAATTGCCGATTTATATTCGGGTTCCAGATATTTTCCAGCACTTGTAATTTACTAAATTTATACATTTTCACAGCCACACTATCACCCTCGAAAAAAAATGAGGCATGCAAAATTTTGTCCTCGGATTTATGTAGCGTTCCATACTTCCTCAAAATCGAGATTGGGATGAAGGTTGACAATCTGTTTAACGCAAGGCCACCATTACAGGAATTAGCATATAACACTCCATCCGTGATGGATTGTGGGAGGTGTAAAATTTCTTTAACTGGGCTTTTAATTATGTTGTCTAGTTTATTAAGATAATTAATTGAAACTTCTGATAAAACTAGATTATAATGCAACCTAGGAATAAAATATATTTTTAAAAGTTCTAATTTTTGCACAGGTTTTAAAGGGGACTTTTTAAAATTTCCTATTCATATGTTTAATTGGCTTTCCCAGTCTGATTGGCTTATGAGTCTATCTTTGCTCCTAGGTATTTATCTGTGTTTCCCGGGTCTATGAACTGTATATTTCCCGGGGGAGGTGGTGGTCATGATGAATTTTGAGCAGCTGCGCCAGGAATATGAGATATCTGTGAGGAACCTCTTTTGTTACTTTCAGCTTCAGGACTTTATACAGAAAAAGTCTATATTAATGGATAGTCTCTGAAATTCAGATATGGAGATGAGAGTGCTTCAGAGTACGGGCACTCTCTCGGTCAGCGGCTTCTGACATTTATTAGGAGGTAATGTCTCAAAGGACATTGACCATGTTACACCAGAACAGGAAGAGGCTGTTCAGTCCCTGGAGACTGATTTACAGTTACGGAAGGAGGCCAGTCAGCTCCTCGAGTCGATAACACTGGGCCCAGAGTAGGCCATGCAGCACCAGTACCCTGTTATGCAGCAATAGGATCAGTCTATTCAGCCTCCTCAAGTTTGTCCCATAGGAACTGAACGAGGTCACACAGGGACTGGAGATTGGTGCACTGGGATACCAGAGGATATTCAGTCCCTTCGTGCCTGTTGCACGGGAATTGGAGAAGGATGCAAACTATAAGATTTCTTATGAGAAAGGAGAAAGAAGTTTACCTCACGTGTCTTGTGTATGGGAACACAAGAAGGCCAATCATTCCCTCAGTCCTATATCAGGGCTGAAGGAGAGACCGTTCAGTATCTCCAGCCTGTGATGGAGGAATATGAGAAGGTTTTTTCAGCCCCTCAAACTGTGACACAGCAACAGGAAGATTGCATAGGCCCTCACGGCTCTTACGCATCAACAGGAGGAAGTCAAGCAGACCATCAAATTGGTGATGTGGAACACCAGAAAGACATCAGCCCACCAATTTTGTGCACAAGAAAGAGAATGAGTCAATTCAGCGACTCAAACCTCTTACAGAGCAATCAGAGCAGTTCATTTCACGCCATGTGCCAATTATATAGGATTGGAGTGAACAAGGATTTTATAGAGTGTTAAGAATTTAGAATTATCACCTTCACGATGGAATATATAATAGTGACAAAACTGTTCAAATATAAGAAATATATTTTTTTTTAAAATCGACTATTCAGGAATTAATGACAAGAAATTTGAAAAGTTAAACCACAATCCATCAGAACCAACATGATTTCGATCATGGGGATCCGAGAGATGAAATATTTGGACTTCCAGAAGGCATTGAATAGCTCTGCACAAATGATAAATCTGCAAAATAAGATCGTTTACGGTTAATGGTAATTTATCAACTTGGTATAGTCTGAGTAAAGCAACAAAATGCAGTGAGATGGAAAATATGGGTAATTTTCTGTTGGCAAAATTCAACTTTTAGGGAACCACATGTCTTGGTCCCCAGGCCCGAACTATTTACAATCTATAGTCTTACGTAGTTGAGAGGATAGAACATGTTATAACCAAATTAAGAGATGACACTAACTCAGGTGAGAAATTGCAATGAAGATGGAAGAAGTTAGAAAATGTATATGGATAGGTTGGTGCAACATTTGACAGAAGAAACTGAATAACGAAAAGTATAAGTGTATCCGTTTGGATCAGTGTAACAGAAAGGCAAATTATTATCCAAATGGAGAGAGACTTCAGAATGATCAGGTGCAGAGGGATCTGGCTGTCCACGTCCATATTACAGAATACTCCGATGTAGGTACAGCAGATAATGAGAAAGGGAAGTGCAACTTGTGCATTTATTTCTAGAACAATGGATTATAAAGGGAGGGAGGGGTGAGATCGCAACTGAGTACTGTGTGCAGTCTTGGTGTCCTCGCTGTAGGAAGGATGTATTTGCCATGGAGGCAGTTCAGAAGTGGTTTACTCGATTTACTCCAGAGATGAGGAGATTTTCCTCTGAAGAGAGATTGAGCAGTTTAGGCCAACACTGCTCAAATATAGAAACATGAGAGGAGATGTCGGAGGTCTGGACGTTGTTAAAGGTGATTGACAATGTAGATGTGAAGTTGATATTTCCCCATGTGGGACAATCTCGAACGATCCTGAAACCACAGTTTTAGGATGAGGTGGGGGAGAAATGAAACAGGGGTGAGGAGAACATACTTCTATCACAGGGTTGGGAATCAGTGTAATTCACTGCCCCAGAGTGCAGTAGGTGCTGGGATATTGAGTAAGTGAAGGAATATGGAGAGCGGACAGGAACGTGGAACTGAGGCCGCAATGACATCAGCTATGATTGTATTCAATGGCAGAACAGGCCTGAGGGGCTGGACTGCCGAAGTGATGCTCCTCGTTCTTATTCAGCGCTTTGAATGTGTTACACATAAATGGGGGAGGACTGGTTATCAGACAGGAAGCAGACACTCCGGATAAATCAGCCTTAGTCAGTTTGACAGAATGTCACCAGTGGAGTCACACAGTGACCAGTGCAGGGTCCACAGCTCCTTACAATCTGTATAAATTATCAGGAGGAGTGGAACAAATGTACTTTAAGTATGTATGCCGATTAAACTAAGATAAACAGGAAAGTAAATTATCAAGGGAAGGTGGAGAGTCTGTGCTTTGATATAGATAGGTGAAGTCAATGGATAAAAGTTTAGCAAATGGGATTAAAGATAATATATAGTCTGTCATTTTCTTTAGGAAGAATGGTAGGTAGTATGTTACTGAAACGGAAAAATACTACAGGACTTAGTAATGCAGTGTGTACCGGAGGGTTCATTCTGACCCGATCAGACACGGGAAGTGTTGCTCCATCTTCCTGATGTTCTCAGGGACCCCATTGCTCTCAACCACCATATATATCCTCCGTCTCCAAATGGTGATGTTGACGTCGGCATACTGGGAGATGATGGATCTGTCACCCACTCCTGCCTGGAAAGTTCGGGATCATAGAAGCTGAGTGAAACAGTGACCCTGGCAGCAACGTCCTCCCCCTGGTGGGAGAGAGTGGATACAGCAGATCCCTTTCCCCAAGCACACTCACTTCGTGGTTTCAGATCTTCCTCTCTGTGCAGCCTTTGCTCCATTTGTTGTTCATCTTACAGACGCAGGTGTTGTAACTACAGTCCCTATGCTCCATCCAGAGTTGGGTCACCAAATCCTCAGGCCTCCCTGAATGTTTGAGGCGGGTCACAGCACAACCTCCGCAAACTAACCCCAGCACCTCCACTAACCTTTCAATAACAGGAGTCAGTCAGAAGCCCCTCAGCTACAAGGTAGATACCTGCTCTTTTACAATTATACTCGAGAGGTTTCCTCGTGTTACTGACTACACAATCATCTGAGAGGGACAAGCACAGGGGTTCAGTGGACACGCATAGACCAAGGTTCAAAGGCGTGTCTAAAGCTGCTGGAACCCCTGTCCAACGTGGAGGACCACATGGGGCAGACCGGGAAGTGTACAGCAGCCCAGCACGCACATACCCCTGTCCATGGATCACCACATGGGGCACACCAGGAAGTGAACAGCAGCCAAACACCCCCCCCCCCCCCCCCCCATGGAGCAGTTATTGGGACACACTGGGAAGTGACCAACAGTCAAACACATTCACCCCTGTCCACGGAGTACCACATAAGACACACCAGGAAGTGAACAACAGCCCAGCACACACCTCCCTGTCTATGGACTACCACATGGAACACACCGGGAAGTGAGCAATAGTCAAACACATTCACCCCTGTCCACGGAGTACCACATAAGACACGCCAGGAAGTGAACAACAGCCCAGCACACACCTCCCTGTCTATGGACTACCACATGGAACACACCGGGAAGTGAGCAATAGTCAAACACATTCACCCCTGTCTATGGAGCACCACATGGAACACACCAGGAAGTAAACAGCAGTCTGACACACACCATTTCATTGTTTCTGAGCTTCACAATGCCAGCTCTCGATACACTAGGGATCCAAATGGGACCCACAGCCGGGACGTACAGGAGACCACGAGCCATATGTTTTGCACATAGTTTCTGAGCTTCATAATGATTTCCCCGCGATTCCAGGGATATGAGCACCGCCGGCCAGGTTAAGCGACAGAAGGACGGATATTCATGTTATAATTGGATGATTACTTGATTGACAAGTTCAGTAAACGTGGCTTTTCTCAGACAAATGGGATTAACTTCATGAGTAGTATTTTCTTAGGTCCAATAACAAAAATAAGAATATAAAGTAAATGTGCTGACAAATCAGCTGAAATCCACGTCACCGAATGAGGCACCATAATCCAGATGATATACCTGTGCAGCATGTAGCAGTGTTCAAACCAGGCTAGTGTACTGCTAAATGCAACCCAGCAATCTGTGCAGACCACTCCAGTCCATGAACTACCTCTCAAGCACTGGGAGCTATGCAGTGAACAGCAGTGAATTGTTATATAAACCAGGAGCATTTACCCTCCCAGCATGTACAGCAGTGTATGCCACCCCAGGGCATGGATCTGTAAACCAGGAGCAGTTACCCTCCCAGCATGTAGGACTGTATACCCCATCCCAGTGCATTGATCGGTAAACCAGGAGCAGTTACCTTGGTTAATAACTCCATAACTCCATTGTATTAATGGATGTAGACTATCTCAAGAGGATGGAGGAAAATGACTTAGGGTTAAGTAGGCAAGGATCAGACAAGGCTCTAGAGGGTTACAAGGTCGTCAGGAAGGAAGTGAAGAATAAACTCAGGAGAGCGAGAAGCGGGCATGAAAAAGACTTGGTGAGTAGATTAAGGTAAGATGTTCTATACTTTTGCGAGGAACAAGGTGATGGCTTTAGTGAGGGTAGGGCTCATCAGGATAGTGGAGGGAAATTGCGCCAGGAGTCGGAGGAGGTAGGGGAACATAGAATATAGAACACTACAGCGCAGTACAGGCCCTTCAGCCCTCAATGTTGCGCCGAACTGTCATACCAATCTGAAGCCTATCTAACTTACACTATTCCATGCACGTCCATATGCTTGTCCAATGACGATTTAAATGTAATTAAAGTTGGCGAATCTACTACTGTTGCAGGCAAAGCATTCCAAAGCTCTCTCTTTAGGTCTTTCCTGGCTACCTTGCAACCCTCAAGCGCCCCAACTGAGCCTTCACATCCCATCCTAACATAAGTCGCCGTCTTCCTCTTGACCAGAGATTCCACTTCATTCGTAAACCACGGCTCCCGCACTCTACAGCTTCCTCCCTGCCTGACATACATATCTAGGACACACAGTAACGTTTCCTTGAATAAGCTCCACATTTCTAATGTGCCCATTTCCTGCAGTTTCCTTCCCCATCATATGCTTCTTAGATCTTGCCTAACGGCTTCGTAATTGCCTTCCCCCCAGCTGTAACTCTTGCCCAGTGGTATACACCTATCCCTATCTATCACTAAAGTAAACATAACAGAATTGGAATTGCTATCACCAAAGTGCTCACCTACTTCCAAGTCTAACACCTGACCAGGCTCATTACCCAGTATCAAAACTAATGTGCTTCTTCCCTTGTTGGCCTGTCTATATACTGTGTCAGGAAGCCCTCCTGCACACACTAGACAAAATCTTACCCCTCTATAGTACTCGTACTATAGTGTTCCCGTTCAATATTTCAAAAGTTGAAGTTCCCCATTACATCTACCCTGTCTCTGTCACTCCTATCGAGAATCATCTTTGTTATCCTTTCCTCTACATCTCTGGAACTATTCAGAAGCCTACAGAAAACTCCCAACGGGGTGACCTCTCCTTTCTGTTTCTAACTTCAGCCCATACCACCTCAGTTGACGAGTCCTGAAACATCCTTTCTGAAACTGCAATACTGTCCTTGACCAATAATGTAACACCTCCCCCTCTTTTACCATCTTCTCTGTTCTTACTGAAACATCTAAATCCTGGAACCTGCAACAACTATTCCTTTCCCTGCTCTAACCATGTCTCCAAAACGGCCACAACATTGAAGTCCCAGGTACCAATCCATGCTGCAAGTTCACCCACCTTATTCCGGATGCTCCTGGCTTTGAAGTGGACACACTTCAAACCAACCTCTTGCTTGCCGGTGCCATCTTGCGTCCCTAAAACTTGATTTTGGACCTCCATATTCTCAACCCTTTCTATACTCGAACTACAATTTTGGTTCCCATCCCCCTGCTGGATTAGTTTAAACACACCCCAATAGCCTTAGCGAATTCCACCTCCCCTCCAGGATATTGGTACCCCTCTGGTTCAGTTGAAGCCCATCCTGCTTGTAGAGGTCCCACCTACCCCAGAAAGAGCCCCAATTATCCAAGAACCCAAAACCCTCCCTCCTGCACCATCCCTGTAGCCACGTGTTCACCTACTCTCTCTCCCTATTCCTTGCCTCACTAGCACGTGGCACGGGCAAGAAACCAGAGCTCTAAGCTTCCATCCTTGCTCCCTGAATTTCTGCCTTTAATCCCCATCTCTCTTCCTACCTATGTCGTTGGTGCCTATGTGGACCACGACTTGGGGCTGCTCCCTCTCCCCCTTAACGATCCCAAAAACACGATCAGAGACATCACGAACTCTGGCATCTGGGAGGCAACACACCAACCGTGAGTCTCTCTCGTCCCCGCAGACCCTCCTATCTGTCCCCCTAACTATGGAGTCCCCAATGACTACTGCTGTGCCAGACGCTATGCCAGATCCGTCTACCCCACTGCTTTCCCCTGGTAAGTCCTCCCCCATAGTATCCAAAACGGTATATTTATTGTTGAGGTGAATGGCAACAGGGGATCCCTACACAGCCTACCGGTTCTCTTTCTGTCCCCTGACTTAACCCATTTACCTTATGCTAGTACCTGAGGAGTGACTACCTCCCAGTAACTCCTCTCAATAACCCCCTTTGCCTCCCGAATGATCCGAAGTTCATTCAGCTCCAGCTCCAGTTCCCTAACGCGGTTTTCAAGGAGCTGGAGTCAGGTGCACTTCCAGCAGATGTAGTCAGCAGGGATACTGGTGGTGACCCTTACCTCCCACATTCTGCAGGAGGAGCATTCAACTGCCCTAACCTCCATTCCCACTAGTCTAAATTCCCAACGAGACTGCTGAAAAAAATAAGGAATAAAAAAACCCGTTAACTTTCCAAGCTGTGGCACAGTTACTTTGTTTTTGGTTAGAGGAGGATAATGGGTGCTTTGACAGATTATAAGGCAAGGTGAGCTTTTCTGGGTGTTTGGTTTAATTCACAAACGGGTTCATTGCTGTGTCGTAACAGCACACTTGGAATATTGTGTTCAGTTTTGGTTGCCTTGTTATAGGAAAGATGTAGAAGCTATAGTGAGGGTGCAGAGGATCCCTCGGGATCAACAGAAATATTGGCACACACCAAACGATCGAGTGAAATATTGAGAAAGTCACCACGCGAAAAATAAATACTGGCAGATTCTGCATGTCTGTATAAACGTCAGTGTGTCAGTGTTTGTGGTGTATCTGTACTGATGCCTGTATATCTGTGTATGCACGTGCATCAGTGTATTGGCATTTCTCTCTGTGTGCTTTAGTATTTGTTTGACTGCACCAGTCTCTATGTGTACCTGTGTATCTATATGCATATCTTTGTGTATCTGCGTGTCTCTGTGCGTATCCGTGTGTACAGCGGATCTGCCAGCCTCTGTGGTGTTTAAAGTTATGCAATGTCCGCCTCTGCAGGCCTTCACACTCTACTGCATTGATGGCAGTGGAGGGAGCAAACCATAAGAGATTCAGTCCAGGAGGTGGGGACAGGAAGGCAGATCATAGCACATTCCAAACTGACAGCAACATCTGCACACACACACACACACATACACACACAGTTGGGTATAGGGAGGATCATAATTTTACTGAGGACACTCAGAGTGGTGAATGCTCCTGAGTAACATCTGTGCTCTCTCTGCAATGTGAAAGTGATTTGTCTTTGAAGATAATTCGTTACACAGAGTGTACAGCTTAAAGAATATTTCCACCGCAACTGCATTCAAACAACGCTGACCAAATCATCTATAAGGTGATGCGATGAATTTATAACATGTTCTTTAAATTGAAATATTTTATAATTCAACGCTTCAAGGTGTAAGCGAGAAAGGATTGAAAAGTCCTGAAACTGACCCAGTGGTGATGGTAATATATGTAGATATCAGACAAAACTGTTCTGTGCATCCAAAGATATTTGCACAACCAAACAGCCGTGCAATGTGAGAGATTCACAGTATTTGATGTCCTCTGATCGAAACAAAAACTGACACTTGTGCAGTGGCATTGGGAGACCAGCAGAGGGTGACATTGTATGACTATAAACTTAACATTCGCCTTTTTCTTGTTCCTGAGGAGTGATTACCTCCCTGTAACTCCTCTCAATAACCCCCTCTGCCTCCCGAATGATCCGAAGTTCACGCAGCTCCATCTCCAATTCCCTAACGCGGTTTTCAAGGAGCTGGAGTCAGATGCACTTCCAGCAGATGTAGTCAGCAGGGACACTGGTGGCGACCGTTACCTCCCACATTCTGCAGGAGGAACATTCAACTGCCATAACCTCCATTCCCACTAGTTTAATTTCCCAAAGAGACTGTTGAAAAAAAAAGAATAAAAATACTCGTTAACTTTCCAAGCTGTGGCACAGGTACTTTGCTTTTGGTTAGAGGAGGATGGGTGCTTTAACAGATTATAAGGCAAGGTGAGCTTTTCTGGGTGTTTGGTTTAATTCACAAACGGGTTCATTGCTGTGTCGTAACAGCACACTTGGAATATTGTGTTCAGTTCTGGTCGCCTTGTTATAGGAAAGATGTAGAAGCTATAGTGAGGGTGCAGAGGAATCCCTAGGGATCAACAGAAATATTGGCACACACTACACGATCGAGTGAAATATTGAGGAAGTCACCACGCGAAAAATAAATACTGGCAGATTCTGCATGTCTGTATAAAAGTCAGTGTGTCAGTGTTTGTGGTGTGTCTGTACTGATGCCTGTATATCAGTGTGTGCACGTGCATCAGTGTATTGGCATTTCTCTCTGTGTGCTTTAGTATTTGTGTGACTGCACCAGTCTCTATGTGTACCTGTGTATCTATATGCATATCTTTGTGTATCTGTGTGTCTCTGTGCGTATCCGTGTGCACAGCGGATCTGCCAGCCTTGTGATGTTTAAAGTGATGCTGGCCTTCACACTCTACTGCATTGATGGCAGTGGAGGGAGCAAACCATAAGGGATTCAGTCTAGGAGGTGGGGAAAGGGCCGTAGATCATAGCACCATCCGAACTGACAGCAACATCTGCACATGCACACACACACACATTTCGGTATAGGGAAGATCATAATTGCACTGAGGACACTCAGAGTGGCGAATGCTCCTGAGTAATATCTGTGCTCTCTCTGCAATGTGAAAGTGATTTGTCTTTGAAGATTATTCGTTACACAGAGTGTACACCTTAATGAGTATTTCCACTGCAACTGCATCCAAGCAACGCTGACCAAATCATCTGTAAGGTGATGCATTGAATTTATTACATGTTCTTTAAATTGAAATATTTTAAAATTCACCCCTACAAGGGGTAAGTGAGAAAAGATTGAAAAGTCCTGAAACTGACCCAATGGTGATGGTAATATATGTAGATATCAGACAAAACTGTTATGTGCATCCAAAGATATTTGCAAAACCAAACAGCCGTGCAGAGTGAGAGATTCACAGTATTTGATGTCCTCTAATAGAAAATAACTGACACTTGTGCAGTGGCATGTGGAGACCAGCAGAGGGTGGCATTGTATGACTATAAACTTAACAGGGACAGATGGAGAGGTGGAGGAGGGGAGTAAGGATTTATCTCAATTTCAATGGATTTACTCCCTAAATCACAGAGCCATCATTTCACAGAGGTGCACACAAACATACATAGACACATTAAACACACAACACACATGCATACAGATATGGACACTTACACACAAACACTTGAACACGCCCGCACACAGACACCGTGTTTTGTTTAAGATAGAGATAAGTATGTTTTTCCTGAATAAGGGAATCAATGGTGAGTTGGTGAAGGCAGGAGAATGTGGCTGAAAAACATTTTAAATGTGATCAAACGGCACAGCATGTCCAAGCGGCAAAATGGCCTAATTCTGTTCCAATTTCCTATTTGGTGAAGGGATTCATTTTGGAAGTCGAATTTGAATGCCGATTACTGGGTCAAATGTAAGATTCGTAGCAGTGTGGAGGAATAAACGGATCTTGGGGTCCATGTCTGTAGGTGTCTCAGTTGCCACCTAAGTTGATAGGGTTGTTAAGAAGGTGTATGGTGTGTTGGTTATCAATAGCAGGGGGACTGAGTTGAAGAGCCACAAGATTATGCTGCAGGTCTATTAAGCTCTGGTGAGACCACATCTGAAATGTTCTGGTCGCCTCAGTAAAGAAAGCATATGGAAGCTTTAGAGCGGTGCAGAGGAGATTTACCAGAATGCTGCCTGGACTAGAGGGCTTGTCTTATGAAGAAAGGTTGAGGGAGCTATGGCTTTTCTCATTGGAGTAAAGAAGGATGAGAGGTAACTTGATAGAGCTGAACAAGATGGTGAGAGTTACAGACAGAGTAAATCGCCAGAGACTTCTTCCCACAAATGATTGTCACGAGGTGAGCATAATTTTAAGGTGTTTGGAGAAAGGTTTTGGAAGATTTCAAAGGCAGTGCGACACTAGCCCCTTCCCCCTCCCCACAAACCGGGTCCCAGGTACAGTGAGGCAGCTGTGCTAACCACTGAGACATCATGCCCCTCTCCCCCTCCCCCAAAACTGGGTCCCTGGTACTGTGAGACAGCCGTGCTAACCACTGAGACACCATGTCCTACTCCCCTTCCCTCTCAAACCTGGTCCCTGGCACTGTGAGACAGCCGTGCTAACCACTAAGACACCATGCCCCCCTCCCCATCCCCCCAATCCGGGTCCCTGGTACTGTGAGACAGCCGTGCTAACCACTGAGACACCATGCCCCCCCCATCCCCCCCAAACCGGGTCTCTGGTACTGTGAGACAGCCGTACTAAGCAATGAGACACCATGCACCCCCTCCCGCTCCCCCCCAAACCGGGTCCCTGGTGCCGTGAGACAGCCATGCTAACCACTGAGACAACATGCCCCTTCCCCATCTCCCCGAAATCGGGTTCCTGGTACTGTGAGACATCCGTACTAACAACTGAGACACCATGCCCCTCTTCCCCTCCCCCCCAAAACGGGTCTTTGTGACTGTGAGACAGCCGTACTAACCACTGAGACACCCGCCACCCTCCCCCTCTCCCCCAAACCGGGTCCCTGGTACTGTGAGACAGCCGTGTTAACCACTGAGACACCGTGGTCCCCTCCCCGCTAAACCAGGTCTCTGATTTTATGGGGCAGCCGTGTTAACCGCTGCGACACCATGACCCCCTCCCCCTCTCACCCACACCGGGTCCTAGGTACTGTGAGACAGACATGTTAACCACTGAGACACAATGCCCCCTCCCCATTCCCCCCAACCGGGTCCCTAGTACTGTGAGACTGCCGTGCTAAGCACTGAGACACCAAGCCCCCTTCCCCCTCCCCCCAAACCGGATCCCTGGTACTGTGAGACAGCCGTGCTAAGCACTGAGACACCAAACCCCCTTCCCCCTCCACCCAAACCGGATCCCTGGTACTGTGAGACAGCCGTGGTAACCACTGAGACACTATGCTCCCCCTCCCCTTCCCCCCCCAAACCGGGTCCCTGGGACTGTGGGACAGCCGTGCTAACCACTGAGACACCAGGTCCCCGTTCCCCAAAACCAGGTCCCTGTACTGTGAGACAGCCGGGCTCACCACTGAGACACCATGCCCCACTCACCTCCCCTCAAACCGGGTCCCTGGTACTTTGAGACAGCTGTGTTAACCACTGAGGCACCATGTCCCAATTCCCCACCCCCATCCCTCCAACCGGGTTCCTGGTACTGTGAGACAGCCGTGCTAACCACTGAGACACCATGCCCCCCTTCCCCTCCCTCCCAAACTGGCTCCCTGGTACTGTGAGACAGCCGTGCTAACCACTGAGACACCATCTCCCTCCCCCCAAACCGGGTCCCTGGTACTGAGAGACAGCCGTGCTAACCACTGAGACACCATGCACCCTCCCCCTCCTCCTGTCCCTCAATCCGGGTCCCTGGTACTGTGAACCAACCATGCTAACCACTGAGACACCATTCCCCGTCCCTGCCCCCTCCCCTGAAATGGAGTCACTGTGCTCGGTAATACTGGGGAAATGTAAATAAAAGTGATGAGCTTAGAACTATGATGTTGTGGCCATAACAGAGTCATGGGTTTCTCAGGAGCAGGAATGGCTGCTGGATGTTCCAGGGTTTAGAACATTTAAAAAGAATAGGGAGGAGGTAAAAAGAGGAGGGGTGCTAATCAGAGAGGGTATCACAGCTACAGACGTTAACATTATCGAGGAAGGTCTGCCGACTGAGTCAGTATGGGTGGAAATTAGGAACAGTAAGGCAGCAATCACCTCATTAGGGGTTAAATACAGGCCCCCCAATAGAAGCAGGGAGATTGAAGAAAGCATAGGTCGGCAGATTTTGGAAAAGTGTGAATGGAATAGGGTAGTTGTAATGGGTGACTAACTTTCCCAAGATTGATTGGAACCTCATTCCAGCAGATGGTTTGGAAGGAGCTGTTTTTGTAAGGTGTGTTCAGGAGGGTTTCCTAACTCAGTACATTGACAGGCCGACGAAGGGAGAGACCATTTGGATTTGGTGTTCGGCAATGAGCTGAGGCAGGTGTCAGATCTTGCGGTGGGAGAGCATTTTGGTGATAGTGACCACAACTGCCTCATATTCTACATAGCCATGGCGAAGGAGAGAAGCAGGCACAATGGAAGGATATTTAGTTGGGGAAAAGGAAACTATGATACTATCATACCGCGTTGCGATGCATGGACTGGGAGCAATTGTTCCATGGAAAGAGCACTATAGACATGTGGAGACTGTTTAAAGAACAGTTGTTGCGAGTGATGCACAAATGTGTTCCTCTGAGACAGGCAAGAAGGGGTAAGATAAAGGAACCTTGGATGATGAGAGCGGAGGAGCTTCTCGTCAAAAGAAAGAAGGCAACTTACGTAAGGTGAAGGAAGCAAGGGTCTTGCTCAGCTCTAAAGGATTACAGGCAGGCGAGGAAGGTGCTCAAAAATGGTCTGAGGAGAGCCAGGAGGGGGCAGGAAAAACGCTTGGCAGGAATGATTAGGGAGAATCTAAAGGCACTTTGCACATATGTGAGGAATAAGAGAATGATCAAAGAAAGAGTAGGGCCGATCAGGGATAGCATAGGGAACTTGTGTATCGAGTCTGAGGAGGTAGGGAAGCCCTAAATGAGTTTTTTGCGTCTGCCTTTACGAAAGAAAAGGACTTTGTAGTGAATGAAACCATTGAGGAGCAGGTAATCATGCTGCAACAGATAGATTGAGGAAGCTGATGTTTTGAAAGTTTTGACAAACATTAATATTGACAAGTCGCCAGGGCCAGACCAGATTTGTCCTCGGCTGCTATGGGAAACGAGAAATGTGATTGCTTCACCGCTTGCGAAGATCTTTGCAACCTCACTCTCCACCGGAGTCATACCTGAGGACTGGAGGGAGGCAAATGTAATTCCTCTGTTCAAGAAAGCAAATAGGGAAATCCCCGGAAATTACAGCACAGCTTTGTGAGGGGCAGATCATGCCTCACAAATCTTATTGAGTTCTTTGAGGATGTTACTAGAAAAGTTGATGAGGGTCGAGCGGTGGATATTGTGTATCTGGACTTCAGCAAGGCATTTGATAAGATTCCCCATGGTAGGCTCGTTCAGAAGGTCAGGAGGAATGGGATACAGGGACATTTAGCTGTCTGGATATAGAGTTGGCTGGTCGACAGAAGACAGCGAGTGGTAGTGGAAGGAAAGCATTCTGTCTGGAAGTCAGTGGTGAATGGTGTTCCACGGGCTCTGTTCTTGGGCCTCTACTCTTTGTAATTTTTATTAATGACTTGGATGAGGAGATTGAAGGATGGGTTAGGAAGTTTGTGGAGGACACAAAGGTTGGAGGTATCATTGACAGTATACAGGACTGTTGCAGGCTGCAGCATGACATTGCCAGGATGCATAGATGGGCTGAGAGGTAGTAGATGGAATTCAAACTGGATAAATGCGAGGTGATGCATTTTGGAAGATCGAACTTGAAAGTTGAGTACAGGACTAAAGGCAGCATTCTTGGCAGTGTGGATGAACAGTGGGGTTTTGGTGTGCAGGTACATAGATCCCTTAAAGTTTCCACCCAGGTGGTCAGGGTTGTTAAAAAAGCATATGGTGTTTTGGCTTTCATTAACAGGGGGATTGAGTTTAAGAGCCGTGAGATCTTGTTGCAGCCCCATTTACTTATACCCCTATACTTATTCTCCCATTTCCTCATATTCCGACACTAAATTCTCCTGCTTTTTCATATAACGATACTAATTCTGCCATTTCCTCATATCCCAGTATGATCCTCTCATTTTCTGATGCCCGATTTCAAATCTCGCATTTAGGAGTTCCCTACTCTAATTCTACATTTTAATGGTGACTTGCACCAAATATCTAATTTAAGTCCACCCCGCACCACTTCTTCCACTAACTATGTAGCTGCAATGATTCTCCCATGTCGTGGTCCACTGCTGTAATTCTCCAATTTTGGCGTTTATTGCATCAAATTCTCAAATTGCCAATTCTGCACGAATCCACCCTTTCATCATGAACTGAAGAAACTCTCCCACTAAGTATTGCCTTGCCCCAACTCTCCTGTTTTGCTGTTTCCTGACATACATCTTCCACATAATGGTTTACTGCTCAAAGTTTTTTTCATTATTTTTGCCCTGCATCGAATGGCCACTTTCCTGCACTTTACAACATTTCTCCGAGTTAATGATTCCTGCCCGTGTTCTCCCATTTAAATTTGCTCTGTTCCAAGTCTGCATGCTTTAAACACCCCACACCAACTCTCGAATTCAATATTGCCCTGAAACAATTCTCATGTTCATTGATACCCAAACCAACTTCTCCCAGTGTGGGCAACGCCACTCTGACTCTCTGAGATAGTGGCGCCATACCCCAATTCGCTGTTAAAGTTCCACTGTGCAATTTTTCCATGTTGTGGTTCGTGCAACAATTATCCCAAATACAGCTTCACTTCCGTGCACCATTCTACCATTTTTGAATCCTGCACGAATCTTCTTTTCGTCTGCAACTGCACCTCCAACACATTTAATATTATTCAGCACCAGTTCTCCCACGCCTTCCACCAATTCTCTACTTTTGTGACATCGGCACCAACTCTCCCATTATTGATGCCCTGCGTCAATTGTCCCATTGCGTTGTTTCCTGATACACTTCTTACACGTATGGCTTCCCTGCTCCAAAGTCTTTCTTTCATTTCTTGGTGGGCGGACTCGAATCTCGACTTTACTGCTGTTTGCAAAATTGTTCCTTCTCAATATTTCCCTGCCCCTATTCTTCCAATTAGAGGTGTTCTGCTCAAAGTCTTTAATGATTAGGCAATTTGTACTAATTTTCCAATGTAATGGCACTGTGCAACAATTCTCCCATTTACTGATACCCAACAATTCTCCCCATGCCTGACGCCCTGACACCTGTCGTGGAAATTTAATCGACTTGAATCAACTGCTAGCAAGAGCACAGGAAAGGCTTTATTTTCAACCTCTGCATGCAGGGCGGCCAATTATACTTGGCAATACGTAACATATTCTTTTATAGTATTCTTATCACATGCTCAAGGACAAGTGTTGGGAAACATTTGAGCTCATATTTTCTCATTCCCATGCCTTGGACATAATTATCTTTATGTTTTCCGAAGATTTTTTCTGAACTCGGCTGCTCGCAAGGCCAGGTGAAATGTTCCACAAAGACAAGCTGACTCCTCGACGCAGAATTCAGCAAAGTATTTGCATATTTCAGCCAGATAGCTGCACGTCAAAAATAATTTATGAACACCAGGCATGTCCTCAGACACCACCTAACTCTAACAAAGCTTTGTGGTGTTTTTTCCACTTCCCTGGTTTGCTCTATACACAGCCAATCTTCACACGTCACATTCGTCAACGTCGCTATAGGGTGCGGACAAGCAATCGGATCTTCCTTCTTTGGGGCCACGGATAGTTTAACATTTCGTATCCTACTGCATTCATAAGCAATTGGTGTAGGCAGATACACAACTAGGGTCTTATTCAAAGCAGTATGAGTAAGACCGGTCCTACAACTAGTAGAACGGTATGGGTCGATTACCCCCATCCTCCATTAAGGGACGCGAGCCATCGGGAGCAGGTGTCATCTGCTCGTGGAGGCGGTCATATAGCTGCCTTCATACCATTTATTAAACCAGTAATATTTTGGGACTCATCAGGAACATTAATACAGCATGAGGTACCTAACGTTTTGCAGACGCCCCCTCTCTCGGCCGTCAGGATGTCTAGTACTAATCGATTTTGTGTCACTGCTTCCTAACCGCCATTAACTCAGAGTTAATGAGTGCTAGGCCTTCCTCTGTCTCATTTGCGAATACACCATATGCGAAGATGTTCTGCGAGTGTGTACCCATTCCAATGCAGAGGGATGCCCCTTCGAGTTCTGCAATTGCTGCCTTTTAGGGTGAACACTGTTGTGTTGGTGGACAGTATCGTCGTGTAGCAGCATACCTTTCTCCCCGGGGGAGTGGTGGTACCCTTTCTCGCCACCTGCCCAAATTATACCTGCCATTAGATTAGATTGCTTACAGTGTGGAAACAGGTTTTCCCGCCCAACAAGTCCACAAACACCAGCCGAAGTGCAACCCACCCATACATTTACCTAACACCTAACACTACGGGCAATTTAGCATGGCCCATTCATCCGACCTGCACATCTTGGTGACTGTCGGAGGAAACTCACGTAGACACAGGGAGAATGTGCAAACTGCACACTGTCAGTCGCCTGAGGCGGGAATTAAACCGGGGTCTCTGGCGCTGTGAGGCAGCAATGCTAACCACTGTGCCACCGTGCCGCTCATGGTCTGACCATTGATAAAGGAACAAGCAATGTTTATGATCGTATCATTTGCGTATGTTGCTGTACAAGAGTCATTGTTCAAGTACAGCGTCAAGCTACACTGGGAGATACCCAAAAGGAGTCTCCCCCGATTGGCGCAAATACACGTTTCTCCCCTGCAATCCACTATCTGGAATGCTGTGGTCGGTCGCGAGTCAGGCTTGGGGCTGTAGTTAGCCTGGAGTTCGGATGGTGACACGAGATTTGCCCAAATTGCCCCCCACTGTCAGGGCCAGGCTAGTCGACTCGCGTGGAAGCAGACAGCTGGCATTTCTCGCCAGGCTCTCAGTAATTTGCTGGGCAGACTACCTTTGGGCTGTGTGCAAGCATATCCAACAAGTGTAGCCAATCTCTAATCTCACGTTTTGTCTTATGACCAAAGCACATGCTCTGTTCCCTTCACATCTAGTAATGGCCCTTCGCAGCTCCCAACTTACTGTCGTCGCATTTACGCCATTTATCTCCAGCAGGCAAATTCCCATCCTGCTTTAAATTCGCTCTCTAGCCACGGCCGTCTCCCTTCGGGTTAGGGTGTGTCATTAATGACCTTTGCCCGTCTTGGGGTTAGGTCCATGATCTGGTTTGATTGGTTGCCATGCCCCAGTGCTCCTATCGTCTGTAGTACATTCTGCACTGCTCTCGGAGGGTGGGGGTGGGGCGACTAAACCAGTATATTCACCTGTCTACAGATGTCGGAGAAGGATCTATCTATTCCACACCACGAGACTCCCTCATTGCTCTTCTGAGTCTTACTTTGATCATAGAATATCTATTTCCCATGTCAGGTGCCCCTTTTGCCGTGGTGGCTACTACTAAGTGCCAGTCACCGGCGCGGCATGGATCCCTGCATAAATCTTAATTATCGAATTTATAGTCGTCCTTGTTACTGAACGGCTATGGGTCGCATGTAAAGATCTACTTCGTCCTATCAGTTTCATGCAGTAACACAACATCTCATCCTCACAGCGGCCTGTTATCTGGCTTCCCTTACGTCTCGGGACAATTCTTGTGTTTGGCGGCCTAACAAAAAAAATCGCATACGGGCCAAGATTAGCTCTCCCTCTCCTCCTAGATCTCATACACATTAGCACAATTGGAAGTGCCTTTGTCCATGTCATCCCTAGTTCCTCACAGCATTTTGTCAATTTATTTTTTATGGTAGATTTTTCTCTTTCCGCTGCCCTACCCCTCGTTTGGTGGTAGGCACAGTGTTATCTCATGTTTATTCCCAAATACTCACAAATCTGCTGTAGGGCATTATGGACAAATGGTGTCCCACTGTCACTACTAAGCCTCGGATGTAGGTTTGCTCGCTGAGGTGTAGGTCTGATATCCAGACGTTTCATTACCTGCCATATGTAGGTTAGTGGGCTAGTGTAGGTTAGGTGGGCTTGGATTGGTGCAACATCGAGGGCCAAAGGGCCTGTACTGCGCTGTATTTTTATATGTTCTATGTTCTATGTGACATCATCAGTAACGAACTGCAAGTGAAACGAAGCTGTCGTCTCCTGCTTTCTAGTAATATTTTGTCTAGGATGGGGTTCCTGGGGTTTGTGGTGATGCCATTTCATGTTCGTTTTCTGAGGGGTTGATAGATGCTATCTAGATATAAGTCTTTTTTTATGGCGTTGATGTTGGAGTGCCAGGCCTCAAGGAATTCTCTGGCATGTCTTGGCTTAGTCTGTCCCAGGACAGATGTGTTGTCCCAGTCGAAATGGTGTTATTGTTTCATCCGTGTGAAGGGCTACGAGGGAGAGAGGTTCGTGTCTTTTTGTGGCTACCTGGTGTTTTGTATCCTGGTGGCTAACTTTCTTCCTGTTTGTCCTACGTAGTGTTTGTGGCAGTCCTTGCATGGAATTTTATAGATGACGTTGGTTTTGTCCATGGGTTGTACTGGGTCTTTTAAATTTGTTAGTTTTGTTTGACACTGTTGGTTGGATTCCGAGGAGTCTTAGTAGTCTGGCTGCCACTTCTGAGACTTCATTGATGTATGGAAAGGTCGATAACGTTTCTGGCTGTGTTAGGTCTACTTGTCGTGGTTTGTTCCTGAGAAATCTGTGGACTGTATTTTTTAAATATCCGTTCTTCTTGAATACGTTTTATCGGTGGTTCTCTGTTTTCCAAAGTACGGCTGTGCTGAAATGTGTGGTGGTTCGTTGGAATAGTGTTCTGATACAGCTTGCTTTTTGCGTGTTGGGATGGTTGCTGGTGTAGTTAAGTATTTGGTCAGTGTTTGTCGGTTTGCTGTATATGCAGACACACCAGAGAATTCCGAGAGGCCTCCCACTCCAATCACAACGCCATAAGCAAACACATAGATCGATTTACCATCTGTCAACCCCTCAGAAAACGAATAGGAAATGACATCACAACAAACCCCAGGAACCCCATCCAGGACATACATATAAATACAAAGCAGGAGACAACATCTTCGATTCTCTTGGAGGTCGCCACTGATGATGTTACCTAGCCAGGTCATGAAACGTCTGGATTACAACCGTACAGCTCAGCGAGCAAACCTACACCCTAAACCTCAACCGGAGCTATCAACGTTCACAAACCTTGGGACTACTAAGCCTCTCAGGGTGGCTCCATCTCAGAATTATTTCAGTTAGGAAGGTTTTGGTTACTTCACTGGTATTCTGTTTTGCTGTGGGGAACGCTTGCACCCATTTGGAAAACATATCAACTATTACCAGACAATACCTTTTTCCTTCGCAGGGTGTTAGTTCGGTAAAATCCAGTTGTCAATGTTCAAATTGTTTTTGGAGTTTCGGAACTGTTGCATGATTCATCTGTATTCCCCTCCCCACATTATTTTGGCACAGATAACACATCGTTCACTATATTTCTGGAAGTAACGAGTAAATCCCTCAGTGTACCACTCTGCTGAAATGCTACCATATCTCCCCTCTTTTGACACATGTTCCTTACCGTGTGTCAGTTTGGCATAGATTGGAAATAATGATCGTGGTAGAAAAGGTTTAACATTGGGACCACACCATACCCCTTACCTCAAACTGCACTTTGCTTTTTCCCACTCAACGTGTCTTCAAACCTGGACTTCGACTGTGACTCCCGTCCGTCTGCTGATGGGGTAAGGATATTTGTCATTCCCATGTCAAACTGCTTATTTACCGGCTGCTGGGCTGCCGTCCTTGCCGCTGAGTTTGCCCTTGCATTTCCTTGAGAAACGGAATCGTTATTTTTCGTGTGGGCATCATATTTACACACAGCGATTGATTTAGGCAATAGGACCGCTTCCAAGAGGTCAGAAATCTGATCACGGTGTGTGATCGGCTTTCCGGTGAAGGTCAAGAAGTCCCTGTAATTCCACAGGGTTCCAACATCATGTGCAACTCCGAATGCGTATCTGCTATTGGTTAAATATTCGCTGTGTTTCCCTTAACCAATTTACATGCCTCAGTCAAGGCAATCAGCTCCGCTGCTTGCGCTGACAGTTGAGAAGCGAGTGATCCCGCTTTGAATACCTGAAGCGTAGTTGCTACAGCATGCCCAATAAAATTCTGGCCTATCTCCTTGCTCCTGAATGCTGACACATACACAAAAGAAAACCCCGCCATATTTGGATTCTGAAGTGGTGAATTCTGGAAGTCATTAATTACAACGATACAACCATGTGGGTCTCCGTCTCCTTCTCGAGTGAGAGAATTAGCAGCATTAAGGATGTTACATCGTTTTATTGCAATATTAGGCTTCTCCAATAACACAGTATTGTATCTGAGTCAACGCGCTGCCGACGTATGTGCTGTCTTTTGCTCGGAAAGCAGCAAGGATACTGCATGTGCGATCAGTTTGGTTAAGTCGCCATAGCCGATTATGTCCCTGGACACTGCAACAGCCTTTTCAGCTGCAACCACAGCTCGCAGGCATTTACGCAATCCTACCGCCATGAGGTCTAGCTTAGCCCAAAAATAAGCGGCCAGCCTGAATTTTCCCCCATGATCCTGCAACAACACAGATGTCATGCAGCCATGTTTCTCATCTCAGCCATGTTTGACAGAAGGCTTATTTGGATTCGGAATCCCCAGTGTAGGTGGACTTTGAACCGTCTTTTTCAATTCAGCTCAGCAGCTGGGATCCATTGCAACGGACCTTGGTTCTGCTACCCTTTTCCATGGGCCATGTCACTTCAGGGCGCCTCAAGATTTGTGTAATGTGGGATAAACGTTCTTCAGTCGTAGCGTATCCCCAAAAAGGACAGCAATTGTTTCTTCATGTGAGGCCTTGGAATTTGCTGAATTACTTGCACCCTGTCTTCACCAATGGCCTTCCCTTGTTCAGATATTAAGTGGCTGAAGAACTTCATCTGTTATTGCATAAATCGAAGCTTTGCGAGACTGGCTTTGTGCCCTTCCCTCGTGCAATGCAAAGGAATCCTTCTCTCATTGTTCCTCTGTCGGTGCTAGTATTAAGCAATCGCCTACAGACCCAGGGGTTAAAACAAGAGTCTCCAGACTCCTGCGTAGAGCCTCATTATATATGGTGGGTGACTCACAGTAACATTGACAAAGTCGTGTGAACTCATAAGATTTCCCTTTGAATGAAAAAGCGAACGAGAATTGACGATCTGAATGCACCGTTACACTAAAGAATGTATTTGCTAAATCCACAGCAGGGAACCATTTGCTGTCCGGTCGAAATTGAACTGATACAGTACAGGGTTCGGGAACATTTGATGCGCGCGGGACAACACTGTTATTGACTGCCTGCAGGTCATGAACAAACCTGCATTCCTCCGGTTCACTTGGAATTTTTGCCTTTTGGAGCAGAAAAATGGGAGTTCTCATCGGTGAGTTTACATCGGGGATTATCTCTCTAGCCTTTGGGAAGGATTGAAAGACTGGAGTAACTACGTCCATGGCCTCGGGTTTTAACGGGTATTGTGCCTTGCAAGGACGATACTCCGACTTCGTGGTTACTCCTATTGGTTCACAACCTCGTAAAAGCCCCAAATAATGTTTTCCTTTTACGCATAATTCAGTAGGGACCGTTATTAATCTTGGGTCAAGGAAGTTTATCTTAGGGAAATGCCAGGCCAGCCTTCTAGGCTCTTCAGGGCTAGCGGGGATTACCTCGACTGTTCTATTGCCTGAGTTGAACAAATTAATTTCTGCCTATATGTCCGCACATCTGCATTAAACCACACACTCACATCGTCCCAGAACACCCAACATTTCGTTCTTTATGCCTTTAGTACCCATGGCCCCAAATCCTGCCACCAGTCACTGGACACGTTCGCCAGTGACACGCGAGGAGCATAGCCTTCCACATCAAAAATATAGAGTTTACTTGCCGTCACAGGTACTTTACATAAGTTCACACTGACTGCACATCTGCCATCCCTTCAATAAAATTCGCACAATAACAACTGGCCTGGTTTAACCAATCTCCTGAACCAATACTTCTCTTATGGTTCCTCAGGGTGTATGTGTGCTGTGCTGTGCAGTGCAGCATATTCCCGCAAAAAAAAAAAAATCGGTGTTAGTCGGATTAACATGGTTACCTGCTTCCAGGGCGAGTGAATTGCTCAATGAACTCATTGCTCTCTGGCTTAATCGCCACTCATAGACATACACAAGGGGTCGTGGGTTGTTTTTTGCAGTTTACACTTGTGAATCTTCCCTTTGAATTACCTGCAAGCCCGTCGGAGTACTGAGCAAATACAACCCCAGTCTCACTATGAGATCCCGAGCCATCAAATGTAAAGGACAGAATTCCGCTAACAAAATTGAGAATTAGAATGTATACACATTACTGATTTCACACAATATGGGTGCGGTAAAACTCTCTCATATCGCGAGGCCTGATGCCTCCATTGAGTTCAGGAACATTCCACTCATCTTTATTGGCGTCAACTCTCTGAACTGTCTTGATTTGAGGAGTAAATGTGCTGGCCATGTATCTACCAAAAAGGTAACTGGTGTACCTTACACATATAACATAGAGGTAGGCATCGACATATACGCATCATTGTTATATTGAACATATTGTCCACACTTCGCAATCTCAATGTTCAATATAGAGTTGGGACACATCTCAGTGCCTGTTAGGTTAGTAGAAGAGATTAGCATAAAGGATTATTCGTTGCCAAGTATAAAGGAAAGAAGTTTACCTGTACCTTGCGGCCTGCCCACCTCAACCTCAGTCGTCCCCTGTCAGTCACCATGCTGTCCAGCCTCCAGGACCGATTGAGGCTGTCTATGCGGGCACTGTCTCGACCAGTAGTCCATTGCTCCGCAAACAAAGCACCAACCAGATCTATCTCTGCAAGCGCACTTCAGCGATCCCTTCCTCTTTTGCGAACTCCACCCGTGACTCTCTCTTTTCCCGCAGTTCCTCCCTCCAACGGCTGAACGAACATTTGCATCATAATAAGCTGAGGTTTATGTGATTGCTGTTCCATCTTTAATTTCCGGTTATGGTACTCTTGAGCCAGCAATTTTTCAGCATGTATCACGTATTGTTCTATCTAATCCAGCTTTCCCGTGTCCCAGGTAATACACGGATATTATTACCTATTTTGTTGTTTCGTACTTCATTCCATTGATGAAGCTGCTCCTCAGGTGTGCCTCATACGGTGTGATCTCTGCCGTCGTTATGTCCTTGGGTGGTATCAGTCGACAATAGACGTTACCGACTTTCGTGAGGTGCTTAAGGTACTGGGACATTGTCTCGACTTCTTTAGGGATTCTTTTCGATTGATTGTGGGCACCAATATGCTATTGTGATTCAGCAGAACCTGAGGCGGCGACTGTTGACTTGGAATCTTCGCGAAGTGGATCTCGTAGGGGGGCTGTAGCTCTTCGAGGGCACCCATTAAGGTCAGGATCTGATCCAGTCTTAAGACACTGTACAGCTTCATTTGGTTGTTTTCCGTGTGTGTGCAAGTGCGCTGGTGTTTGTACGTGTACTTGATCTATCTTTTATTCGAGATTTTCTTTCCCTGAAATCAGGCTCAGCCTTCAACATGTTATAAGCACTCCAATTCACAGGTTCTATTTTACCCTTCCATTTCTCCTTCTCTCTCTCCTCCAACGGTGACCTCAACATTTGCAACTGCATGTTACTAAAACTTCCTTCAGCCAGAAAAACACATTCCTTGATTTACATTTTTAACTGCTTTACAGAAACTGGGCCATAATTATTTAGCATATATTGAATTTTTGCTTGACCATTCCGAGTTGGCTGTCGACCCTCTTTTTGTTCGCTCTTGCTGGAGCCGATTTTCATGGATATTGGAAAAGTGTTCATCTCTCTCTGCCTGTCTCTCTGCCTGTATATCTGTCTATCTCTCTCTCTCTCTCTCTTTGCCAATGTAACTTGCTTTTACCTCCGGAGGTCCCCTCTCATTGGGCGCGACCGCCTCATTGCCTTGGTTTTCACAAACCAAGAACCCACGTAACTGATACAGCTTTGGCGACTCCTTCGCTGCCCATGGTGGCTCCAAGTCTCAAACCACCATTAATCTTGCTGTCTCTGAAACTGTCGAGAGACGGCAATCCTTTCCCTTGAGTTTTACTCGAATACCGCGCGAGAAGTCACTGGTCCCTCTACCTGGTTCATTTATTCTCTTCGAACGAGTCGCTATGTCGGATTACTTTAGCCACAACTCTTCCCCCGACTCTATTCGATTCGGAACGCGACTCTGGGGCGATCCATTTATCCCCAGTCCTCTCACGCAAAGGGGCCAATTCAGCACTCGAGATGAAGTGAAAGACCTTCAAGGCAGTGGCGCATACACCTCCTGGGAATCTTCAAAATCTTACCCAGTCGCAGGGTCCCAGGCGAGCCCCCTAGTTTCCTGCCGTGGAAATTCAATCGACTCAACGCAAATGCTACCAAGAGCAAAGAAAAAGTTTATTTTTGAAATTTGCAGAGTGGACCCGACACATTTGCAAGACGCCTCATAAAATGGATGCCTGACGGTTTTCACATATTCCCTTTATACTATATATCGTTTTGCCTTATCACACCTCAAGCCTGAAACCTGGATCAATCGAGTTCCTTTCCACACAGAGAGTTGCTTTTTCTAATATAATATAATAGATTATTGGCCTTGAGAGTCAGCTGTAAAATAGGTTGACCTTTACATTTTTTCTGTCTTTTTGCAAAGTTAGGTCCATACTTCTTTGTTTCAACCATGCTTTCACAGATTTCATTTTCAATTACAGGGGATCAGGCTGACAGTGACTCAATAAGTGTGATGGAGTGATGATGATAGTGACACAATGAGGGTGAGGTGTCAGCGTGGTAGTGACGTAGACTGTGTGAGTGGATCAGGCCGATAGTTACGCAGTGAGGGGTGTCAGAGTGATAGTGATGCAGTAAGTCTGTGGGATCAGACCGATAGTGACGCAGTAAGTGTGAGGTGGTCAGGGTGATAGTGAAGCACTTCGTGTGAGGGGTCAGTGTGGCACTGACGCAGAAAGAGTGAGTTGTCAGGCTGATAGTGACGCAGTAATTGCAAGGAGATCAGGCTGATAGTGATGCAGTAAGTGTTACTGTGTCAGGCTGATTCCGACGCATAAAGTGGGAGGGGACAGGATGATAGTGACAGAGTAAGTGTGATGGGGTCAGGCAGAGACTGACGCAGTGAGTGTGAGACATTCAGGGTGATAGTGAGGGAGTACGTGTGTGCGTTCAGGCTGGTAGTGATACAGTAAGTTGAGAGCATCAGGCTGATAGTGGCCAATAAAAGTGAGGTGTTAGGGGAATAGTGACGCAGTAAGTGTGAGGTGTCAGGCTGTTAGGGATGCGGTAAGTGTGAGGGGTCAGTCTGATAGTGAAGCAGTAGGTGTGAGGGGGTCAGGCTGATAGAGACGCAGCAAGTGTGGTGGGGTCAGGTTAATAGTGTCACAATATGTGTGAGGGGTCAGGCTGATAGTGATGCACTGTGTGTCCGTGAGTCAGAGTGATCCTAATGCAGGAAGTGAGAGGGGACAGGGTGATAGTGACGCAGTGAGTGTGAGGGGGTCAGTGTGATGGTGACGGAGTAAGTGTGAGTGTAAAGGCTGATATTGATGCAGGAAGTTGAGGGCGTCAGGCTAATACTGGCCAGTACGTGTTAAGTGACAGGGTGATAGTGATGCAGGAAATGTGACGAGTCAGAATGATAGACGCGGTGAAATTGTGAGGGGTCAGGCTGATAGTGATGCGGGAAGTGTGCGAGTGTCAGGCTGATAGTGACGCAGTAAGTGTGTTGGGAGCAGAGTGATAGGAACGCAATAAGTGTGAGCGGCTCTGGATGATAGTGACAGGTCAGTATGAGGGAGAGGATGGTAGTGATCCAGTGAGTGTGAGGTGTCAGGATGACAGTGAAGCAGACTGTGTGAATGTGTCATTGTGATGGTGAAATGGCAAGTGTGATGGGGTCAAGGCGACAGGGACGCAAATGCTTTCAGGGGGTCAGGTTGTAGTGATGCAGTAATTGTGAGGGGTCAGGGCGATAGTGACGCAGTGAGTGTGAGATGTCAGTGTGATAGTGACGCAGAACATTTGAGGGGCCAGGCTTATAGTGATGCAGTATGTTCAAGGGGTCTGGGTGACAGTGATGTAGATGCATTTAGGGGGTCAGGTTGTCGTGATGCAGTCATTGTGAGGGGTCAGGGTGATAGTGACGCAGTGAGTGTAAGATGTCAGTTTGGTAGTGACGCATAACATTTGAGGGGCCAGGCTTATAGTGATGCAGTATGGGCAAGGGGTCTGGGTGACAGTGATGTAGATGCACTCACAGGGCCAGGTTGTAGTAAAGCTGTAAGTGTGAGTGTCTCAGGCTGATAGTGATGAAGTAAATGCGAGGGTCTAAGGCGGATAGGGATGTAGTAAATGTGCAGGGGTAGTGCTAGAAGTGACGCAGTAAATGTGAGTGTTGAAGCTGATAGTGACGCATTAAGTTTGAGGGGATCATGCTGATCTTGACGCAGTAAGTGTGACGTTGTCAGGATGATAGTTACGCTGTAAGTGTATGGGAGCACAATGATCTTGACGCAGTAAGAGTGGGGAGTCAGGGTGATAGTGTCGCAGTGAGCATGAGTGGGTAAGTCTGATAGTGATGCAGTATATGTGAGGGAATCAGCATGGTAGTGGCGCAGTATGTGTGAGATGGTCAGGCTGATATTGATGCAGTTAGTGTGTTGGGGTCAAAGTGATAGTGACGCAATAGGTGTAAGCGGTTCAGCATGATAGTGACACAGTGGGTGTGAGATCCCAGTGTGATAGTGATGCAGTAAGTGTAAGGGGTCAGGATGACAGTGACACTAAGTGTAAGGCCTTCAGTGTGATAGTGCCGCAGCAAGTGTGGGATGTCAGGGTGTAAATGACGTCGTAAGTGAGAGAGGAGCATTGCGATAGTGAAGCAGTAAGTGTGAGGGGGTCAGTCTGATAGTGACACAGTCAATTTGATGGGGCATTGTTTTAGTGACAAGATAAGTGCGTGGCGTCAGTCTGATACTGACACAATAAATGTGATGGAGTCAGGCTGATCGTGACACAGTAAATGTGAGGGGTCAGACTGATAGTGACACAATAAACGTAAGGATTCAGAGTGATAATAACATGGGAAATGTGAGGCTGTGACTGAAAGTGACGCAATAAGTGTGTGGCGGTTAGGCTGATGGTGACGCAGTAAAAATAAGGCCGGCAAGGTGAAAATGGCAAAGCCTGCGTGAGTGGGTCAGGGTGATAGTGATGCAGTAAATGTGAGGAAGTCAGGGTGAGAGTGACGCAGTAAATGAGAGAGGATCAGAGTGAGAGTGACACAGTAAGTCTGAGGGGTCAGACTGATATTGACGCAGTAAGTATGAAGGGGTCAGACTGATAGTGACACAGTCAGTGTGACGGGGGAGAGTTTTAGTTACACAGTAAGTGCGAGGCGTCAGACTGAAACTGATACAAAAAGTGTGAGTGGGTCAGGGTGATAATGACGCAGTACGTCTGAGGGGTCAGGCTGATTGTGACGCAGTCAGTGTGATGGGGCAGAGTTTTAGTAACATGGTAAGCGTGAGGCGTCAGTCTGATACTGACACAAAAAGTGTGATGGAGTCAGGCTGATAGTGACGCACTAGGTTTTAGGAATGAGGGTGATATTAAAATAGGAAGTGCGAGGGCGTCACTGATAGTAACGCAATATGTGTGTGGCTGTCAGGCTGATGGTGACGCAGAAAAAATGAGGATGTCAAGGTGAAACTGGTGCAGTAAGTATGAGGATGGCAGATCGACAGTGATGCAGTAAGTGTGAGGGGTACACGCTGATATTGAGGCATGCAATTGTGAGGGGCCAGGTTGATAGTGACGCTGTGTGCCCGCGGGTCCGGCTGATAACGACGCAGAAAATGTGAGTGTCTCAGTGTGACAGTGACGTATTACGTGTGAGAGGGTCAGGGTGATAATGACAGAGAAAGTGTGAGGGGGTCAGTGTGATAGTGATGCTGTAATTGTGAGCTTGGTCAGCGTGATAGTGAGGGGCTCAGGCTGATCGCGACACAGCAATTGTGAGGGGGCCAGGGTAGTTGTGACGCAAAACGTGTGAGCGGGTCAGGCTAATAGTGATGCAGTACGTGTGAGGTGTCAGGCCGATAGTGACGCAGTTAAGGTGAGAGTGTTGGTGTGCTAGTGACGCAGTAAGTGTGAGCCGCTCAGGATGATAGTGACGCAATACGTGTGAGGTTTCAGGTCGACACCCATGCGGTAAGTGTGACGTGTTCAGGGTGACAGTGACGCAGACACTTTGAGGGTGTCAGATTGAGAGTGACACAGGAAATGTGAGGGGACAGGTTGACAGTGACACAGTAAGTGTAAGGGGTCAGGCTGATAATGATATGCTAATTGTGATGGAGTCAGGATAATAGTGTGCAGTGAGTATGCGTGTCAGCGTGATAGTGACACACACGGTGTGAGTGGGATAGAGTTATAGTGATGCAGCAAGTATGAGGTGGTCAGAGTGATAGTGTGCAGGGTCTGCCTGAAGGTGACGCAAGAAGAGTGAAAGGTTCAGGGTGATCTGGACGCACTAAGTTTGGGGGTCAAGGTGATAGTGATGCTGTAAGTATGAGTGGGTCAGTCTGATAGTGACACAGTACATTTGAAGGGATCCTGATGAAGGGCTTATGCCCGAAACGTCGATTTTCCTGTTCCTTGGATGCTTAATGACCTGCTATGCTTTACCAGCAACACATTTTCAGATTTGAAGGGATCAGGTTGGTAGTGATGCAGTAAGCGTGAGGGAGTCAGGCTGATATTGATGCACGAAGTGAGAGAGTGTCAAGGTGTGAGCAGGTTAGCGAGAGAGTGACGCCGTTAGTGAGTGGGGTTTGGCTGATAGGGATGCAGTAGGCGCGCATGTGTCAGGGAGTGAGTGATGCAGGAAGTATAAGGGTGCCAGAGGGATAGTGACGCATTAAGTATGAGGGGATCAGAGTGGTTGTGACGCATTAATTCTGAGGGTATTAGAAAGATAACAACGCAGTAAGCATGAGGGGGTCAGGCTGTTAGTGACGCTGTCAGTGTGAATGCCTCAGCCTAATAGTGATGAAATAAATTTGAGAGAGTATTGCTAATTGTCAAGTGTAAAGTGTGAGTGAGTCAGTCTGGTAGTGACGCAGTAAGTGTGAGTGTTGAAGCTCACAGTGAAGCAGTAGGTGTGAGGTGGTCAGTGTGATTGTGGCGCAATAAATGTGAGAGGGTCAAGGAGATAGTGACATAGCAAGTTTGAGGAGGCAGTGTTGTAGAGACACGGTAAGTGTGAGGCATCAGTCTGATACTATTAGTGTGATGGAGTCAGGCTGATAGTGACACAGTAAGTGTAAGGAGTCAGGGTGATAGTAACATAACAAGTGTAAGGGCGTGACTGATAGTGACAAAGTAAGTGTTTGGCAGTCAGGCTGATAGTGACGCAGTCAAACTGAGGGTCTCGAAGTGAAAGTGGCGCAGTAAATGTGAGGGCGCCAGATGGATAGTGATGCAGTAAGTTTGAGGGGTTCACGCTGATATTAAGGCGGGAAGTGTGAGGGGTCAGGTCTATAGTGATGCAGTAAGTGTCGGCGGGTCAGGCTGATAGTGATGCATTCAAAGACCAAATATCCAAGGCTCACTGTAGTGCTGAACAGCGAGACTTCTCAAGGCGAAGACAAAAATCAATAGTTCTCATCCTGGTCATAAATCACAATGCTTCATTTTAAAATTGTCCTCTCCTGCTTCTAGATTCACCAATGAGGGAACAAAATTTAATTGCACCATCCTGTTTATCTCTTCAAATATTTTGCAACTCTCAATAAGATTACTTTTCTTGTTTTGAAACTGTTAAAAAAGGCGGGATTTGCCCAATTTCAATTCAGAGGACTAACGTTCATCCATGATATCAAGGCTAATCACCATTCGTGGTATTCCTCATATGGCATTAGTATCTTTCCTAATTTGAGGATTATAATTCTTCATACTGTAGTCCAAGTGCGGTCGAACTGAGCCACCATACATTGGAAATAATCCTTCGTTCTCGTACCCTGAAATCCTTCTGCAGCTTCACAACAGACTTCTACAACTGCTACTAGACTTCAATGACTTATTAAAAACTTCTCCAAGATGCATTTCTAAAAATCTGTACATTAGACTTTCTACTTCAAACCTTCGACAAATAATCTCCACACATGTCCCTCCTGACAAGTATGATAAAGTCAAATCGTTGCTATTTATTAGATCATGAGGGACATGGATAGGTTGACTCGTCAAGGTGTTTTCCGGCTGGTGAGGAAGTCAAAATTTAGAAAACATCGGTTTAAAATTAGTGGGTAAGGATTTAAAAGGGACGTCAGGGGCAACTTTTTCAGACGTGTTCAGAATGAGATGCCAGAGAAATTGGTGGACACTGGTACAACTGTAACATTGAATGGCATCTGAATGGATATATGAGTAACAAGGTTTAGAGGGATGTGGGCCAAATGTTGGCAAATGGGACCTATTAATTTAGGATATCTGTCCACCATTGTCAAGTTGGAAAGAAGGGCCACTTTCTGTGTTGTATTGTTCAAGGACTTGATGACTCTAGAACAACCGCAAAAATTTGCAAATAATTCCGTCAAGAGGATTTCAAGTTCCAAATCTTCGGTTAATCTTCCTCTCTTGTGCTCACAATTTCATTACCTGATGTCAGAACTTACGGATGAGTTGCTGGATCCATTCCTGTAAATTAGTTCTGCATTCTTTCTAATTCCGATATTTTATTTTACGAATGTAGCTAGTGTATATGGACTTAGCATCAATTTTTCTAATACCATATTTCGATGAATATTAAAACAGAACAGCATATCGACTTTGGCACCAGATGATGAGCAATTGAGTCAAAATCGATCGTAAGCAGTGAGACAATGATCCTCCCTTCGTGTGATGTACATCCGTGACTCTATAATTCGACGAAGAATCATTCCCACAACTTCAGCTGTGTCAGAATCTAGTTTGCGGTGAAAGCCTGTCAATCTGCTAAGGTAACGTTCGTCTGGGTCTCTGCAAAGAATTTGGCGAAATCTTTGGGTCTTGCCAATTTGTTCTGCCAACAATTAGATAATTCATGAATTCAGTTGTTTTACTATGAAAACTGGGTCTTTCCCTGTAGCTATGATGGCCGAGAGGTTAAGTCGTTAGATTTGAAATTCTTTGGGGATCTCCCTGCGCAGGTTCGAATCCTGTTCACAGCGTAGAATCCTTTAAAAGTCATGAATTCCTTTGCAGGATTTGGATTTCGTGGAGCTTGAGCTTTGCATTCAATCGAAAGTAAATTTTCAACTATGAAGAATCCGAAGTAATTTCAAGACTGCCCCAGTCATCTAATTAAATAAATTATATGTCGAGAAACAAAAAGCCACCAACTTCCAACACGAAACAGTTTCAACACATTTGTCGATCTATCGTGAAATTTGGATGTTCGGGGGGTGGAATTCAGCAAAACAAGAAGCAATGCAATACACTTACCTGCAGGTGATGAATTTTTTTCAGTTGAAAGTAAAGCTGAGAAAGTTCAACCTAATTTACAGCTGACTCTCAAGGCCAATAATCTATTATATCAGCAGTCAATGAATTAGAAAAAAGCAACTCCGTGTGTGGAAAGGAACTCGACTGATCCAGGTTCCTGGCTTGCGATGTGAAAAGGCAAGGCGATATAAGCGGAGAAGAATTTTCTGGAAATACTAGAAATGGAATGTTAACGGTCTTCTGCTGTCCACATTCGTAAGAAACTGTGCATTAAGAACTGAAATTGAAAATTAACGATGAAAATCAGACTTAGCCCTCTGCTTGTGATGTAGCATTGTTCAGAACAATAGGTTGTTGTTGAGGCTAAAATTGACCAAAATAATCGATGGGGAACTTATCCTCGGCCTTCGTTGGAGCAGTTGGTGTGGAGACCTCAGCGTGAAGAAACAAATGCCAATTATTCATCCTGGCTGTCTTAATTGCTTAGTTAAACATACTCCCAGTTTAATGTAAACACCTTTGCTCTCAGAACTAGATGTTTTCATGTCAGCATGTTCCGGTATGAGAAGACAATCCACGGAGTAGATGTGACTTAAATTTTGATTCTAACGTCAGAGATGTTGACACATTTCTGCACCAAAACAGCACTACAATTGATATCAAATCAAACTGAACAAAGGACTAGTCACTTAGACATTTCCTGTCTGCAGACTCTGCCAATGGACCGTTCAGGCCCGATGTAGGAATATGGCGTGGTGACATCTGTTCGCAAGTGGGTCACTTCATTCTTGCTCACGATACATAAACCGTAATTAATTTTGAACTTCTTAGCCATCAGCATGATATGTGGTACATAATGCATAGGTTTGCTTCTCGAAAGAAAGACCGAAATCTTATTCAATGCAGACGCAAATTCAAATTGTCCCTGGTCGACCAGAAGACAGATGTCGCGAAACAAAGTAAATACAGAAAACAATCAATGTTTTCTGGGAGTCAAAAAGATGTACTGGAAGAACGGAAACATATATTTGGAACTAAAGTCACATACCACTTCCACAGACTAAATGTTCTTGAACCGTTATCGTAATTTGACCTTCATGTCCACCATTGCTGCAAAAATTATCTTAACAACTCAGAACTTTGTGTTCTTTGATATTCTCTCCTTCATGTTTCTCTTGATTTTGAAACTAAAACCGAGCAATAGTAAGGCACACTATTTCACTTGCAAAGATCAGAAGAAGATCAATTTATAAGATAACAGAAATAAAGCTACGTCTGTCTTTCGAGAGAAAACACAGTTACCATTTAGACTCCAAAAAGTCTTCTTCAGAAGTCTGCGCAATGAAATCGAAATAGTAGACCGAAAATGAAAAAAAGAAGCCAAAATGCCGCGAATACCCCACCCGCAAGTGCATCAAGTCCTACTCGAATATGCCGGATTACCACTATCAACATCAGTGGAGAACGGAACAAAGCTCATTCTGCAGTTGTCAACCTGTTATGACGTAGTTTGTAAAGTCAGAAATAGGATTCGGTAAAAAGCGGGATGAAAGCGGGATATAGGAAGTCTGAAAAAAGCAAGTGCGTGCTTTGCTTTGAAGAAGGTTGGCAGTGATGAAAATGGAAATTAACGACAGGGAGGGGGGCTTAATTAATACTCAGCATTGTTGCAACACACAGGGACGCAATTCTTTTTGCTAGGTTTCTGTTCTACCATTTTATAATCACGACTGCTGTCGGGTTTGGTTTCCATTCCAGGTTTAGGTGACAGCCTGATGGAAGTTTGCACATTCGCCCAATTTCTGTGTGGTTGTTCTGGTTTGCTGCCACATTCTAAACATTTGCAGGTTATTTGGAATCGCCATTGAACGCACACGGTTACAGAGACAGTGATGTCTCTTTAATAGGAGTGTCTGGATAGGAAGTACTTCAGAGGATTTTTGTGATCTTAACTAGACAGTTAGTCTGCTGTTTCCTGGGTGAGCTACATGGATAGAGAGGGGTCAGGGTCTTCTTCTCTGAGGGAGATACGTTGACAGAGTTGGGTTAGTTGCTCTTACCTGTGTCAGTCACGCAGATACAGTAGGGTCAGTCTGCCCTTCCCTGGCGAATTTCTTTCACAGAGTGGTGACAGTCTGCTCTTCCCTGCCTGAGTGAAATAGAAAGAGCGGAGTCAGTGTTCTCTTCCCTCGATAATTTATGTTGACAGTCTGGCTGCCGTCTGCTCTTCCCTGGCGAGTTACATTGGTAGAGTGGGGTTAGTTTTCATTCATTGGGTGAGTGCCAGAGACAGAATGGGATCAGTCTGCTCATCCCTGAGGGAATTACATTTGTAGAGTGGTGTCAGACTGCTCTTCAGTGAATGACTTATATTGACAGTGTGGGATCAGTCTACTGAGTTACACTGAGAGTGTGGGGTCAGTCTGCCCTTCCCTGGGTGAGTAACACTGACTGAGTGGCGTCAGTTTGCTCTTCGCTCAGTGAGTTACATTGACAGAGTGGCGTCAGGAGTGGTGTCTTTGAGGAGTTGACAAAAGTAACTCGTCCCCTACATCTTTGGGATAATTAGGGATGGGCAGTGAATCTTATCTCATTGAAAGACAACTGTGTCCCAGAAATGCATTTCTAATAATTGCATGTACTAATTCGACACTGCAAGCGGTCGGGAATAATTTGAGGAGAGGTGCAGGGTAGAATAATTAAAGTCAAATGCACTGATGCCGAGGATACATGACACAAGATGTGAGTGTGGAGCTGATGATGCAAGGCTCAGTGTCAGTGCTATTGGTTCAGCATTTATTTCTCACTGTTCGCAATGACTCACACACCACTGCTGTCAATTCACAACAATGAGCCTGTTCATCTTGGTTTGAAAATCCCTGCGTGTGTATTAACGTGGTAAATGGGACGCGAGAGGAGATGAGCATATCCTGTTTATTCTGTCGGTTTAAAATATGAAAATATCTGTTGGATGCCAATGCAAGAGGATGATGTCTTTTTCTGTGCCTTTTCAGTGGGGCATGCTCAGCATTGAATTGTCTGTTTTTGCACAAGCAGAGTTTGATTGCCATTCATACTGAGCAACGCTAATACAGAAAACGCGTTTTCGAATTCCTGTGATTAAGTGGTTCAGACATTGCACATATGGACGACAAATCTGGTTTTTAACTTGGCTCCGTGGCTTAGCTGGTGAAAGCACCTCCCATCACACTGGTGCCTGCTCATTGTATTGAAAGCTCGTTATTTCTCACAAGTATTGTGTTGCTGATCGAGAAACTCAGTGTCCTGTTTGAATTGCTATATATTCTGATTTCGAGTTCCGGCTTCATTTTCTAGGTTTAAATCCAGTAGTGTATGTTGCTCTTTTTAACTACTATTTTAACCTGGCGATTCTTCCCGAAGTTCCACAAGCACTTCTGCTTCTCATCCTCTTATTCTCATTCCTTCATTCCCAGTTTTGTGGAAATTAAGTGGTGAGGCAGGAGACACTGCAGCACTCCCGGGGAATGTAGTGGTAATGGCACTGACACCACGACATGATCACCCTCATTCTCTGCTGTCACCATTCATTTGTTGTACACCAACAGTAAATGCATCCTTGTTCTTCTTCAGCTATCATGTAATTACTTTCTTTTTCTGTTGGATAAGGAATTCAACTTTAACTTCGAAAGGGTCTTTAGATTTTGAGGAAGAAATATTTCCTTGCCTCAGGTCGAAGTGACAGATGCATTATCCAGAGAATGTGAGACTACTTCGACCGAGTCCAGCCAGGCGTCAGAAAGCCTCTCAGCAGTTCGACTCTCAAACTGTCTCTGAATGTCAGGTTTTTCAAGAGCAGAAATGGGAAATGAGGGATATGGACAGCCAGAGAGTCGGAGAATGTGAAAAAGGCCCAGGAGGATACAGAGACAAATATAGAAAAAACGAAGACACATATTGAAGCAGACACTGAATGAAACAATTCTCCATTCGGCGTGACTGCCAAATAACAGAAAGCAAAAGGAAATGTAGCCATTAAAACATAGCCTTCCACCAGCTCAGGAAAATGAAAGTAGCGTGACAGCTGATTAAGTCCTTTTAAGATTGTAAATTCGAAGTTTTAAGCTCGAGTGATTTTGATAAATATCCTGATTCGACAGGTAAGATTATCATTTTCCCAAAAGTATAATCTAGAAATCTATAACTAACCTGTTTCCTGTCCATCTAAAAAAAATCTGTTTCTCTCCACAGATGTTGCCAGGTGTAGCGGGTTTCTCTATCAATTCTCGTTTTTAGTTCAGCTTTCCAAAACCTGCATCTTTTTGATTTTTGATAACCTGGCACAATACCAAGCATTACCAGGTTCGGACCAGTGGTCAGAAATACTGGTACCACGATATACTTGCACAATAAACGTTCATTCTCAGTCCGAAAATAGAACTAATGCCATGGCAGTTCTAGTTCCAAATCCTAACTATGACATTACACTGAATGAAGACAGACGCTCTTGCACTTATTCTCAATGAAATGGCTTTTCCCTTTCATTTCTGATCAGTTTCACTGCAGCTTGTTTTCTACTCGTCTTCAAGTTTTGCAGAATGGAAAAGCCCATTTGGCCCATGGTGCAGTCCGGTTTAAAGACATTCGTCTATTCCATTCCCAGTTTCCAGCTTATGTGTTCTGATGTTTCCAGTGGAAATGGCAGTGAGGTTCTCGCTTTGATCTTATATGACACAACAATGGGATTGATCTTATATGACACAACAAAGTTCCTGGCTAATATGATCAAGATTGTTCTGGCCCCATTTCATAACTTGAACTTATGGACCAGGCCTGTCCTTTTCCATAGCTATTTTCAAACTAATAGAACTGTGGTCACTTTGGCAAAATGCTATCCCATTAACACCTCAGTCCCTTTCCCTACCTTGTTTCCCAAGAAGGTCAGGTTTTGCCCCTTTCTCTTTTCAGGCCATTTACATATTGATTGGGAGTTTTCTGGAACGCAATTACCAAATTCCTCACTTGGAAATGCTGAACACTTGCAGTCCCAGTCTAGGTTTGGAAAGTTTAAAAACCTCAACCTTAACAGCCCTATTACTATGATTGATATTTGACATCTCCCGACATATTTGTTCCTCAGTCTACCACGGATTATTCGGGGTCAGTAGGATACTCGTATCATAGTGATGACCCAATTCTTATTTGTCAGTTCCATTAACATAGCTTCACTGGGCAATTCCACAGGAATATCCTCTCTAAGTACTCCTGTGATAATTCATGCAATCAAAACCCACCACCACACGTCCTCTCTTGCCTACTCTTCGATGCTTTCTGCAGTCTGTCTACCTTGAAACAATGAGCTGCCTGTCCTGCCCCTCCCTCAGCTGTGTTTCTGTAATAACGGTAATATCCCAGTCTCATGTTCCAATCCATGCCCTGATTTCATCTTCCTTAGCTGTCAGGCCCCTTGCATTGAAATAAATGCAGTTTAATAATCAGTTTTCCCCCATTCCCTGCTATGTTCTTGGCTACCTTATCTGTTGAAATTGCTCTGTTTAACTTGTGTACCAGCCTCAATCTTCTTTCTTACCTTACGACTGTTTAAGGTGCAACACCTTGCCAGACTAGTTTATATCCTCTCAAGCAGCTCTAACAATTCGCCCCACCAGGATATGGGTCCCCCTCCCACTCCCAGTTCGGGTGCCTTCCCTATCCGGTCCATCTGTGCAGACACCTTCAGGGATATTTGGATTGTCCACTCAGGTCCCTGTGTTCCTCAGTACTCCGCAGCGACCAACCATTCATTATGGCTGTCCTTCGCTTATCATACCTCCCACAGGGTATTACCTCACATTGATCAGAATTGAACTCTGCTCGTTAAGATTATCGTCTTAACGTTATCAGACTGTAGATAGAGACTATCATCCTCACTGTAAACAACATTCCCACCTTTCATGTCATCTGCAAATCGACTAATGATATCTTATGCTTTCACAACAGAGTTATTATTCCACAGAATAACCAACGACGGTTCCTGTACAGATCCCTGTGGCACACTCACTGGTGAATGAGTTTCAAACACAAAGAAGACTATCCACCAATTTTGTATCCAAATTACCAACTTGCCTTGGATCACATAGGCTCTTCCCTTTGGACCAGTCTTCCATGTGGGACCTTGTAAAAGGCCTTAATGAACTCCATGTAACCCACATCATCTGCACTGCCTTCTTCAGTATTTTTAGACACCATTTCGAAAAACTAAACTGAAATCCTCAGACAGTATCTTCCTTTACCAAATCCTTTATAACTAATCAGAGTTGATCCTTTGCATTCATCCTCAGAGTGGTATCCAATAATTTCCCTCCCCCTGCTGTCAGACTATCTGCTCTGTAATTACCTGGCCTATCCCTGCTGCCCTTCTTGAACAAAGGAAACACATTCGCGATCCTCCAGTCATTCAGCACTTCACCTGTGGCCAGCAAACTATTAAATATATCCGCCAGGGCCCCAGCAATCTCCTTTTTTACATTCCATAGCAGCCTGGGATACATTTCATTGGGCACTGGGGATTTCTCCACCTTTATACCTGTGAAAATATTTAATGCCTCCTCCTTATTGATCTTAACATGTACAGAACCTCACCATCCCGACTGAAATCACTGGCGACAATGCCTTTCTCCTGTGTGAATGCAGATGGGAAGTATTCATTGAAGACCTCACCTACTTCCTCTGGCTCCATGCACAGATTGGCCCTTTGGTTTCTATCAGGCCCCACACGTTCCTCAGTTACCCTCTTATTCCACCTATACTGTTAAAATTCCTTGTGGCTTTTTCTTAATCGTATCTGACAAGGATATTTGACACCAGGATGGTGTGCTGCCTCCCAGGTACCAGGGTCAAGGATGGCTCTGAGCGGTTACTGAACATTCTAAAGTGGGAGGGTGAACAGCCAGAGGTCATTGTGCACATCGGTCCACATGACAGAGGTAGACAAAGGGATGGGGTCCTGTGAAATGAGTATCAGGTGTTAGGTAAGAAGTTGAAAAGCAGGACCTCAAGGGTAGTGATCTCCAAATTATTCCCAATGCCACATGCCAGTGAGGATAGACATGGAAAGATAGACCGGTGGAAGTGTGGCTGAGGAGCTGGTGGAGGGGGCAGCGTTTACAGTTCTTAGAACATTCAGATCTCTTCTGGGGCAGCGGTGACCTGTACAAAGGGATGGGTTGGACATGAACCAGAGGGGCACCAGTATCCATGGGGGAAGATTTTCTAGTGTTACCCTGGTATGTATAAACTAGTTTGGCAGGAGGTGAGGATTCTGAATAAGAGAGGGACCATCGAAAATTCGGGGAAAACATCAGTCATCAAGAGCAAGTTTCCTATTCCGTTTATCCAGGGACACAGTCAAGGGAGGGAAAAGACTTCTGGATTAAAGTTCATTTATTTCAATGCATGAGGCCTGATTGGTAAGGCAGATGCGCTCAGAGCAGGGATTGGCTCTGGGGACTGGGATATTATAGACATAACAAAAACATGGCTGAGAGAAGGGCAGGACTGGCAGCTCAATGTTCCACGACACAAAAGCTACAGGTGTGACTGACCTGACAGTGAGGAGAGGGAGTTGACCTTTTGATATGGGAGGACATAACAGCAGTGCTTAGAGAGGATATCCTTAAAGAGTCATCAAATGAGGGCACATGGTTAGACCTTAGAAACAAAACAGGGGTGATAACTCTGTTGGGACTGTAGTATAGACCCACAAATAGCCAGCGGCAACTAGAGGAGCAGACGTGTAGAGAGATTGGCGATAACAGTCGGAATAATAGAGTAGTATTGGTTGGAGACTTTAATTTTCCCAGTATTGACTGGGTCACCCAGAGAGTCAATGGTTTGGACGGAGTACAGTTTGTCAAATGTGTCAAAGAACGTTTCCTAAATCAAGATGCAACTCTAACAAGGCCTAACTCTACTCAGGCGGGTGCAACACTGGACCTCCCCTCAGAAAACGAGGTCGGGCAAGTGACTGAAGTGTCAGTCAGAGAGCACTTTTGTGCCTTATGATTGTGCTCCACAACCACGTGATGAAGCAGTGCTCTGAAACCTAGTGCTTCCAAATAAACGTGTTGGACTGTAAGTTGGTATTGTGTGATTTTTAACATTGTCCATCCCAGCCCAACACCTGCTCCTCCACATCATGCTCCCATCAATTGGGTGAGTCTGTTTGAAGGAAATGGAATGACTGGCAAACGGGAGGGTTTTAAAAGTGTGATCTCAAGAATCCAGGGCAAATATGTCCCTGTTAGGGTGAAGGGAAAAGCGGGCAGGTTCAGGGATTTATGGCTGATGGGTAATATTGAGGTTTTGGTCTGGAAAATGAAAATGGTATACATTGGATTTAAGCTTTACATATCTAACTTACTTACCTCAACAGACTGATTGACACAATCAATCTGTGAAGACCCTACAATTCTCTCAGGTCCCTGCAGCATTCCAATCTGTAGAACCCGCTACGATGCCTGTGACTCTCCCAATCCAGTTCCTATAAGATTCTCTATCTATGTGACATCCTCCTGTCGCCAGCACACACCCTCTCAATGTAAGTTCCTCCCATCTCTCCATCCATTCACCCATCTCTAAAATCTTCTCCAGCTCTTACACCCCTACCGGTGTAAATGTCACCCTCCCCTACAACCCTTCCCACTTTGACCCAACAGGAGGAGGTTACTAATGTTCCTTTATCTGTGAAACTGGCTCCAACCAAAATTTCTGCTCCTATCTCCTGGAAAATCTGTCCTATTCCACACTCTCCATGTCTAAATCACCCCCAAAACTAAACCTTTCGATATCTATAAACTTGCTTACGCTCGACTTGACTCCATATGTGTGTTTGTTCTTCCAGTCTGTACAACACACATTATCTCTGCAATCTGCTCCATTCCCTAAATAGTCCTTGTCTGTACAAACCAGCCCTGTCCTATCAATATCCTTATCCCTGTAAACTGCTCCGTCCCCCGCACCCCCCCCAACCTCCCCATCCCTATGAACTCCTGCAGGCCCTATAGGTCTCCACATTTCTGGAACCTCCTGTGGCTCTTGCGCTCCCTTTGAAACCAACTGCAGTCCCCACAGTCCTCCCAGTCTGGGTCATCTGCTCCAGATCAGACCATTGCTGTCTCTGTTACCTCTGACAATCCGAGCAACCCTTCCTATTTGTGTATCTTCATTCAGACCACATCCACTCCAGCTTTCCAAAACCTCTTCCTGTCATTGTAACCATCTCTATTTATAACACAGAACAGTACAACACGGAACAGGCTCTTCAGCCATCGATGTTCTGCTGACCTTTTATCCTACTCTAAGAGTAAACTAACCTACACACTCTTCCCTTTCCTATCATCTGTGTGCCTATCCAGAGTTGGTTAAATGCCCCAAATGTATCTGACTCAAGTAGCACCGCTGACAGTGTATTCCACGCACCCACCACTCTCTGTGTAAAGCAGATACCTCTGACATCTCCCCTAAACCTTCCTCCAATTCCCTTCAAATTCTGTTCCCTTGCGATAGCCATTTCTGACATGAGAAGAAGATGGCTATCCACTCTATCTATGCCTCTCATTACCTTGTGCACCTCTATCAAATCACCATTCTTCTTTGCTCCAATGAGAAAAGCCCTCGCTCCCCCTTCCTTCCTTTCATATAACATGCCCGCCAGTCCAGGCAACATCCTGGTATATCTCCTCTGCAGCCTTTCAAAAGCTTCCACATCCTTTGTATATTGTGGCAAACAGAACTGAAGACAATACTCGAAATGTAGTCCAACCAGGGATCTATAGACCTGCAGCACTTCCACTCAATGTCCTGCTAATGAAAGCCAATACGTCATACGCTTTTTTAACAGCCCTATCAACTTAAGGGATCTATGGACGTGGACCCATGATCCCTCTGTTCTTGAATACTGCCAAGAATCGTGCTTTTAATCCTGTAAAGGTTTTCTGCAGAATCCTCCAGTCTTAAACCCTCCCTGTTTGGTAAATCCCTCCAGTACCTACCACACTCAAACTGTGAAACCTCTTCAAGCCCCCCAATCCTCCTTAGCGCTGTAACCTCCTTTATTAGTATCAACTCTCAAAATTACTGAAGCCTCTTTTTTGCTACTGCAATTTTCCTAATATCTGCAAAATCTTCCTGTCCTGATATCGCTCCAGATCTCTGTAAGTCCCGCTACTCTCCAGTGCCCTTTTGTGGAACATTGCAGAGGAAGGAAGAGTTATAGAGTCTGGGCCACATTACAGAGGTTAGAAGGGCTGCAGTACCTGGAGGATGGGTGGCACCAGAGACCTGGGTTCAATTCCCGCCTCAGGCTACTGACTGTGTGGAGTTTGCACATTTTCCCCGTGTCTACCGGTTTCCTCCCACAATCCCCAAAAAATGTGCAGGTTAGGTGAATTGGTCATGCTAAATTGCCCGTAGTGTTAGGTGAAGGGGTAAATGTAGGGGAATGTGTCTGGGTGGGTTGCTCTTCGGAGGGTCGGTGTGAACCTGTTGGGCCGAAGGGCCTGTTTCCACACTGTAAGTAATTTAATCTAAATGGACGAAGGGACGTGGATTCTACAGGAGATCAGATGTAGCGGGATTCATAGAAATTGCAGGATCGGACCGAGAGCGGGTTGTGTATCCTAAAGGATGTTGCAATTTGAACAACAGATTTTTTTGATCGACCATTCGGCTGATCTTGATGGCCTCATTCTGGATATCTTTCCTAGAATGGGTGAGCGCACCTTCAGATTGCCAGGCTGGGAGATGTGAGATTCAGATGTCAATCTATTTGCCCATTCTGTCTGTGTGCCTGACAGTGACCTGGTGCTGCTCTGGTAGAAAATATTATCCTGCAACTGGTAACTTACAGGTCTATACGACGGACCAGAGCTCACCTCGTTAAAGCATCATTTGGAATTTTTTAAAGTTTTTTTTTTAAAGTGACTGTTTCATGAGAGGCAGTAATTGGGGAGTATCCGTTTTGAGAGAATGAATTTTTTTACCTTTAACCCTGACCTATGCAATGGAGTTTCGTGGATTATGTTGTTGTCTGCAGACTGTCACTCAGAGTATCGTATCACCAGGGAATCTGAGTGTAGATGGTCTTTGCTTGGGAGAGTGTGAATTTACCAGATAATGTCGGCTAGGACACCGTGTTTCTGGAGAATGTTTCACTATGTAAATACCTCACTGAATGGTTCAGGGGTGAGTGCACTGGGACCTGAGCACCAGCAGCTCAGAAACCTCATGCTGTTTGTATGTGGGGCTTGGCACCAGACTGGGTGAGAGCAGCTCCCTGAGTAAATGACAGGTACGGAGCTTGGGATCCTCCTGCTGTGTTTGACCTTGTGCCATATCGTTATCTCCCTCTCATGAGTGAGCGTGTCATGTTCTCCAGTCCTGGCAGTGTCCACTCCCTGTAAACCCTTGCAGCTGTTGAACATCTCCCTTCTCTCTCACTCTCTCCAGCCCTTCCAACCTGGCCTTCGTCTCGTATCTCCTGCAATCCCAAACCACCTTGCTCTTTGTTATCGCATTGCATTGCTTTGAGGGAACAAAGGTTTGGGCCAGTGAAGGAAAGATAACTCCCTTCTCCATTTTTGTCAAACAGAGTCTGCTTGATTGTCTCTCTCCCATAAGGGGAACGAAGCATCCTTTCAGCATCCACCCTGTCCATTCCCTTGAGGATCTGTACATATTAATAAGGACAACTGTCCTCCTGATGACCCTGATTGGCACAGCATCGAAGTTTATGTTCTCTATTTTCTGCAACCATTCCTTTTGCTCTATCCCTCCATTATTGTGAACCCTCCCCCAGTCTGGACGGTGCTCCAACCAAATAATTACTGAGAATGCTCTAATCTCCCTATCTCTGTAAATCCTCATTTTCCTACAATTCTCCTGGTCTGTGTAAACCCCTCCAGCTTCTCCAGTCCATCCAAATTATTGCATCTCCTACAGCCATCACCATCTCTGTGTCCTCCAGTCACTACATTTTTCCAGTCTTCTGCAAACCGCTCCAGCCCCTTCACATCTGCCAATCTCTGCAAGGTCCTGCAGTTCCACAAAACATACCTCTATGTGGAACTTCCATCAGAGACCACTAGCTTCCATATCTCTGAAATCCCCTGCTGATCCCTCTATCTCTGTTCCCAGCTTCAGTACTTACAACCCTACTTCCATGTACAACATCATCAAATCCTTGCAATCCTCCTGATCTCTGGAACCTCCTGCAGACCTTGTAACTCCTTTACAATCTCTGACTTCCTGCAGTAATTTTAAACTTCCGCAGTTCGATAGCGTCTCCAGTCTCCATGCCCCTGCCAATCACGGTGAGCTGCTCCATACCTCTCAAACCTTCCTGCCTGTGTCAATCATCAAGTTTATACAACTCTTGTCAAGTCTGTAGTGTCCTGCAGACCCTACAATCCTCACTGTTTTTGGGAATTCTGCCTACCACTGGTACTCTCTTTATCTGTGTAAGTGCCTCCAGTCATTACAACCCATTTACTGTGTGGCATCCACCAGATCCTAAAGCCATCGCTACGTGTGTAACCTCCTTAAGGTCTATATCCTCCAACTTGCTGAAACACATTCTCAGCATTGCAACCGCCATTATTTCTTAACATTGTTTAGTCACGAAAACTATCCCGATCAGTTTGATCTCCTCCACTGCGTTCCATACTCCCGGTTTGTGCAATGGGCGACGTGTGGTTTTATAAAAGGGGAATATTTTTAAATCCCTTGGATTCTATATTTTGGTGTGACCATAAATGGCAGAATAGATAAGGGTAGGGGAGGCTATTAGTGGTGGAGAGATATTTGAAATTTCAGAAACATTTTGACAAGTTCCATCAAGGGCTAAAGATTAGCGAGGGAGAGAATAGGGCCCGTGAAAGGTCAATGAGGCTGTCTATGTGGAATCACTGCTGATGGGCGAGGTCCAAAACAAATATTTTGCGTTAGAATTTACTGTGGAGAAAGACATGGAAGCTCGGGAACTTGGGAAAATACATAGTGATATCGTGAACAGAGTTCACATTGGAGAACAGGAGGTACTGGATGCCTAAAAATGCAAAAAGTTACATAAAACCTTTGGACACGATCAGTTGTATCCCAGCGCCTTGTGGGAAGCTCGGGAGGAAATTACAGGGACTCTCCCAGAGATATTTGTGTCATCGACAGCCACTACAGGCCAGTGAGACTGATGGCAGTGGTGGGTAAGATGTTCGAGGAGATTCTGAGATAAACCATCATCATGCATTTGGAAAGGCAAGGATGGATTACCGATAGTCAGCGTGTCTTTGTGCGTGGAAAATCATGTCTCACAAACTGGATTGAGTGTTTGTGGAAGTAGAAAAGCGATAGATCAAGGCAGAGCAGTAGACAATGTCCACATGAACTTCAGCAATGCCTTTGACAAGGTTCTGCATGGCAGAATGGTTAGTAAGTTTACATCACACATAACCAGGGAGCACTCACCAACTGGATACAAAATAGGATTGCCAGTAAGAGACAGAGCGTGCTCACAGAGGTTACTGCTCAAACTATAGGCCTTTGACCAACGGTGTGCCATGGGGTTCAGTGCTAGGTCCCTGTTGTGCATCATTTATATGAACGGTTTGGATGATAATACAGGAGTCATGGTTAGCACGTTTGTGAGTGAGACTGAAATTGGTGGTAAAGTGGACCGTAAAGAGAATTATCTGAGAGTGGGCCAGTGAGGTTAGGAATAGCAAGTAGAAAAATGCACAGTGCACTCTGGTAAAGCAGACCAGGGCTGGACTTGTACAGTTAATGTTCGGGCTCTGGATAGTGTTGTCAATCAGAGACCTAGGGATGTAGGTACACAGTTCTTTGAAAGTGATGTCACAGGCAGACAGGCTGGTGAAGCAGGTGTTTGCGATGCTTGCCTTCATTGGTCACAGCATTGAGAATAGTAGTTGGGATGTCATGTTGTTGCTGTACAGAACATTAGTGAGGCTATCATAAAAACATTGTTGATTATCTGGAAAAATCCAACGAGTTCATGTATGTCCTTGAGGGAAGGATATCTGACATTGTTACCTGGTTTACCTCACATGTGACTCCAGACCCACGGCAATATGGCTGACTCTGAGATGTTCTCTGGGTAATTAGCAGTGGGGCAAATAATGATGACTCAATCAGTGACATCCTCATCAAATGAATGAATAAATAAAAATACATATGTCCATCCCTACCTCTGCAAACCCCTCCGGCTGTAGCAATCCGTATAGGCTTTGTAACACTGGTCAGGCCCTGGGCACTCTCTGTAACACTCTCAGAACATACAGCACCTTCACCTCTCCCTGTACCTATCATATCATTAAACCCTGACAATGCTTAGTCTTCCTAGGCTAATTGATGCCTCTGTGAGCGCCTCTCGTTCTTACGACTGGCTCAGGATCCCAGATCAACAGAATTCTCTGCTCCAGAGAGAGGCAGCAGCACTGGCCAGTGATGGAGGCTGCGAGTTTCCAGGTCTCTGTTGGAGTAAGTGCGACTGTACATGAGTCATCCTCACTGCATCAGTCTAATTTCCCATTCTGCCTATTTCACTGTCTCATGCAGATATCAGGATGTTCCTGACTCAGCCCAATTCTTAACTCTTGTCTCGTCCATAACCACATCAGCCAAAGAGAGATGGAGGGGGAGATCTGGAGCTTTCAGTAAATCCTGCAGCCTGTTCGATCACTCACAGTAAACAGCACAGGGTGAAGGCAGTGACCTTCTGTATTCAGACCTGGAAGACAGAGCATAGATACACTACTGGACAAGGAACAGCAACATTCTAGGCTTCATTCCTACCATCTGGTGAAGGTCCTGCTTTCATCTCCGCTGTCTTGGTGTTCACTGAGAGAGCACAGGGGATCCCAGCCATTATTCCTAGTTCATGCTGTATTAGTGATCTCTGTGATATCCTCCAGTCCCGATAACTCTTCCTCTGTTTGGAATCTCCTTTAGTGCACACAATACTCTCTGTCACTGTCAGGGTCTCCAATCCCGAACACCCTAATTCCTAAACTTCTCCAGTAGATGCTAAATTCCTTCAGCCTTGTGTATTCTGTCAGTCCTGACAATCCCTGTAAGCTCCTCCTACCAATGCCACCCTCCATGTCAATGTATTTCCCTTTAACCTCTCCATCCGTCCCTATCTGGGTAAACGTCTCCAGCTCCTACAAACCTTATCGGTGAAAAATTCTTCAATCCATTGAGTTGTCCGGATCTGTGTAATCCCTTCCAGTCCTGAAATACCTCCCTGTCTTTGTAACTATGTCAGGTTCCTACCTGAGAATCCCACTCCTTGTGTAAGCTCCCAAGGAACCCCTGACCTTAGGAACCCCCTCCACCTGTTAACATCCTCCATGGCTGTGGATACCATCCAGTTCTACCGCCCCTATTATGGAATTTAGTCTCTACAATCCTAATAATGACGATAAACTTTTTCTGTGTAAAACAGATTCAATCTCAGTAAACTCTGCTGGTCCCTACTATTCTCCCTGAGCATGTCATCTCCTTCAGTTACTCCACATCTTTATACCTTTAACTTCCTCCCCATATGACTACACAATTTATATCCGTTAACTTCATGAGCTGCCGTAATTCTCACTGTGACTCTCACCATGTCCCATTCCTACATTCCTTCATTTCTCTGAAAAGTCCTCCATATTCTTAAAACCCACCCGATCTATGTAAGCTGTTCCAACCTCCACAACTCCCCTTATCTCTGCAAAAACTCTACTGTCAAAGCTGCTCCCATAATCTCAAATCCTCCTGATCTTTCTAACTTCCTTTAGTTGTGAAACTCTCCCCATCTCTGTTATGTTATATCCTCCAGTGTTGAAAGCCCTCCCTATCTTTGTATGCTCCTCCAATCCCGACAACTGTCCCAGTCTTTGTAACATTGTCCTGCACCTTGAAACCTCCTGATTTCTGAACCCTCTTCAGGCACTGCACTTACTCTATTTCTGCTACTTTCCCCTGCTCTTAGAAACCTTCATCTGTATGACCCCCAGCTGTCTCTGCAGCCCTCCTTTCTCTCACCATCATCTGCCTCCACAACCCTCCCGATATGTTGGAGAAAATGCAGAGGCATGGAATTCAGGGCGATTTAGCAATTTGGATTAGAAACTGGCTTTCTGGTAAAATGCAGCGAATGGTGGTTGATGGAAAATATTCAGTCTGGAGTCCAGTTACTAACGGTGTGCCACAAGCATCTGTTTTGTGACCACTCCTGTTTGTCATTTCTATAAATGACTTAGACGCAGGCATAGGTGGATGGATTAGTAAATTGCGGACGACATTAAAGTCGGTGGAATAGTGAACAGTGTGGAAGATTGTTACAGGTTGCAGGGCGACTTGGATAAACTGCAGAATTGCGCTGAGAGGTGGCAAATGGAGTTCAATGCAGCTAAATGTGAGATGATGCACTTTGGGAAGAATAACAGGAAGGCAGAATACTGGGTCAAAGGAAAGATTCTTGGTAGTGTGGATGTGCAGAGGGATCTTTGAGTCCATGTACATAGATCCCTGAAAGTTGCCACCCAGGTGGATAGTGCTGTTAAGAAGGCAAACCTTGTGTTAGGTTTCATTGGTCGAGGGATGGAGTTCTGGAGCCGCAACATCATGCTGCAACGATACAAAACGCTGGTGCGGCCATACTTGGAATATTGTGTACAGTTCTAGTCACCCCATTAGAGGAAGGATGTTGAAGCTTTGGAAAAGGTGCAGAGGTGACTTACCAGGTCGTTGCCTGGTCTGGAGGGAAGGTCTTATGAGGAAAGGCTGAGAGACTTGGGTCTGTTCTCATTGGAAATAAGAAGGCAAAGAGGGGATTTGATAGAGACATACAAGATGATCAGAGGATTAGATAGGGTAGACAGTGAAAGTCTTTTTTCCTAGGCGGATGACGTCAGCTTGTACGAGAGGCCATAACTACAAATTGAGGGGTGATAGATTTAAGACAGATGTCAGAGGCAGGTTCTTTACGCAGAGAGTGATAAGGATGTGGAATGCCCTACCTGCTAATGTAGTCACCTCATCCACATTACGAAGATTTAAATAATTCTTAGATAAGCACATGGATGATTTTGGGATAGTGTGGGGGGATAGGCTTAGAATAGTTCACCGGTCAGCGCAACATCGAGGGCCGAAGTGCCTGTTCTGCGCTGTATTGTTCTATGTTCTACATCTTTTTCCACTTCCAGCCCCTTCAGCACCTTATATAACTGCAAAGTGCCCATTTGCCAAGACTACGCCGGTTCCTACAATATCTGTCAGAATCTGAAACCCACCCTCTATCTAACCTTCAAGTCTCTCCATAATCCGTTAACATCTGCAGCCACCAGTACTGTCTATACCATTCTTCACTCCTCCAGTCCCATTAAGCTTCACATTCTTGCATTAACTAAAGCCTGTGTATCTTAGTATTATCCTAAAGTTTCCATGTCTCTGCTAACTGCTCCAGTCCCACCACTACCTCCATAAACATCTACTGCCCCGAAAGCCCGCCTTTTCTGTGTAACCTCTTCCAGTCCTGACAACACCCCAATCTATGGAGCCCCTTTAATCTTCCCTTGTTGAGTAATCACTTGAAGTCCCTGCCGATTTCCCAATCTCAGCACTAACCCCGATCTTTGTGATTCTCCAGTTCCCATAAGACTCACTTTCAATGCCAGCTCTACCAATCCCTACAAACATCTGTAACCTCATTTTTCTTCACCAATTCTTCGATCTTAATCTATTTAAATCTCCCCCCCCCAACCCCCCTGATCACAGGAGCCTCTTACAGTTTGTGCAGCCTTCCCCATCTGTGCAACTGTCTCCAGCCCAGTAACCTGGCATTCTCCATTGCCTTCCAATCTATGTAGCCTCCAGAACCTAGAAACCGCCTTATATATGTAAACGTCATCAGTCACTACAGTGTTCCATATCTCTGTTAGTATATACAATACATTTCTCGCTGAAATACCTCCTGTCTGTGCCTCTCAGCCTGCCTACCTCTCCCTACATCCATCCCTATCTCTATCTCCGGAGTATAATCCGGCTCCGTCTATCTCTGTAAATTCCTCCAATCCCCAAACCCCTTTGTCCCACTGACATTCTTGACCAGATGTAACTCTGTTTAACTCTAACATCCTCGAACCCCTGTAAGCCTCCCTATCTTTGTAACCTCTATCCATCTGTTCAACCTCCCACTACTGAGGAATAACTCCCTTCATTCGCCAAAAAGCAGATGGAATGACAGTGAACAGAAGTGATGGAACTGTCATTCCGGAGATGTAGCTGTGAATGAACATCGCTGGGAAGGGAATATTGAAGGTTTGTTGGGATCGAGGCAGACAACAAGTTGTGAGGAAAGGATGAGGTTAGTGCATGAATGAGACAGACATGTGGAACTGAAGTCCAAACTTTGGAGGCTATTTGGGTGGAGCTGAGAATAAGCAAGCAGCAGCAACCGTTGGCAGGAATTCATTTGTAGGCACCAGACAGTGATGGTAATGTCATTATGATTACAGTCAGGACACTGAATATACTTGTAGCAACGGCAGGACAATAACTGTGTGTGACAGTAGTCTCCATCCCGACTGGATAACAAATGAGTATCAGGGCTGGAATTGATGGATTCCTGGATTATATACGAGATGGTTTTTTATAACATTATATCAAGGAGCCGTCAACAGAATTGTCTATTGTCAATGAAATCCTGTGTAATATTAAATATCTAATAATCCCAATTTCAAGAGGTTTTGTGCGCGGAGACTCATAATGTTTTCATGTCAATACTGAGTTTGAGTTCAGACCATGAGATGTAGGAGTAGAATGAGGCCATTTGGCCCATTGAGGATGCTCTGCCCTTCAATCAGATCATGGCTGACCTGATACTCTTCAACTCTACTTTCCTGCCTTTTCCACAAAACGCTTGTTTCCCTGATTCATTAAAATCTGACCATCTCTGCTGTAAATCTTCTTAAAGACCCAGACTCGACAGCCCCTTGCAGTCAGGAGTTCCCACAGAGTCCCTACCCTCTGAGTGAAGACATTCCTCCTCCTCTCCATCTTAAACGTGTGAGCCATTGCAGGGATTTTCTGCCCTCCGGTTCCAGATTCTCACACAATTGAAAAGGAAGGAAGTGACAAAGATAATTATTGTAGAAGACATGAAAATTGGTGAAGTTGGGGTTCATAAGCAAGGATATCCAAGGTTGCAGGAATTTACTAATCAGTTGCAAAGATGTTCGATGATGTGGCAAATTGAGTTTAATTTGAACACGTGTCAGATGATGGAGTTTAGGATGTCAAATTCAAGAAGAAAGTTAGGATACTGAGGGACATTGATATACAGAAGGATCTTGGTGCAAGTCAGTGACTTCCTGAAAATGGCAACAAAAGTGTTTCAGATGAGAAAGAAAGCAAATGGAACTCTGGTCTTCATCGGTCACAACATTGGTTATTGTGCTTGGCATCTGATGTTGTAATTGTATAAAACTTTTATTTGTCTACATTTAGAATACTGTGTGCAGTTCTCATCTCCACACAATAGGACGAATGTGGAGGCTTTGAAAAGGGTGCAAAAGGAGTTTATTAGCACGTTGCCTGTGCTGGGTTTTAAAGGGTGTGTTATGTGTAAGAGGAAATTAAACAAATTTGGATTGTTTTGCGAGAGTATCAGAGGCTGACAGGCGGCCAGGTACAGGAATATAACATTAGTACAGGGACAGAAAATGTGGGTTGTCGGAATCTCTTTTCCAATGTATAAGTTTCAAATACTAGAGCGTATAGGTTTAAGGTGAGACAGAGAACGTTTAAACAAGATGTGCGAGGCAAGTTTTTTTTTTACATAGAGTGTGCATGTTACCCAGGGAGATCGTAGAAACAAAAATGTGAGTAAAGTAATGAAGTGGAATTTAGACAGAAACATGAACAGGCAGACAATAGAGGGATATGGACCATGTGCAGATGGGATGAGTTGAGAATAGCATCATAGACAGCACAGCCATGGTGGGCCGAAGGGCCTATTGCTGTGCTGTACTGTTCTAATTTCTAATTTCTAACTTCCCAGCATCTACCTGATCAAAGACCTTCCGAATCGTTGATGTTACATTCGATTGCTATCTCTTTTTTTTTTCTAAACTTCAATGCGTTCAACCTCAATCTACCCCAACTCTTATTAGAAAATTCATCCATTCCCAGGATCAACTGAATGACCCTTCTCTGACCTGCCTCCAATAGAAGAATGTCTTTCCTTCGGGCACTCACACTGTTCATAGTATTCTGGGTGTGATCTGACTCGTATCTTGTATACTCTTAGCAAGACCTCCCTATTTTTAGACTCCATTCTCTTTATAATAAATGCCAGCATTTGATTTTCCTTCTCTATTACCTGCTGACACTTAAGCTAACTTTTTCAGATTGATATACAAGAAATCCCACAACCCTTTCTGCTGACAGTCTCAAACCAAACGGTGTTAGCCTGACAGTAAGTCGGGAGCATGCTGAAATATGTCAATATACAATAACTGGATGTTTAGAAACGCATCTTATGCAAGAGAATTTATTTTTGAGCCTGTTGTATTTTATTTGTTGGTGTAAATATAAATGGCAGAATAGATAAGGGTGTAGGAGGAGGTGGTAGTACGGGGGATATGGTTTATTTGAATTTTCAGAAGCCTTTATGCAAGTTTTAATAAGGGTCAAGGAACAACTTGGTAGAGAATAGGGTTCCTTAAATATCAATGAGGACGCCTATGTGTGGAACCAGAGGAGATGGGTGAGATATCAAACAAAATAATCTTGTCAGAATTTACTATGTAGAAAGACATGGAAGCTCGGGTACTTGGGGGAATAAATGGTGATGTCTTGGAAAGAATCCTCAACAGAGAAGAGAAAGCGCTGGAATCTTAAAACAAATAAAGGTAGATCAATCTTCAGTAGCTCATTAGGTCTAACCTAGGTCTAACCTAGAATATTGTGTGGAGCTAGGGAAGAGGTTGCAGTGTCCCAAACAGAGATATTTATATTATCAACAGACGCAGTGAGGTGCCGATAGACTGGGGGGAGGATAATGCTGTTCCGTCACTTAAGGATTGCAGGGAAAGTGCAGGAAGTTACAGCCCAGTGATGGGTACGTTGTTGGGGGAGATTGTGTGAGAAAGGAGCTACGTATATTTGGAAAGGCAAGGACAGATTGCAGGTGGTCAGCATGGCTTTGTGAGTGGAAAACTGTGTTTCTTTGAGGAAGTGACCAAGCGATGGATGAATGCAGAACAGTCAACATTATCTACATGGACCTCAGCAAAGCATTTGAGAAGATTCCAAGGGATGCAGAACGCCTAGTCAAGAGGAAGAAGGAAGCTTACTTAAGGTTGAGGATGTTAGGATCTTTAGACCTCTATAGGTTTATATGGGTGCAGCACGGTGGCTCAGTATTTAGCACGGCTGCCTTATAGCACCAGGAACCCGATTTCGATTCCAGTCCAGGGCGACTGTCTGTGTGGAGTTTGCACGTTCTCCCCGTGTCTTCATGGGGATCCTCCAGATGCTCCAGTTTCCACCCACCGTCCAAAGATGTGCAGAATAGGGGAATCAGCCATGCTAAATTACCTTTAGTGTTCAGGGTGTGTAGGATTGACACATTAGTCAGGGTAAATAGAGAGTAATAGGGTGAGGGAATGGTTCTGGGTGGAATGCTGTTCAGACGGTCCTTATGGAGTTGTTAAGCCAAATGGTCTGTTTCCACACTCTGGAGACTCTCTGATGGTAGTCAGGAAGGAACTGAAGAATGGATTTCGGACAGCTCGAAGGGGATATGGAGAAGCTTTGTTGGGAAGGATTAAGGAAAACCTTAAGGCATGCTCCACTTATTTGAGGAACAAGAGGATGTTCAGAGTGAGGGTAGGGCCAGTCAAGGATAGTAGAGCGAACATGTGCCTGGAGTCACAGGAGATAGGGGAGGTCCTTATTGCATACTGTGCTTCAGTATTCACTACTGAGAGGGGCCTTGTTATTTGTGAGGACAGCATGAAAAGGACTGATATATATAAACAGGTTGATGTTAAGAAGGAGGATGTGCTGAGTATTGTGTAAAACATAAGGATGGATAAGTGTGTTGGCCTAGACGGGATGTACCCAAAGTTACTACAGGAATCGAGGGAAGGGATTGTTGCGCCTTTGGCGATGACCTTTGTACCCTCACTGTCCACTGGAGTTACCAGATAGTTGGAGGCAGGAAAATATTACTCCCTTGTTCAAGAAATGGAATAGGGATAAACCTGGGAATTACAAACCTCACTTTCTTATGTCTGTGGTATGCAAATTATTGGAGAGAACTCTGAGAGACAGGACTTATGATTCCTTGGAAAACCATAGTTTGGTTAAAGATAGTCAGCATGGCTCTGTAGGGACAGGTCGTACCTCACAAATCTTATTGAATCATTTGAGAATGTGATAAAACAACTTTATGGCTCATTCAGAAAGTACAGAGGCATGGGATACAGGAAACCTGTCTGTCTGGATAAAGAATTTCTCATAGAAGACAGAGGGTGATGATAGATGGGAAGCATTCAGCCTGGAGCTCGGTAACCAGTGGTGTTCTGCAGGGATCAGTTCCAGGACCTCTGCTCTTTGTGATTTTTTAAATAAATGACTTGGATGTGGTTGTGAAAGTATGGTTTAGTAATTTTGCCAATGACATGGAGGTTGGAGGACTGGTGGATAGTGTGGAGGGCTGTTGTAGGTTACAGCAGGATATTGACAGGATGCGGAGCTGGGCTGAGAAGTGGCAGATGGAGTTCAATCTGGAAAAGTGTGAAATGATTCATTTTGGAAGATCGAACTTGAATGCAGAATACAGGGTTAAAGGCAGAATACTTGGTAGTGTTGTGGAACATCGGGTCTTGTGTTCCATGGACATCGATCCCTCAAAGTTGCCACCAAGCTTATAGGTTTGTTATGAAAGAATATGTTGTGTTGGTTTTCAATTGCTAAGGGATTGGGTTTTAAAGCTGTGAGGTTATGCTGCAGCTCTATAGAACCCTGGTTAGACTACACTTGGAATATTGTGTTCAGTTCTGGTCCCCCCATTACAGGATGGATGTGGAAGCTTTAGAGAGGGTAAAGAGGAGATTTACCAGGATGCTGCCTGTACTGGAGAGCATGTCTTATGAAGAAAGGTTGAGGGACGTAAGGCTATTCTCAATGGAGTGAAGAAGGGTAAGGGGCGACTTGGTAGAGGTGAACAAGATGATGAGACGCACAGACAGTGAATAGTGAGCGAGATTTCTTGCCCTGATATAAATAACTATTACAAGGGGGTGGTTAAGGGGAGATTTCGGAGATAGTTTCGTTACATATAGAGTGGTGGGTGAGTGGAATACACTGCCAGCGGTGGCATTAACATTAGATGCATTTGGAACGTTTTTTATACTTCTAGGCACATGGGTGATAGTAAAATGAAGGGTACATAGGTTAGTTTGATCATACAGTCAAATAAAAGATTGGCGTGACATCATGGCCAAAGGGTCTTGTGCTGTCCTATTCTGTGTTCTACGTTCTGTATGGTAAACTGGGTAATAAGCTCAGATCAATGTAAAATGATATGGCATTCAGGAGGAGCTATTCAACTGGGTACACAATTGGCTTGCTGCTCGGAGACAGAGGGTGATGGGAGACATTTTGTTTTTCTGACTGGAGGCATGTGACCAGCGGTGTAGTGGGTCCCCTGTTGTTTGACATTTGTATAAATGGTTTGGACGGGGTATTGGTTTCCTGGTAAGTAAGTTTTTTGGATGCTACTGAAATTGGTGGGAAAGTGGACAGTTAAGAAGATTATCTATGATACAACAGGATGAACAGTACTGCTGGGATAGTGGGCTGAAGAATAGCAGATGGATTCTAATTAAATAAATGTGAAGTGTTCCATTTTGGTGAAACAAACCAGGGTGGGACTTGTACAGTTAATGTTCGTGCCCTGGGCCGTGTTGTCAGTCAGTGACCGAGGGATGCAGGTACACAGTTCTTTGAAAGTGGTGTCATAGGTAGACAGGCTGGTGAAGCAGGCGTTTCTAATGCTTATCTTCATTGGTTTGAGAATTGAGATTGGGAGTTGGGATGTCATGTTGTGGTGGACATTGGTGAGGTCACCATAAAAGCATTGTTGATCAGTAGGAAAAACTCATCTGGTTCACTTACGTTCTTTAGGGAAGGACATCTGACATTCTAACCTGGTCTGGCAAACATGTGACTCCAATGCACAGCAGTATGGCTGACTCTGAGCTGCCCTCTTCGTAATTAGGAGTGGCAGCAAAGAATGCTGGTCCATTTAGAGACAACCACATCCTATGAATGAATAAATAAAAATGCATATGTCCCTCCCTACCTCTGCAAACCCCTCCAGCTGCAGCAATCCATACTAGCTTTGTAACAGCATTCAGGCTCTGACAACTCTGTGTAACACTCTCACCACCTCCAGCACTTTCTGTTCCTATTGTGACATTAAACCCTGTCAGTGATTCTCTTTCCCACTGCCCTCCTCCTGCTAGCAGACAGTTCGCAATCTCTCTAGCACTAACTGCATAAACACTCTCTTGCTTTAGAATTGTTCGGACTTTTTGGAGATCTTCTAAGCCTGATAATCTAATATGGTCCATTTTGTCCTGAATGAGGGACAGGTGGGAATTTCTTGCTGAGGCTTTGACTGTTTCAATGGAATGTCCTTTTGTTGAGTGTTTTACACAGTTCTTCAAGTGTTTTCAACTGTTCGTTTACAGACACACATTTCAGTCTGTTCATCCTGTTAACCCTTGGTCAGTTCTCCTCTCAAATGCATGTAAATGGGCTAATTTGTTTCACGTTGTGTCTTGTCCATTCCGTGATTCATGTTAAAGCTTTATAATTAATTAAATGTTACTTTATCTCAATGTCTCGGAGGATCTCTCAGTGCGACATTACTCATTCACTCAGTTTCATCAGATAAAGGTCCCTCGCCAGTTGCACAATGTATTATTCAAAGAAACACTGAGGGGGAAAAAAGTTCTCCGAAGTCCTCTTCGAATATCACTGTTGTCAGTGTGATTGTCTCAGATTATGCGAATATTGAAGTTTCCCAAAATTATCACAATGCCTTTATTAAAAATTCAAACGAGTTACTGTTTAAGGTAGTGATGAGCAATGAAATGCTGTTCGGTGGCTCAAACTGCTCTGCTGCTTGTGTCCTTGGCAAGTTGTAGCCAGTATTAAAATTCAGACTGACTCCACTTCATCATCTCAGGCCAAATGCTTTCTCTGTAATGCCTTTGTTACCCATTACTGTCAGCGTTACCCAACAATGCTTTCCCATTCTGCCTTTGACCCCGCAAGGTTGTGAACCATTGAATATTAATGTTCCACCTTTTGATCACCCTGTAACCATGTATCCCTGGTGTCTAAATCCCACTTAGCTCTGCATCACAAATCCATCGACCTTATTCATGAGACTTTGTCCATTCCAAAAAATATTATTCTTTCCCACAATCTCCTATCACAAACCTGTTCACTGACGTACAGTTTTAGTTACACTCTGTCCCTTCCTGTTCCTTTCCGCTTGTCTTCAGCCACATTCCCATGCTGTTCTGATGCTCCACCTTTTCTCTACGGATTTGGAAATCTCCTTTCACCTGAACCCTGTCACTGCATCCTCCCATCATAGTTCCATTGGGGCCCAGTGCAATGGGATTGTTTTTATTTACTCGTGGGATGTGGGTGACTCTTGCTGACCAGCCTTTCTTGCCCAGCTCAAGCTGTCCTTGAGCTGAGTAACTTGTTCGGCCATTTCAGAGGGTAATTGAGAGGCAAGCACTTTGCTGGGGTTACGTCGTGCAGACCATATGAGGATGAGCCAGATGTCTTTCTCTAAAGGACCAGTGTCTTTTTAGAACATAGAACAGTACAGCACAGAACAGGCCCTTCAGCCCACGATGTTGTGCCGACCATTGATCCTCATGTATGCACCCTCACATTTCTGTGACCATATGCATGTCCATCAGTCTTTTAAATATCCCCAGTGACCTTGCTTCCACAACTGCTGCTGGCAACGCATTCCATGCTCTCTCAACTCTCTGTGTAAAGAACCCGCCTCTGATATCCCCTCTATTCTTTCCTCCAAACAGCTTGAAACTATGACCCTTCGTGTTAGCCATTTCTGCCCTGGGAAATAATCTCTGACTATCGACTCTATCTATGCCTCTCCTTACCTTGTATACCTCAATTAGGTCCCCACTCCTCCTCTTTTTTTCCAATGAAAAAAGTGCGAGCTCAGTCAACCTCTCTTCATAAGATAAGCCCTCCAGTCCAGGCAGCATCGTGGTAAACCTCCTCTGAACCCTCTCCAAAGTATCCACATCTTTCTTATAATAGGGCGACCAGAACTGGCCGCAGTATTCCAAGAGCGGTCTAACAAAAGTTTTATAGAGCTGCAACAAGATCTCACGACTCTTAAACTCAATCCCCCTGCTAATGAAAGCCAAAACACCATATGCTTTCTTAACAACCCTGTCCACATAAGTAGCCATTTTAAGGGATCTATGTACCTGCACACCAAGATCCCTCTGTTCCTCCACACTGTCAAGAATCCTATCCTTAATCCTGTAATCAGCTTTCAAATTCATCACCTCGCATTTATCCAGGTTGAACTCCATCTGCCACCTCTCAGCCTAACTCTGCATCCTGTCAATGTCCCGCTACAGCCCACAACAGCCTGTCAACGACACCTTCAACCTTTGTCTCATCTGCAAACGTGCTGACCCATCCTTCAATCCCCTCATCCAAGTCATTATAAAAATTACAAAGAATAGATGCCCAAGGACAGACCCCTGTGGAACACCACTCACCACACACTTCCAGGCAGAATATTTTCCTTCTACTACCACTCGCTGTCTTCTGTTGGCCAGCCAATTCTGTATCCAGACACCTAAGGTCCCCTGAACCTCATTCCTCCTGACCTTCTGAATGAGCCTACCATGGGGAGCCTTATCAAATGCCTTGCTGAAGTCCATATACACCACATCCACAGCTCGACCCTCATCAATATTTCTAGTCACAGCCTCAAATAACTCGATTAGGTTTGTGAGGCATGACCTTCCCCTCACAAGGCCATGTTGACTGCATTTAATCAAGCCATGCTCTTCCAGATGGTCATAAATCCTATCCCACAGAATCCTTTCTAACACCTTGCAGACGACAGACGTGAGAATTACTGGTCTGTAATTGCCGGGGATTTCCCTATTTCCTTTCTTGAAGAGAGGAATTACAGTTGCCTCTCTCCAGTCCTCAGGTACGACTTCGGTGAAGAGCGAGGATGCAAAGATCTTTGCAATTGCATTTGTCGTTTCACAAAGCAGCAGAGGACAAATCTAGTCTGGGACTGGAGAATTGTCGATCGTAATGTTTGACGAACAAAGATTATTTTGGACATCAGCATGGTTTCACACTTATTCATGAATTGTTAATTGCAAGTTTTGTTTTGATTATTGATTTAAAACTCCCCCAATTCTGATGGTGGAATTCAAACCTGTCTCCCCTGAACATTAGTTGAGGTTTTTGATACATGCTCTAGCAATAATACCACTCGGCCATCACTTCACCTGCTCACAGATTGCTCATTCCTGATCGGTTATACCAGTGCATACTGAGTCACATGTAGGATAAACCAGGTAGGGATGGCAGATTGTTTTCTTAAAGGAAATTTGTGAACCAGATGAATTTTGCTGACAGATGCGGATCATTAGCTGTCTTCCTATTTGTCCTATGTAGTGTTTTGTGCAGTCCTTGCAGTGGATTTTGTACACTACATTGGTTTTTCTCATGCTGGGTATTGGGTCCTTCGTTCCACAAAAGAAGTTGCATCAAGACACTATTCAAAAGGGCCACAACATACTGCAGTACACCAGAACTGCAAAAAGAGGAAGAAGAACACCTTTACAATGTGTTCGCCAAAAACGGATACCCACGCAATTTCATCAACATATGCCGAAGGGAAAGCCAACGGAATGAGGACATGCCGCAACCCAAAGGACTAGCCACACTACCATATATCAAGAGCATTTCCGAACTGACAGCCAGGCTACTGTGACCATTAGGACTCATAACAGCACACAAACCAACAGCTACTCTCAGACAACAACTCACCAGAACGAGGATTTGTTCAGGATGGTCTTTAGAGGATCAGTGTGTTGTTGCTGGGTCAAATGGCTAAATTCCACACTGAAGTTATACTATGATTAACAGTTTGTTGCAGAATCAGTTCAGGGAATAATCTCTGAGTTAATTCAAATATCCTTTCCTCAGTGATGATACTAAATCGGTGCACACTACCCCAGATGTGATCTCACTAAGATCCTGTGCAGCAGCTGCAACACTTTACCAGCCTGCTGTAAGGTTCCCGCCCAGGTTAGAGCAGTCTCAGCTGTCTGGGGGAATACACAGCAATGCTGAAAGACCATTGTCTTTCTCTACTCTCCGAGCATAACGGGAGATCTAGTGAAAATGTCATAATGATGCTTGAGAGAACAGGGAAGATGTGCTAAGATGATATCAATGTTGAGATATGCCTCACCAAATATCTCACATGAATCTACCGTTAATATTGGATGTAATGGAGCTAATGGAGTTAATATTGGATGTAATGTAATTTCAATATATCAAGAATATATTGAAATTTCTTGATATATTGAAATTTACATGATGTTTCAATACAAAACATATTTTTTTTCTTAATTTACGTGTATATTCCTGAGTCATACAAGCCATGAATGTATGGGGAATAAGTTGGCTTCAGTGAATTTGAAAAGTCCATGAAAAAGATTTAATGAAAGATAGGCAATGTCTGTTAGTTATAGAAACACTGTAAGGCGTACAAGATGCGCAGGTCCCTCCAAGGTATAAATAGCAAAAGAGAAAGGTGACTCAACCATGGTTAACAAAAGAAGTTAAAAATGTATTATATCAAATAAACTGGCTCAGAAAAATGCCAAATATTGTGGATTCGCTGAAATTTAGGACTCAAAAAAGAGGACTAACAAACTGATAAGTTAATCAAAAAGAGAACAAGAATAGAAACTAATCAGAAACAAAAAGAGAGACGAAAATCCTCTATCAATATTTAACAGGAAAAGAAAGGTCAAATGTGGTAAAGTGATTGTGCAGACAGGATAATTTGTTGGAGAGAACAGAAAACTGACAGGAAGCTAAACAGTTACTTTATGTCTGTATTCATGGAGGAAGATCCCGAAAATCTCCCTGAAAAATCAAGTGACTGTGGCCTTGCATAATTAAGACTAAAATCATTCATATCCGTAATGACGCATTATTTCAAAACACAAATGGATTGAGCATTGATACATCTGACGGATCAGATGTACGTCATATCAGAATTTCAGAGGAAGCAGCAATAGACAGATTGGTTGCATTGAGGAGTACTGTGTGTTCCCATATTCAATTTGGAAACTTATGAATGCATTCCAAGGATTTAAGAAGGGAAGAAGAGGGAGAGTGGAGAAATACCGACCAGTTAACTTGTCATTCACAGCAATGAATCTGCTGGAACTGATAGTTAAGAATGTGATATTGGATACTTAAAAAGTAATAGCAAAGATCAATAGAATGATTCCAGATTTCTGAAAAGGAAACCAAAATTTACCAACATTTTGCTTTAAGATTTTCCTTATAGATATAAACGATGGAGAACCAGTGGATATGCTATAGTTGGATATTCAGGAGGAATTTTAGGAATTCATACGGATGTTAGCAGAGAAAAAATAAAGCAAAGTGTATTGGGAGGAACATATGTAAATGAGGTAAGGTAGAAGTTAGGTTTGCATTCATTTAAAGGGAATCAGTATGTAGACGGTGTATACCTCCATGCTCTCTCTCCATGGATGCTGTCTGACTCACTGTGATCTCCAGCATGTATTGGTTATAGTACAAACTCCAGGTTCTGCAGTAATTTGCTCCTACTAGAAGTAAAGATGTTCTGCACCAGTTGCACAGAGTGGTGGTGAGTCTGTACCTGGAGTATTGTGTACAGGTTTGATGTCCTAATCTAAGTAAAACATACTGAATACTGAATGGACATTCGCCATAATAATCCATCATATGACAAGATTAGCTGCTGAGGAAACTCAGCCTGTGTCCTCGAGAGTTTCAGAGAATGACAGGTGATCGCAGTGAAACTTAAAATAAATGAGGGGTCTGAAGAAAATAGGGACATGGACAAGTGCGAGCAAATTTATCGAGAATTTCAAGATATTCTACAAGGACATCAAGCAGAACAAAACAACCAGGGAATAATCAGGGCCCATTAGATACCAAGGGGGAAATTTGTTTGTGACGCTGGGAAACATTGATAGATTGTTACATGAGAACTTCACATCTGTTTTACTTGGGAGAAGGAGGAAGCAAGTATAGAATACAAGAAGATGGACTGGGAAGTTCATGCGCAGATTGATGCAAGATGTGAGCAGGAGATGAAGATTTTGTCTGGTATAAAATTGGACAAGTCCACACGTCTGGATGAGTTGTATACCTACTGCTGTTGGAAAAAAGGTAGGAAAGACAATAAATCAAATGTTTAAGTAGAATCTCGTCACACGGGAAGTGCCAAAGGACTGGGGGGAGGGGCGCGGGGGGCACGCTTTATCGGAATGTGGGTGGAGATAGACCAGGGAACTGTAAATCAGTGAGTATCAGAACAGTGTCACGGAATCTATGGGAGAAAATAGGGAAGGAGAAAATTGATCTTCATTTAGAGATGCAATGTTTGATCGGGGTAGTCAGCATGAAGTCATTAGGGGGCAGTCGTACCAAACGAATTTTATTGACTTTTTTCGAAGAAGTCATTTATGTGGTTTTTAAGTCAGGCCTTTGACAAAGCCCCACGTGCGAAACTGATAAAGAAAGTACTTGCAAGGGTTACTTGCTAAGTGGCATTCAAATTATTTTAGTGGCAGGAGACATAGGGTGGTGGTAGCAGCCTGTTTGTGTGACTTGAGACCAATATTCCCGGGTGTACCCCAGGGATCAATTCTGTGTTCATAGAACATAGAACATAGAACATTACATCACAGAATAGGCCCTTCAGCCCACGATGTTGTGCCGACCACTGATCCGCATGTATGCACCCTTAAATATCTGTGACCATATGCATGTCCAGGAGTTTCTTAAATGTCCCCAATGATCCTGCCTCCACAACTGCTGCTGGCAACGCATTCCATGCTCTCACAACTTTTTGTGTGAAGAATCTGCCTCTGACATTCCCTCTATACTTTCCTCTAACCAGCTAAAAACTATGACCCCTCGTATTCGTCATTTTTGCCGTGGGAAATAGTCTCTGGCTATCGAGTCTATCTATGCCTCTCAAAATCTTGTATACCTCAATTAGGTCCCCTCTCCTCCTCCTTTTCTCAAATGAAAGATGTCCAAGCTCAGTCAACCTCTCCTCATAAGATAAGCCCTCCAGTCCGGCAGCATCCTGGTAAACCTCCTCTGAACCCTCTCCAAAGCATCCACATGCGGTCTAACCAAAGTTTTATAGAGCTGCAACAAGATCTCACGACTCTTGAACTCAATACCACTGTTGATGAAAGCAAAAATACCATATGCTTTCGTAACAACCCTGTCCACTTGGGTAGCCATTTTAAGGGATCTATGTACCTGCACCCCAAGATCACTCTGTTCCTCCAAAAATCCTATCCTTAATCCTGTACTCAGCTTTCAAATTCGACATTCCAAAACGCATCCCCTCGCATTTATCCAGGTTGAACTCCATCTGCCACCTCTCAGCCAATTTCTGCATCCTGTCAATGTCCCGCTACAGCCTACAACATCCCTCTATACTGTCAACGACATCTCCAACCTTTGTCTCATCTGCAAAACTTGTTGACCCATCATTCAATCCCCTCATCCAAGTCATTAATAAAAATTGTAAACAGTAGAGGCCCAAGGACAGAGCCCTGTGGAACACCACTCACCACAGACTTCCAGGCAGAATATTTTCCTTCTACTACCTCTCGCTCTCTTCTGTTGGCCAGCCAATTCTGTATCCAGACAGTTATGTTCCCCTGAACCCCATTCCTCCTGACCTTCTGAATGAGCCTACCATGGGGAACCTTATCAAATCTGAAAATGTGTTGCTGGAAAAGCGCAGCAGGTCAGGCAGCATCCAAGGAACAGGAGAATCGACGTTTCGCGCATAAGCCCTTCTTCAAATGCCTTGCTGAAGTCCATATACACCACATCGACAGCTCGACCCTCATCAACCTTTCTCGTCACATCCTCAAATTAACTCGATAAGGTTTGTGAGGCATGACCTGACCCTCACAAAGCCGTGTTGACTGCATTTAATCAAGCCATGCTCTTCCAGATGGTCATAAATCCTATACCTCAGAATCATTTCTAACACCTTGCAGACGACAGACCTGGTCTGTAATTGCCGGGTATTTCCCTATTTCCTTTCTTGAAGAGAGGAATTACATTTGCCTCTCTCCAGTCCTCAGGTACGACTCCAGTGGAGAGCGAGGATGAAAAGATCTTCGCAAGTGTTGAAGCAATTACATTTCTTGTTTCCCAAAGCAGGCGAGGACAAATCTGGTCCGGGCCTGGCGACTTGTCAATCTTAATTTTGACAAAAGTTTCATCACATCAGCTTCCTCTATCTCTATCCATTTCAGCATGCACACCTGCTCTTCAATGGTTTCATTCACTACAAAGTTTGTTTCTTTCGTAAAGACAGAAGCAAAAAACTCATTTAGGGCTTCCACTATCTCCTCAGACTCCACACACAAGTTCCCTACGCTATCCCTGATCGGCCCTACTCTTTCTTTGACCATTCTCTTATTCCTCACACAAGTGTAAACTGCCTTTGTGTTCTCCCTAATCCGTTCTGCCAAGCCTTTTCTCGTGCCCCCTCCTGGCTCTCCTCAGACCATTTTTAAGCTCCTTCCTTGACTGCCTGTAATCCTGTAGAGCTGAGCTTGACCCAAGCTTCCTCCACCTTATGTAAGCTATCTTTTTCTTTTTGACGAGAAGCTCCACCATTCCTTATTATTTGTGGTATTTATAAATGATGTAGATGTGAATGTGGAGGGGTGGAGGTGGGGGTTGTTCAAAATAAGATTGTGTTTGATACAGAGATTGGCTGGGTGGTTGGCAGTGAGGAGGAAGGCCTTATGTTATAGGAAGATACAGACGGATTGGTCAGATAGACAGATCAATAGCAAATGGAATGTAACCCTGATAAATGTAACTCCTCTTGCAACATGTTTGAGGTGAGGGATGCCATGGACGTCCCTGCTGAAAACACTTGCAGGAAGTGCACCCATCTCCAGCTCCTCCAAGACCGTGTTAGGGAACTGGAGCTGGAGTTGGATGAACTTAGGATCATACGGGAGGCAGAGGGGGTCATAGATCGGAGCTTTAGGGAAGTAGTAACTCCAAAGATGGCAGATAGATGGGTGACAGTGAGGGGGACTGGGAGGAAGCAGCCAGTGCAGGGACCCCCTGCGGCCGTTCCCCTCAAGAACAAGTATACCGTTTTGGATACTTGTAGGGGGGACGACTTACCAGGGGTAAGTAACGGGGCTCAGGCCTCTGGCACGGAGCCTGTCCCCGTTACTCAGAAGGGAAGGGTGGAGAAGAGCAGAGCAATACTAATTGGGGACTCGATAGTTCGGGGCATAGATAGGAGGTTTTGTGGGAACGAGAGAGACTCACGTTTGGTATGTTGCCTCCCAGGTGCAAGGGTACGTGATGTCTCTGATCGTGTTTTCCGGGTCCTTAAGGGGGAGGGGGAGCAGCCCGAAGTCGTGGCCCACATTGGCACCAATGACATAGGTAGGAGGAGCGCTGAGGATGTTAGGCAGGCTTTCAGGGAGCTAGGTTGGAAGCTCAGAGTTAGAACGAACAGAGTTGTTGTCTCTGGTTTATTACCCGTGCCACGTGATAGAGAGTCGAGGAATAGGGAGAGAGAACAGTTAAATGTGTGGCTACAGGGATGGTGCAGGAGGGAGGGATTCCAGTATTTGGATAACTGGGGTTCTTTCTGGGGAAGGTGGGACCTCGAAAACAGGATGGTCGACACCTGAACCTGAGGGGCACCAGTATCCTTGGTGGGAGGTTTGCTCGTGCTCTTGGGGGGGGGGGGTTTAAACTAACTCTGCAGGGGCATGGGAACCCAGACTGTAGCTTTAGGGTGCAGGACCTGGACTGTAGGGAGGTTAGGAACATGGCATCAATTTCAAAGGAGGGTGCCTGTAAACAGGAAAGTGGTTTGAAGTGTATATACTTCAATGCAAGAAGTATACGAAATAAGGTAGGTGAACTTGCAGCGTGGGTTGGTACCTGGGACTTCGATGTTGTGGCTGTTACGGAGACATGGGTAGAACAGGGACAGGATTGGCTGTTGCAGGTTCCAGGGTTTAAATGTTTTAGTAGGGTCAGAGGTGGGGGTAAAAGAGGGGGAGGTGTGGCATTGCTTGTCAAAGATAGTATTACAGCTTTGAAAAGGACGATGGATGAAGACTCGCCATCTGAGGTAGTTTGGGCTGAGGTTAGGAATAGGAAAGGTGAGCTCACCCTGTTAGGAGTTTTTTACAGGCCTCCTAATAGTCCTAGAAACGTAGAAGAAAGGATTGCGAGGATGATTCAAGAGAAGAGTGAAAGTAATAGGGTGGTTGTTATGGGGGACTTTAACTTTCCTGATATTAATTGGGAAAGCTATAGCTCAAGTTCGTTAGATGGGTCAGTGTTTGTCCAATGTATGCAGGAGGGTTTCCTGACACAATATGCAGATAGGCCAACAAGAGGTGAGGCCATACTGGATTTGGTTCTGGGTAATGAACCAGGCCAGGTGTTAGAATTAGAGGTAGGTGAGCACTTTGGGGACAGTGACCACAATTCGGTGACCTTTACTCTAGTGATGGAGAGGGATAAGTGTGCACTACAGGGCAAGAGTTATAGCTGGGGGCAGGGAGATTATGATGCTGTGAGGCATGACTTAGGATGTGTGGCCTGGAAAGGTAAGCTTCAAGGCAAGGGTGTAAGTGATATGTGGAGCTTGTTCAAGGAGCAACTGTTGACTGTCCTTGATAAGTATGTGCCCGTCAGGCAGGGAGGAAAGGGTCGTGTGAGGGAGCCGTGGTTTAATAAGGAATTGGAATCCCTTGTTAAATGGAAGAGGGCGGCCTATGTAAAGATGAGGCGTGAAGGTTCAATTGGGGCGATTGAGAGTTATAAGGTAGCCAGGAAGGACCTGAAGAGAGAGCTAAGAGCAGCAAGGAGGGGACATGAAAGGTCCTTAGTTGGTAGGATGAGGGAAAACCCTAAGGCTTTCTATAGGTATGTCAGGAATAAAAGAATGACTAGGGTAGGAATAGGTCCAGTCAAGGATAGCAGTGGGAAGTTGCGTGTGGAGGCTGAAGAGATTGGGGAGACACTGAATGAATACTTTTCGTCAGTATTCAATCAGGAACAGGACATTGTTGTCAATGTGAGTACTGAGTCACAATTAAGTAGAATGGATGGCTTTGAGGTATGTAGAGAAGAGGTGTTGGAAATTCTGGAAAGGGTGAAAATAGATAAGTCCCCTGGGCCTGATGGCATTTATCCTAGGATTCTCTGGGAAGCAAGGGAGGAGATTGCAGAGCCATTGGCCTTAATTTGTATGTCCTCGTTGTCTACAGGAGTAGTGCCAGAAGATTGGAGGCTAGCAAATGTGGTTCCCTTGTTTAAGAAGGGGAGTAGGGATAACCCTAGTAACTATAGGCCGGTGAGTCTCACTTCTGTTGTGGGCAAAATCTTGGAGAGAATTGTAAGGGATAGGATTTATGAACATCTGGATAGGAATAATGTGATCAAGGATAGTCAGCATGGTTTTGTGAAGGGCAGGTCGTGCCTCACAAACCTTATTGAATTCTTTGAGAAGGTGACTAAGGAGGTGGACGAGGGGAAAGCAGTAGATGTGGTGTATATGGATTTTAGTAAGGCGTTTGATAAGGTTCCCCATGGTAGACTACTGCAAAAAATACGGAGGTATGGCATTGAAGGTGAGTTGGAGTTTTGGATTAGGAGTTGGCTGGCTGGAAGAAGACAGAGGGTAGTAGTTGATGGCAAAGGTTCATCTTGGAGTGCCGTCACCAGCGGTGTTCCGCAAGGATCTGTTTTGGGACCATTGCTGTTTGTCATTTTTATAAATGACCTGGAGGAGGGGTTAGAAAGTTGGGTGAGCAAGTTTGCGGATGATACGAAAATCGGAGGAGTTGTAGACAGTGAGGAAGGATGTGGCAGGTTACAGCGGGATATAGATAAGCTGCAGAACTGGGCAGAAAGGTGGCAAATGGAGTTCAATGTAGCTAAGTGTGAGGTGATTCACTTTGGTAAGAGTAATAAAAAGATGGGGTACTGGGCTAACGGTCGGATATTTGGTAGTGTGAATGAGCAGAGGGATCTTGGTGTCCATGTACACAAATCTTTGAAAGTTGCCACCCAGGTAAATAGTGCGGTGAAGAAGGCATATGGCGTACTGGCTTTTATTGGTAGAGGAATTGAGTTCCGGAGGACTGAGGTCATGTTGCAGTTGTGTAAGACTCTGGTGCGGCCACATCAGGAGTATTGTGTGCAGTTTTGGTCGCCATACTATAGGAAGGATGTGGAGGCACTGGAACGGGTGCAGAGGAGGTTTACCAGGATGTTGCCTGGTATGGTAGAAAGATCGTATGAGGAAAGGCTGAGGCACTTGGGGTTGTTTTCATTGAAGAAAAGAAGGTTTAGGGGTGACTTGATAGAGGTGTATAAGATGATTAGGAGTTTAGATAGGGTCGACAGTGAGAATCATTTTCCTCGTATGGAGTCAGCTATTACAAGGGGGCATAGCTTTAAATTAAGTGGGGGTAGGTATAGGACAGATGTTAGGGGTAGGTTCTTTACTCAGCGAGTCGTGAGTTCATGGAATGCCCTGCCAGTAGCAGTGGTGGACTCTCCCTCATTATGGGCATTTAAGCGGGCATTGGATAGGCATATGGAGGATAGTGGGCTAATGTAGGTTAGGTGGGCTTGGATCGGCGCAACATCGAGGGCCGAAGGGCCTGTACTGCGCTGTATTCTTCTATGTTCTATGTTCGAAATATGAGGTGATGGACTTTGGAAGAAGGAATCAGACAGGGGAGGACTCAGTGACTAGCAGGAAGCTCAGAGGGTGCTTCTCCACACATCCCTGAATGTGACTGGACAGTTTAATAGGTTAGTTGAGAAAGCACTGTGGATAGTAAGCATAGTGCTTACTCATCGAAACATAGATTATTATAGCTATACATGACTTTGGTTTGACCAGGATGGAATACTGTGCGAAGTTCTGGGAGCCGCATTGCAGGAAGGATGTGATTGCACTGGACGGGGTGCAGAGGAGTTTCACCAGGATGTTCCCTGGAATGGAGCATACCTGCTGTGGAGAGAGGCTGGATAAGATCAGATTCTTTATTTTGGAGCAGGGAAGCCTGAGGGGGATGTGATTCAGAAGGATAAGATTGCGAGGAGCATGGACAGGGTGGATAGACAGCAGCTGTTCCTTTTAGTCAAAGGGTCGGAAACAAGACAGCAGACTTTTAAAGTGAAGGTTTGAGATTTACAGAGGATTTGAAGATGGATTTTCACCCAGAGGGTGTTGGGGTCAGGAATAAATGCCCTCAGTGGGGAGTTGTAACGGGTAACTTCACAACTGTTAAAAACTAATTGGGCCAGCACTTAGAGTATCATTAACATTTATGGCTTCGCATCTCATCTCAGACAGTGGAACGAATGTAGATCGTGCTGCTTTTCTGAAGGTAAAGAGTCTTTGCTTCTGCAATTGTTTGATGGTGGATGCTGAAAGCAGTTAGGGAGATAAATGGTATGTTGAACTTCATTTCCGGGAGATTTGAGTCCTGGAGTAAGGGTGCCTGACTGCATCTGTACAGAGCCTTGGTGAGACATCATCTCGAACATTGTGCAGTATTGTGTTCAGTTTTAGTTTGCTGACAAAATAAAGGACAAACCTGACATTGAGGGAGAGCAGCAAAGGATGACCAGACTGATCTCTGGGATGACAGGCTTGTTGTGGGAGCAGAGTTTGGGGAGACTGGACCTGTATTCCATGGGCTTTAGGAAAATGGGTGGAGATCTCAGTGAGATATATAAAACACTGACAGCGTGAGACAGATTGGAAGTACAGATGATATTTCCCCAGGTGGGAAGTCTCAAACAAGGGGACACATTATTAGGTACAGGCAGGCCATTCTGCATTGAGATGAAAATAAATGTCTGCACTCAGAGTCTGGTGAACATGGGGAATTCTCTCCCACATAATATAAATAAAGATTTCAAGACACAAAAGATATGTGGAGAGAGAAGAATATGGTGAGGAGATGGAGGATCGGCGATCATTACAGGTAATTCTGCAATATTGCAGCAGCTGTGTCCGATGGAACACCGTATTGTAGAATGCGTTGCAATGTAAATAATGGGGCCTCGGGGAAAAAGAGAATAAGGGCCGAACCCCCAATAAAATCAGGAAAAATCAAAACAAAACTAATAGTCAGCCTAACACAAACAATAGCACAGTGTGTGTAAATCTTCAAATCATACAGTGCCATGAAATAGTGCAGTAAATGTAACGCTTTAACATTACAGTGAGTGACTACAGCACTGCAAATTTCACCAAGCTCTTCACCAGAAAGCGTGCAGAGCTGACTGACCACGTGATGCCAAAGCGGGATTCCTGTTCTCCTCAAGATTCTCCCCCTGGTTTGAAATAAAGTTCCTTCTAACTGGAGAGTACAATTCCCAGTTTCAGGCGTTGTTTCAAGGCTTTCAGAGCGGATTACATTCCTGTTTTAGCTGAACACACTGAAGGGCCATTTTGCAGACAGAGGATCCTGAGGTTGAGATTTGCTCTTCAGCTATTGCTGGGAAGGGAATCGTGTCACAGTGAATGGGAACTTGCTTTATAAATAAAGGTGCGCAATTCACAAATCATATGGTAACAAAATCATGTTTAATATGATACCCGTTATCAGAAAACTGCCTATATATTGAATGGAGGAGCAAAATTGATGAACCAAAGGGACTACACCAGTTCCTATTATTTATGTGTCGATGTTAAAACATGTTAAGGGATATGAACACTTTGGGGAAAACTGCATTGAAGAGGGTTTCTTCACGAATGAGAATGGGGAAGGCTCAATGTGTCTAAGGCCTACTTCTTTCTGGATGTTTCTGTATACCCTGTGGAAAGCTCTGTAAAAGCTGTCACAAGCTCTCAGATGTTCGGAAGAAGGCCTCTGCAGGATTGAGTTTCCCTCTCCCTTTTTCCAATATCGAGGCAGGTGTCGTGTGCAGGGTCTGGGTTTATCCTATAAGACCTCGGAGCAGTTTGATACAATAGGGTGTCTTGCTTGGCCGTTTCAGAGATCACTGAAGTGTTTATCACATGTCTGCGTATCTGGAGTCACTTTTAGTCCAGACCAGGAAAGCACGGGAGATTTTCTTCTTGCAAGTACGTTGGGGAAGGAAATTGGTGTTTACAATCGACATTGACTTCAAGGTCACTGTTACTGACACCAGGTTTTAGATCTCGATACTTTATTAAATGTTTTTAACTTCCACAAGCTGCCAGAACATTAGCCTGGTCTGGATTATTAATCCAGTGATATTTCTACAACAGCACCATCTCCACGTGGGGACCTATCAGAAATTACAGTGAGCTGGTTATTTCTGCGCTGCTTGACAGCTCTGTCAAAAGGAACTCCCACCAATTTGACTTTTGTGATGGGATTGAGGGAATGGTAATTTATCAGATTGTAATATTCCCCTCTTAGGGGACTGGTCTTAGCTGAGTAAGTTTCCATATTGCCAGGGAATGAAACAGCTTCTCCAGGAGCACGACTTGTTGTGCAGCACAAGTCTTCAGCCCTATTGCAGGAATGGTGTCAGGGCCCATTGCCTTTGTCGTATCTACTGTGTTCAGCTGTTTATTCATGTCACGTGCAGCGAATCAAATTGGTTGAAAACCTGAATGTGTGATTCTGTGGGCATCATGTTGACGGTGATGTGGATCATCCACTCAACACCTCTGGCTGAGGATGGTGCAGATACTACATCCTTATCTTTTACACTGATGTACAGGGCTGTCCCATTATTGGGATGAAGACATTTGTGGCGTCCTCTTCTCCAGTGAGTTGCTTAATCGTCCATTGACATTGATAACTGGATGTGGCGGGACTGCAGAATTTAGATTTGATCTGTTGGTCTTGGGATCATTTCCCCCTCTCTGTTAGATATTAGTTCTGCTGTTTAGAATATAACTAGTCACGTTCAGAAGCTTTAATTAGTTGCTATCAGGTTTAGGTAGACATGGCTCTGACCCTGGCATGTTCACCCACACTAGTCACTGAACCATAGATCGGCTTGATGGCATTGGTAGACTAGGGAGTTGTCCCAGGAAAAAAAAAGCTACAGGTTGTGATTAAATGCATTTCTGCTGCTGCTGCTGCTGTGATCTACAGCATCACATGAATGGCTAGTTTGAGCTGCAATATCTAAAATTCAATTCTACTGACTCTCCCCTAGTTCACACCGAGACCCATTCACCCACCATCCCTGTACTCAGTGACGTAACCTTGGTTTCTGATGTGGGAACACATTCATTTTCATACTCTCATTCTATTAGTTTCTCTCCCTGGTGTCACGCCTCCAATTTAATACATTACCCAAACTCTTTAACATATTCATCTGAATACTTTCCATTGTCGCAATGTCGTCATCTGCGTTTGATCTGAATGTGTTTCCCTCTGTTTCTCTCCCTGACCTTGATTAACAGCTTTGCAGTGTCAGTGATGCCAGCCTTATGCAGCTGTAGAAGAAATAAATGTGTTATCGTTCACTTCTCTGTGTATGGTGTTCCATGTAGGACATGGCATTTGAGCAACTTTGACACATACTTGTGATACTTGTACAAAAACAGAAATAGCTGAAGAAACTAAGCAGGTCTGGCAGCATTTTGGCATGAAAGTAGAATTAATCTTTCGGGTCCAGTGACCCTTATACAATGCTTCGAGTTTCTCCAAAAATATTTGTGTTTTTATTTCCAGTATCCGCAATTATTTGTTTAATTGATAATTTGTGCTGTGCCTGTGCAGTTATGGAGAAATTAAACAGGTGTGGCTGCATCTGCAGAGACAGAGAAACAGAGTTAGCGTTTCAAGTCCAGTGTGACACTTTTTCAGAATTGAGAAGGATTGGAAACTGGGATTTTTAATCCCTTGCCAGAGTTGGGGGATGGGTGACAGGGAAAGGAACGCGTGGCAAAAGATAAACGGGCTTTTAGTAATGGTGAACTAGAAGATGATGTAAAATGTCTTTAAATTAAGATGCGAATGGGGGAAAGAGATTCTCTCTATTTAGTGGAAATAAAGAAGATACAAACACACAAGGTCATGGCGAGACCAGGAGGGAGAATGTATGAGAAATGGAGAATGGTGTCCATAATGGTGTCAGGCTATGGAATTGAATATTAACTCCTACAGGCTGTAACGTACCAAAGTGTAAAGTGAGGTGTTACTCGATCTTCGGTCGTGCTTCATTGGAACATTGCAGCAGCGCAGGACCGAAATGTTAGCATGAGAGCAAGGTTTGTTATTCAAATGGGAATCAATGAGAAGGTCAGGTTTATTCCGACAGACAGAGGAGAAGTGTTCCTCAAAGCAGTCTCTGTTTGTTCTCCTCGGTGTAAAGGAGATTGCATTGACAGCAGGAATGACAGGAGACTGGATTGAAGCAGTACAAGTGAAGGGGGGAACGGAGTGAAGGCAGCAGCGTGTGAGATGGGGCCGTCACAGCTGAATGCCCTGGCCACCAGAGTTAGGGGATTTCTGGTTTGAGGGGAAAGGAGGTCACGTCAGAGGCCGCTCTCTGGAATGTGGCATCATCGAACAGAAATGGTGGAGATGGAGAAACTGGGAGAATGGAGTCAGTCTCCGCTGATCATCTGCTCAGCCACATGCAGAAGCTCCCCCTGAACGATTGAAAAGAACCAAACATCTAAATTGAGGTTTTATGTCTGGCATCTGGTCTGAAGCATGATGTGGATATAGATCCAGAGGAAGGTCAGTGGGTATACACAGGATGACATTCAAACAGATAACCCATAAAGCTGAGCAATTATTGTTTCTGCTCAAAAAGAAGGACTCGATAAGAAAGTGAACCACCCATGGTTGACAAAAGCTGTCAAGTTTACTATTGATGAGCATTAGTGTACGGCCAGATTTATTATGCTTATTTCAGAGACCATAAGCAGATGCTAGGAATGAATTTCAGCTGTGTTTCCTGCATTATCGCCCAGAAAACCCTGCCATTGCTGTTCCATTCTCTTCCCTGCTTGTCTCCCCTTCCTGATTTCAGGTTCTCCCTCTCCAATTACAGAGCACATTCTCTCACCTTATCGTCCCTACCCACTTCAACTAAAGCTCTTTGATCGAGTCTACCTTCCCTGCACTAGCATCAAGTTACGTTTTGTGCTGCCATTTTGCCTCTGGTCTCAGTCTGGCTCAGCCTCTTCATTAATGCTGTTTTACACCTCCCACTTACATCTCACTCCGAAAAATTTTCTTCTTGTAGTAAACCTTATTGAAAACACGTCTCCCCCATGCACTGAGTTCACACTGTGATCCACATTTCAAAAAAGTATACTTAGCCTTCATCTCAGTGTTGTAAAGGTAACTGCACGCTGCCCGTATGGTATAAGAATTCCCTTTCTGACATCGATCTGGGCAGAGATGCATTTTCACTGGAGAGATCATCACCCAATACAGACGAAGGAATTCAGGTATTTGACTTCTTATTGGCACAAGTAAGAGTTCCATGCTGCCTCAGTATTGTAACATGGAGAAAAACAAATCATATTATGAAGTTTGGGCTGAGTGTTGTTTACTTGTCATTTTGAATATTGTTTCAAATTTGCAGTGCTTATGTTTAAATGCTTGTTCTTGAAATTGGTATCAGATGGAGTGCAGGAGGTTGAGGGTTGACATTATAGAAGTTTATAAAATCATGAGAGGCATGGATAGGGTGAATAGCCAAGGTATTTTCGATAGGAAGGGAGAATTAATACATAGAGGACATAGCTTTAAGGTGAAATGGGGAAGATTTAAAACGGACGAAGCAGCAACATTTTCACACAGACGGTGATGTGTGTATGAAATGAGCTGCCAGAGGAAGAGTGGTAGAAGCAAGTGCAGCTCCAACATTTCAAAGACGTTTGGACAAACATATGAATGGGAAACGTCTAGAGGCATATGGAACAAATTCAATCAGATAGGACTCGGTTAGTTTGAAAAAGCCTGGTCAGCATGGACAGGTTGGAGCAAAGGGTATGTTCGTATTCGATATGACTGTATGAATCTAGAAAGCGGTGAAAAGGGAAGAAAAGATTTGATGTAAGCAAATTGGCAGGAAACATAAAAAAAAGCATCGTAAACTTTCTTGTGTATATAAAAACAGTTCAAGATGGGTGTGTGACCTTTAGTAGAAATGAAGTCAGGAAGGTATATTGAGGACATTTGGAGGATGTGACTGGGAAATTGGCTCAAGGGAACAGGCAGATAATTTACACCAGTATTTTACATCATTCCTCACAGGGGAAGGCACTGTAAGTATATCAATGATATAGACAAAATGGTAATCGGAAGGAAGATCTTGAACCATGCCTAATGAAAGGAACCAGGTTTCTAAAAAGCAGATAAGAGTAAGGGTAGACAGGTCAGCAGCAATTCTGAGTTTGTTTGAAAAGAAGTGGTCACAGTCTTGGGATCATTGCTCCCCGTCTATCAGATGTTAGTTCTGCTGTTAGTTTAAGTAAGCAGTAAGTGCAGTAGCTTTAATGGGTTGTCATCAGTTATTGTTACACATGGTTCTGACCCTCGCATGTTCACCCACGTTCGTCACTGAACCATAGATCAGCTTCATGGTAATGGTAGATTGTAGGATTATCCTGGGAAAAAGTTACAGATTGTGGTTGAATATAATTCTACTGCTGCTGCTTCTGTTATGATTTCAGCATCACATGACTGCCCAGTTTGCACCGCAATATCTGCAATACAATTCTGCTGCCTGTCCCCATTTCATACCGGGACCCGTTCACCCATCACCCCTATACACAGTGACCCGCACCCTCGTTTCTGATGTAGGAACACTTTGTTCATCCTGTTAGGGTCTCTTAATGATGTCATGATGCAATTTATTACATTCCTCAAAACGATGTAACGTTTTCATCTGAATCTTTTCCCCTCCAGTAATACCATCTTCTGTTTGAAATGATTGTGTTTCCCTCTGTTTCTCTCCCTGACCATGATTAAGAGCTCTGTAGTGTCAGTGATGGCAGCCTTTCGTAGTTTCAGAACAAATGAATTTGTGCACCTTGCGTTATTGTTCACTTCCCGACGCGTGTGAGCAGCTTTGAGAAACATATTTGAAATACTGAGCAGGTCTGGCAGCATCTGTGGAGTGAAAGCTGAGTTAATCGTTCAGGGCCTGTGATTGTTCTTCAAAGCTCCGAGTGTCTGCAACATTTTTTGCTTTCGTTTCAGATTTCATGTACCCAATGACCTTTGCTATATTGAAAATGTGTTCTGTGACTTTTCATTTTTGAAGATACTTCGTGGGTCTGGCAACATCTGCAGAGACAGAGAAACAATGTTAATGTTTCAAGTCCAGTGTAAAACTTCTTCAGAAGAGTAAAGTATTGTAAAGTGATCATTTTAGCATCTTGGCAGAAGTGGGGAAGAGTGTTTGCAGGCCCAGTGCAAAAGCCAAATGAGCTTTAAATTGTGGTGAAAGAGACACAGATGTAAAATGGGTGTAAATTAATGTGTAAATATTATAAATTGATTTTCTCTGTTGACTGCAAGATAAACAAAAACAGTCGTAGGGAGCCCAGGAGGGAGACTGTATGAAAATGGAGAACAGCCATAATGGGGTCAGGTTGTGAAGTTATGGAATTGAATATTAACTACTACAGGCTGCAACATACCAAAGTGTAAAGTGTGGTGTTACTTGATCTTGGGTAGTGCTTCACTGGAACATTTCAACAGCCTGCATTTTCTTAGAATCCCTGCAGTGTGGAAACAGGCCCATACTGACCCTCTAAAGTCTATGCAAACCAAACTCATTCTCTACCCTATGGTACATTGACCCTTGACTATTGCACCGAACCTCCACATCTCTGAGCACCAAGAGCAACTTAGCATGGACAATTCACCTAATCTGCACAACTTTGAACTTTGGGAGGAAACCGGAGCACCCAGAGGAAATCCACGCAGACACGGAGAGAATGTGTAAACTCCACGCAGGCAGTCACCCGAAGCTGTAATCGACCCCAGGTCCCTGTTGCTGTGAGATAGCAGTGTTAACCACTGAGCAAACGTGCCGCCCAGGACCGAGATATTATAAGGCCACAAGACTATACGTGCAGAAATGAAGCCATTCGGTCCATCGACCCTGCTCCACCATTCGATCATGACTGATAGATTTTTCAACCTCATTTTCCTGCTAGCTTTTTGTAACCTTTGATCCCCTTGGCAATCAAGAACTTAGCTGTCTCTGTTTTAAATATACTCAACGATCTGTTTTCCACAGCCTTTGGTGGTAAGGAATTCCACAGTTTCACCACTCTTTGGCGAAAGAAGTTCCATCTTATATCCAATCGAAAGGGTCTTTCCTTTGCTCTAAGCCAGTGCCCTCAGGTCCTTGTCTCTCCTGCCAGTGAAAACGTCCTCCCAATGCCCTCTGTGTCCAGGCTATTCAGTATTCTGTGAGTTTCAATCAGAAACCCCTCATCCTTCTAATCTCCATCGAGTATAAACCCAAAGTCCTCAAACATTCCTCTTTTGTTAAGCTTTTCATTTATGGACTCATTCTCGTGAACCACCTCTCGACACGCACCAATGCCAATACATCCTTCCTGAGGTATGAGGCACAAAATACTGAAAATGTGGTCTGACCAGAGCTGTAGAAAGCCTTAGAGTCCCCACATGTATACTCTTGTCCTCTCGAGATGAATGGCAACTTCGTATTAGCCTTTTAACGACTGACTCAACCGGCAAGTTTCCCTTCCGCGAATCCTGGACTTGGAATCATAAGTCCCTATGCACTTCAGATTTCTGAATTTCCATCCCAGTTAGTAATAGTCCATGCCTGTATTCTTCATACCAAAGTGCATGACCTCACACTCTCCCACATTATATTTCATCTGCAACTCTTTTTCACACTCTCCTAAACTGTCGAAATTTTTCAGTCGGCTCCCTGCTTCCTCAATACTACCTGCCCCTCCACCTATTTTTGCATCATCTGCAAACGTAGCCAGAATGCCCTCAGTTCTGCCATCCAGATCATTAACCAATAAAGTGAAATGTCGTGGTCCCAGCACTGACCCTTGTGGAAGAATACTAGTCACCGGCTGCCATCCTGAAGGACCATTTTATCCTCACTCTGCCTCCTCATAGACAGCCAACCTTTTATCCATGTTAATACCTGACCACTAACACCATGGGTCCTTAATTTACTCTGGAGTCCCCTGTGCAGAACCTTATCACAGGCCTTCTGGAAGTCCACATCGATAACTCCCATTGGCTTTCCTTGATCTAACCTACCTTTTACCTCCTCAAAGAATTCTCATTAGCTTGTAAGCAAGGTACAAGGTATATTATCAAAATGGGAGGGGGGGGGGTGGGGGGGGGGGGTGGTTTCAGAATGTCAGGGTCATGCCTACAAATAGAATGGAGATGTTCCTCAAAGCAGTTTTTGTTTTGTCCGCTAATGTAAAGGAGACTGCATTTTGAGTAGTAAAGACAGGAGACTGGATTGAAAGCGTACAAGTGAAATGTTGCTCCACCTGGAAGGTGTGATTGGTGCCTTGGTCAGTGAGGAGGGAACAGGTGAATGAGCAAGTGTTGCAGCTTCTGCAATCACATGGAAAGGTATCATGCGGGAGTGGGGAAGTGTTCGAGGTGATGGAGGGTGTCACAGAGGGGATTGTCCCTGTGAAATATTGACAGTGGACGGGAGGGGAAGATGTGTTTGATGGTGCTGTCCTGCTGGAGGTGTTGGAAGTGGCGGAGGATGATTCTGTGAATGTAGATTCTAGTGCACTAGGAAGTGAGGACATGGGGAGATCTATCATTGTTCTGGGAAGGAGGGGATGGAGTGAGGGCAGAAGTTAGGGAGATGTGGCAGTTACAACTATAGGCTCAGTCCACACGAGTGAGCGGATTCCTCAGTTGATAGAAAAGGTGATCATGCAGGAATCTTTCTACTGGAATGTGGCATCATCAAACAGAAATCACAGAGCCAGAGAAACTGTGAGGATGGAGTCACCCGCAGCTGATGATGTGTTCTTACACATATGCAGGTTCCCCTGAGTGATTGAAATGAGCCAGGTATTTCAAATGCAGATTTAGGCCTATATCTGTTATAAAACGAAATGTGAAAATGGACCCAGGTGAAGATCAGTAGATGTGTGGTGTAGACATGTAACCAGATATTTCATAATGCTCAGCAATGATTGACTCTGGTCAGAAAGAAGATGATATGACGATGTGACGATGAACCACCCATGATGCACAAACGCTGTGAAGGATACTAATCAATCACAAACTATAGAACTCAGATTCGGGAACACTCGTGTCGGCCAGCTTTGGAAAGTGTATGTTTGGAACCAGAAGCAGATTGTAGAAAGCAAGATACAAAGAATAAGATTCCAAAACTGACAAGAAATATATAAAAAAATCTAAATACAAGGGCTTTTCCATATCGATTAAAAAAACGTTCATGATGTATGTGTGTGAGAACCTTGAAAGAATGGCAGGAAAGAATATAGAACATAGAACATAGAAGAATACAGCGCAGTACAGGCCCTTCGGCCCTCGATGTTGCGCCGATCCAAGCCCACCTAACCTACACTAGCCCACTATCCTCCATATGCCTGGAGGATGTGACTGGGGAATTGGTTTCAGAGAACAGGCAGAGAATTTAAAACAGTATTTTACATCGTTCCTCGCAGGGGAAGTCACAAAGAGTTTCAATAATATAACCAAAATTGTAGTCAGATGAAATTTCTTGCAATGTCTCTAACAAAGCGAAAAAGGGTTTTCTCAAACAGATATTACCAATGGTAAACAGGTCATCAACTATTCATAGCTGATTTTAATAGAAGTGGTTGCAGAGTTCTGTTGGCACTGTGTGAAATATTCCACAACACTCCGGATTCCAGGAGTCTTCCAGCAAAACTGGAACCCCTCCATTGTGGCGCCTATCTTCAAGAAGAGAGTGAGTCTTCAAGAGTTTAGGTGCTCCCTTTGTCTGAATTTTGGAGTATATTTGAGGGGCTTAATGGCCTCATGACGCACTTTCATTCTGAGTGATTTAAAAAAATAAAACTCTGCTCGTTCCCATGATGTGTTGCACACTGGGGAACGAACATTTTCCTGAACTTGGGAAATATTTGGAACATTGTACAAACGACTTCATTTAGATAATTCTAGAAACAGCACTCAACAGGCCATTTTATAACAAAGTGGGGGTATTGCATAGGTAAGAGAGAGAGAAGGTGTTGCATGCAGTACTGAGAGTGATGGAGTCTCTTTCTGGAGAAGGCGCTGTAATAGATATACAGTGAGTGTGAGGGAGCAGAAAGAATACGGTGACCCTTATCTTGACAGAGAGGGAAGGTTATTGATGCTCGTCCTGTATTGCTGAATATTTCTTCAGACTTCAGATAATGCACTGAGCTTGGTGGTGAGCTCAGACCATCCTCGGTGGGTCTGGTGGTGTGGCCCCCTCTGGGAAGAGAATGGCGCTCCTCTGTACTAGCCCATCCATCAGGAAAGAAAATCAAAAGACAATTCTGAGAGAACTCTCAGAGAGAGAGTGGAGAGGCCAGGAGAGATTTACCGCCTTCCAGCCTCTGCTGTGACCCCAGCAATAACTGGTGAAAGGTAAAACTAAGAATCCTGTTTCTCGGAGAGCTTGACTATCACACCACAGGTCCAGGCCGCAGCTGCAAGGACAACAAGAAATGGATTGTATCTACACAGTCTATGGTGTTGTGGGAGCCTATCAAAAATGCCTAACCCCACCTAAACCGCTAAATGGCCATCAGATAAATGTCAAAGTGAAACATAAATAAATAAAACAAAAGGATGCAGCAGGCCTCGTCATCAGACACAGACGGCCTTGGGAGCCCAGCAATTCCTACCCTGCCAAAACACAATAGAATCATCGAGCTTGTGAAGAGAAAGCATCATCACTCTCCCTCACCCCTATCTTTACAATTGGAGATGTGCCACTAACTCAACAGTTAGCATATCCCACCTGCACCAAGTACTACTGTGACGTATGAACGTTTTCATGAAAGGGATTAACGAGAGCTGTTTGTTCAATGACTGCGTTCAATATCAGTCTTCCTGGACCTAACTGGGTCACTGCAGGGTTTCCCTTTTGCATAATTAGGGGCTTCTTTCAACTTGTTATACCATAGTATTCGGGGAGAGTCAACAAGATTGGGATCAGCAGCTACAGAGAGAGGGAGAGATCACAATTTTGAGAACATTAGACCGGAATGTTCCAACAATGGATCAGAATCTGAGAACTTTGGACTGGAATGTTCCATCAATAGACAGGGGTTTATCCTGGGGTCTTTACTATCTTTCTCAGGATTGGACATGGTTAGAGTTGTGGATACAAGTTGTACTGATTATTATTCAAGCTGGGTACTATCCCATTCTCTCTATTATCTGTGTTCCTGGTAAGTCTATCTCTATCAATTTAATAAACGATGCTGAAGGTTATTTCTAATCCGGTTAATTATATTTAGCAAATACATAAACTTTCAGTCTCAAACTCCACTTCTTTTTCATGCATTTCCAAACTACTTACCAATAAACATGTAACAAGGAAGAAGACTGTTTGGAACCCTGAGTCTCCTTTTTACCCTGGACTGTTTTATTTTCCGCATTCTCTCTGTAATCAATTCTGTCAACATCCAGTCTGCGGTTCTGCTGCAGTGCTGTTGCTGAATTATCCATCATCAACCTCTTCGTTAACGACAGATTATATGTCTCCAGTTCTCTTCTGAACTCTCTTCCAGTCACAAATATTTTGACCACAAACTTGTTCTTGTATCTACAGTTACTTCACAACAGGGACCCTGTATCGGAGTAATAATGTCACTGACCCGTATATTTCAGAGGGACAGGTTATGACTCTCAAATGGTTGTTTGAAATTCAACCATAGATGATGACTAAACTTAATTCGAATGACAAAAATTGGATTGGAATCTAATTTCACTCAAAGCAACGATAAACCATCAGGATTTCTTTCGTTATTTCGCTGGTAGCCTTTGATAAAGAAACTTAACATTTTTGCCCAGTCTGGACTAAGTGTGACTTCAGACCCACAACAATGTAGTTGGCTCCATATTGTCTTGACAAATGGCCGCGTGGTCAAGGGCCATTAGTGATGGACAATAAATGCTGCCCTTGTCATTGATGTTGAAATCCCAGGAAATAACAACATTCAAGGAGAAATAAACCAAGGAAGTGCGGATGCTTGACATCTGAAATGCAATTCTCCAGCGTCTGAAAGAATGTTGGAGAATCTCAGCAGATATGGCAGTCTGTCGGAAGAAACACAGATAACGTATCAAGTTCAGTGACCCTATCAAAACTGAATGCAACTGAGAAATAATATTATTTATATCAGGATTGGTTGGAAGGGTGAGTGGGAGGTTTGTGTTGAATGGATGGAGAAATGTCCAGCGAGAGAGAGAGAGAGAGAGAGAGAGAGAGAGAGAGAGAGAGAGAGAGAGAGAGAGAGAGAGAGAGAGAGAGAGAGAGAGAGAGAGAGAAAGGAAAAGCAAGCAAAATGATTGCTGATGAAAGACTAGAAGGAAAGTATTTCTAACATTTCCCCTCTTCCCATATTCCTGAATATCATAGTCATTTCAGGATGTCCCTGCTTGAAGTGAGTTATGTTCTCTCTGACTCTTTTCTCTGAGTTTGGTGATCAATTCCATCGGCAATACTGGCGGTAGCGTTATAGTTGCCGAGATACAGAGAAAAGTAATATTACATTGTCAACTTCTTCTTTAGACAGAGGAACTGTTACTGCAGGACTGTGCAGTGATGCAACGGCTTTCTTAGCCAGGAAGAGAATGTGAGGAAAGGAAGCCATTTTCAACACTGATTGGGTGCACCATGCGTGTGGGGAACTGACTTGCTGCTGTCATCAGGAAGTCAGTGGATTTTCTGTGGATGGTGTCCTCAGGGCTGTGTTGTCAACTGCTGGGTTCATTCAGGGAGACCCGAGGGTCTGGTGACCCCACTCTGGACACTGCATTTACAGAGAGTCTTGGTCCATGGTAAACAAATGGAGCTGAGGCAAGACAAAATGCAAGCTCTTGTAAGCAGGGTGGAGCAGGACTTTGCACTTTCCAGGATTTCCAGGAACATTTTTCTTAGCTGTACCCATTCATGTGTAAAGTGTGAAACCAGCTTGTTTCAAAATTGAGGTGGTCACTGAGCTGTGTCCCCTCCTTCAGTATAACCTGCACCTTCACACCAGGGACAGGACTGTGCTGACACGCACCATGAAGTGAACTGTTTCAATTCTGGAATTTTCCAGGCAGGAGTGGGTTATATATCCACCATCTCTGAAGTGCAGTCCTCCGATCTATTTACGAACTGGCAGAGGCCATTTCCTGCTGAGAGGAATACATTGGTTCCATCTTCATAAGGGGAACGTACAGAAACTAACTTCCAGAAATACTAGGAAGCAGTGGGACTGGTAAAAATGAGCAACTGTAGGAAATTAAAATTAATGAAGTGTGGGCTTTTGAAAATCTAATTTAATTAAAGTTTCATAAGTTGCTGCATCTGATGAGCTACATCCCAAATGTTTTAGAGGTGGCAACAGAGCTAGTGAAACAATTGCTGAGTATTCTTCAAAGCTGTTTAGATCTGGAAAGTATCCTGCAGGCTGGGAGGTAGCTAGTGTAAACCTAAACATTCAAAACAGGACGGAGAGGAAAAAAAGAAAACTAAATAGCTTGATGTCAGCTGTGAGTAAATCATTGTAATCTTTTATTCGAATGTAACAACTAAACACTTGGAGAATAGTCATCTGATTTGGTAGATTCGGCCGCAATTCAGGAAAGAGAAATGATCTTTGATAAACCTACTGGAGTTTGTGAAAATTGTCCGTTGTGACATTAACAATTGAGAACCAATGGGAATTGAGTATTTGGATTTTCAGCAGATGTTTGACATGGTTGAATACAGGTGAGTGGGGAATATTAGAGTCCATGGGTAGGTGGTTTGGAATATATACCATATGGATTAAAAATTGGGTAATGGAGATATGAGAAGAGTAATGTTTTTCTCTGGACTGAAGGCTTGTGGATTATCAGAAGGATCAGTGTTTGGCAATAGCTATTCACGAGGCATACAAACTGAATCAGATGGGAGACGGTGGCGAGTGCTTTTGTTGAAAAGGACCTTGGTCATAAGTGACTAACAGAATTCTTACTTGGCAGGAATTAAATGATATGTGGCTCTTCATACAAATTGATTGAAGTATCAGAGTTACTATATCTTTCCCAATGGTGGTGTTTTGTTGAAGGGAGTATTTGGTGCATTGTGTACAGATTTAGACTGCTTTATAAATAATGACCTCTTTGTCATCGAGATAGTGCAAAGGAGTTTCACCAGACTAAACCCTGGCATGATGGTACCACGGGGAGAGAGTGCAGTAACTGTGTGTTTAATTTGTACCATTGTGAAAGAATAACGAAGTTGAAATTTGATGGTTATGGACGGACACTCATTTATGTACTATGAATAATTAAGCCATGTAATCATTTTGGTGCAGTTGATCTGTTAAGTTCCTGCTCCATTTATTTGTGATGTTAGAGCATCTCTCAGGCTTTCCTGTCCCTGTTATCGTGACTTAAGAAGCTGAATGACCTCTTCCTCTTCCTTTGTAAGTGACTCCGTGTGTGAAATAGTCTCTTTCGGATTCCGTGTAAGTAACGTGTGGGAATGAGCAGATTCCTTAAACTTCCCGTGTAATTGGCAGGAGGTACTAAATGAGCTATCATACGTCATATCCAAAAGGTTGTTGGGCTGAATGACTTCCTCATCTTCTTGTGAACCCAGATTGAGGTGCTGATTGAGCAGTACCTTTTATTGTCGAAATGTGCAGTGTCTAGCAGTGTGGTTGCATGAATGTTACCCAAACTAAAACAGTACGATCTTGAATGGTGTCGATTTCTGTTGCACATGGACATTGACATTTGTTCTGAACATTATGTAAACTTCAGTGAATATCCTCACTTCTGTTCATTTGGACTCAATGGGCTGAATGGCCTTCTTCCACACTGTACGGATTCGATGATGATAGATTGCAGCCTTCTGGGCTGAGGAAGCTACCCTAAAGATCTCCTGCAAGTGTGTGTGTGTGTGTGTGTGTGTGTGTGTGTGTGTGTGTGTGTGTGTGTGTGTGTGTGTGTGTGTGTGTGTGTGTGTGTGTGTGTGTGTGTGTGTGTGTGTGTGTGTGTGTGTGTGTGTGTTGATTCTGCTCTCAGTTTGGATGGTGCTTTGACTTACTTCCCTCCCTTTGTCCCTCGTAAACTGAATCCCTGATGATTTTCACCCTCCATTTCCTCCTGTACAGTGGGTGTGAGGAGATCAGCAGAGACTGACAGCAACAGACTGTACAGAAATGGAAGGACCCTTCCTCAGAGCTCGTGTCAGGGGGATATTATAACACTTTAAACACCACAGAGACTGTCAGACTCGTCCCACGCTGATACACACAGACGCACACTAATACAGAGATATAGAGACATTCACTAATACATGGAACTAACACAGATATGGAGTGTCTGTCAGTATTTCCCTTGCTCCATGACAACATTGTCAATATTTTCCTCGCTCTGTCTGGTGTGTGTGTCAGCATTTCAGTCTGTCTTTAGGGATTGTGTTAGTATTGCACTTGCTCACACCAATGGGTGAGTCAGCATTTTTGTGTGGATTATGACTGCAGGACAATTTCAATGTTCGCAGATACCAAACCTGGAAGAATTGTAAAGTGTGTGAAGGTGCTGCATGCAGTAGTGAGAGTGGTGGTGCATGAGCCTTGTTCAGGGGTCGGTATACCGTGAGTGCGAGGGAGCAGAGAGAATACGTTAACCCTTATCCTGACAGAACGGGGAAGGTTATTGATGCTTGTCCTGTATTGATGGACATTTATTCAGACCACAGATACAGCACTGAGCTGGGTTGTGAGCTCAGACCATGCTCGGTGTGTCGGGTGGTGGGGCCCACTCTGGGGAGAGAAGGGCTACCCTCTGTATTAGACCATCCACCAGGACCTCCATGCCCTAGTCGACAAAACGTCGTTTAATTGCCCCTTATCTGCCATACTCGGGGTAAACTGTGTAGGGCAGCTACAACCTGAGAAAGCTCAGGCATGTGCCCATTGGCCTTTATAAGATGGCACCAATGCCAGGGATCACGGAATATGTAGGGACATCCGGGCGATGGTAAGTACTTCCAGCCACGATTAGTGGGAGAATCGGATTGACGTTGAATGAGAGGGTCATCACGGGTATGTGCGTAGTTAATGAGGTGAATTTGATAGGATATCACCAGGAAACTAGCTCGGCTTGGTGCAGACAATCCCAATGTCGCACTCAATGAAAATGGCACTAAGAAAAAATACTGTTTGATTCAGCCCAATGAATTGAAGACTCGGCTGACCACACTAACAGATACAATGCTGCAGCTGCTTGCCCAAAGCTCTCCAGCACCGAGAAGGAGCTAAATGTGACATACTCTTGGGAAATAAGGTAGGGCAGGAGACCGAGGTATCGGTGGGGAAAGCACTTTGGGACAAGTAATCATTATTCTATTAGTTTTGAAATAGAAATGGAAAAGGAATTACGATCTAAAATTTAATATTCTAAATCGGAGGAAGGCCAATTTTGGTGATATTAGTCAAGACCTTCCAAAGTGGATTTTGACAGATATTCGCAGATAAGGGGCTAGTTGAGAAGAGGAAAGCCTTCAAACATGGCATGTCAAGAGCACAGAGGCAGTATGTAACTGTTCAGGTGAACGGTAAGGCTGGTAGGTGTAATGAATGCTAGAGGATTGAAGAAATTGAGAGTCTGTTCACGGATAAGAGGAAAGCATATGTCAGGTAGAGACAGCAGCAATTAAGGTTTTTTTATGTATTCATTCACGAGATTAGGATACCACTGGTTGGGCCTGCAGTTATCCCCGATCACTGATTGCCTAGAGGGTAGTTAAGAATCAATCACATTGTTGTCGGTCTGGTGTCACATGTAACCCAGACCAGGTAAGGATGGCTGTTTGTTTCCTTCAAGGATATCAGTGAACCAGATGGGTTTTTGCAAGAATCCGAAATGGATTCATCATTGGCATCAGTGATTGTCTAGAAGAATCTAAAGCCAGTCGGAATACACTTAAGAGAAAAATCCGGAGGCCATAAACGGGAGATGAGATAGTTTTGACAAATAGTGTTAAGGAGAATCTAAAGGGACTCGACACATACTTTAAGAACAAAAGAGTAACTCGGGAGAGTGTTGGGCAACTTAAAGATCAGCAAGGCTGCCGATGTGCAGAACAGCAGGAGATAGAGGCGATAGTAAACAAACATTTTGCAATTTAAAGAACTTCTGAAATAAATCATGACATCGTGAAAAGTGTCTGTATCACAGAGGAGGAGATGCTGGAGTTTGTAAAGCTGTAAATGGAGAAAAATCCCTGTGACCTGATCAGGTGTACCCGAGAAGAGTGTGGGAAGCTAGGGAAATGATTCCTGGGCCCCTTCTGAGATATTTGCATCGTCAATTGTCACAAGTGAGGTGCGGGAAGATGGGAGGCTTTCTAACTTTGTGCAATTACTTACAACATTTAAGAGGGATGGTAAGGAAATGTTGGGGAGCCTGACATCAGTGGTGGGCAAGTTGTTGGAGAGGATTCTGAGGCACAAGTTTGCATGTATTTTGAAAGGCAAGGACTGATAATGGATAGGCAATATGGGTCAAGGCGTGGAAAATTGTGTCTCACTAAATTGACTAAGTTTTTTTGAAGAAGTGACTATGAGGATTCATTGAGGCAGAGAGGTGTACATTGTTGACATGGACATCATGTTGACAACTTCCCGCATGGGAGACCGGTTAACAAGGTTTGTTCACATGTAATGCAGGGCGAACTAGCCATGTGGATACAGAATTAGTTCCAAGGTAGGAGACAGAGGGTGGTGGTGGTGGTGGATTGCTTTTTGAACAGAAGGGCTGTATTCAGTGGTGTACTACAAGGATCGCTGCTGGGTCAACTGCTTTTCATTATTTATAGAAATCATTTGGATGTGAACATAGCAGTGATGGTTTTAATGTTTGCAGATGACAGCAAAATTGATGGTGGGATGCCCAGCAAAGAAGCTTTACCTCAGAGTACAATGGGATCTTGATCAAATGGGCTGATGGGCTGAAGAGTAGCAGATGGTGTTTAATCTACATAAATGTGAGATGCTGCATTTTAGAAATGCAAATCAGGGCAGGACGAATACACTTAATTGTATGGTCCGGCTGGGGGGGGGGGGGGGGGGGCGGGGAGGGTGTTGATGAACAAAGACACCTTGGAATGCGTGTTCATTATTCCTGGAAGGAGAGTCGCAGGTATATAAGATAGTGAAAAAATGTATTTGGCATGTTTACCTTTATTTGTCAGTGGTTTGACTGTATGAATTGGGAGGTCACGTTGCTACTGCCCAGCACATTATTTTAGCCACTTTTGGAGGACTGCATTTAATTCTCGTTTCCCTCCTATTGGAAAGATATTGTGAAACTTGAAGGGAGTCAGAACAGATTTACAAGGATGTTGCCAGGATTTCAGCTATAGGGAAAGAGTGACTAGGTTGGGGTGATTTTTCCTGGAGCGAGAATAGCATGTATAGGGTGAATAGCCAAGATCTTTTCCCCAAAACTAGAGGGCATGGATTTCAGGTGAGAGGGGAACTATTTAAAAATGACTAAGGAACAACTCTTTCCACATAGAATGGTGCATGTGTGGAATTAGCTGCCAGAGGTGGTGGTGGAGGCTGCTATGATTACAACATTTAAAAGGCATTTGGATGGGTACCTGAAGAGGAAGGGTGTACATCGATGTGGGCCAAATGCTGGCAAATGGTAATGGCTTATTTTGGGATATCTCATCAGCATGGACGAGTTGAACTGAAGGATCTGCTTCGTGCTGTACGTCTCCGGGAATCGGTGATTCTGTCTGACCTCCCACCAATATCATATTAATTAATCATTCCCGGAAATACCAGCCTATATTACTAGATACCATCGAAATGTCTTCACTTCAGCATTCTGAAACTTGCAAAAGCATTCTTCCATAATACTGATTCTGAGTCTCTGTCCACTGTCTATTTCCGAAATCCCTCGTTGGTATTTAAACTGTTGATATTTAAACCCTGACATCCAGTTTTAATTGTCCAATTTTAATGTGAATAACTGTCCCATATCTTTCTCTGGCCTAGAATGTTGCTTACCCGAGAGCATCAGCTTCCAAAATAATAAAGCCGAGAAACGATATTCTGAAAGCTTAGCTTGCGTTTTTTTTTTTTTGACTTCCCAGTGTCCTGCCCTGTGCTCCCTGTTGGAAAGTGCGGTTTCAGTTTTGAGGCACAGCTTGGTAATTTGCTCTGCCTATCCATTGATCGCCTGTGTTAATCACTCTCTGCTGATCATGTGCTCAGTAATATGAGGAATCCCCTATACTGTTACTGATTCAGACCAGACTTATCACTTGCATTTGACGTAATTCTAGTTTTGGTACGTTCGTGGAAATGTTGGGGATGGTATCCTGGAGGCTGTGTTTTAAGCTGTCGTGGAAATTCAGGAATGCCAGATGTTTTGGTGACCCACTCTGGATGAGTCACGATGACTGTAGTTACAGCATCTGGGTCTACAACATGACCAACAAATAGAACAGAGACTGCAGAGAGGGGAATCTCTGTAAAATGGAATGAGGGAATCAAAATCAGATCAGCAATGGTTTGTGAAAATGTTGGAGCAGGATTGAATGACTCGCTCATGCAATTAATTCAGATATTTCTGTTAGTGCCACCCAATTCCTCTTCTCTCCCAGCGTCTCACAATTGTGGGGAGTGAGTCACCTCCTCCTATTCCTGGGGAACAGAAACCTGTGGCCTCACTTGCCCCCAGATATCCCCATGTCCCAGTCTGGAGCAGGTGAGTGACTGCCTTGTGTTCCTCTGTCCCAGTCTCGAGCAGTTGAGTGAAACTTCCTGTTTCTGTGTCCCAGTCTCGAGCAGTTGAATGACGGCCTCCTGTAACTGTGTCCCTGTCTTGAGCAGTTGAATGACACCCTCCTGTCCCGGTGTCTCAGTCTTGAATGGTTGAATGGACGGCCTCCTATCCCTGTGTCCCAGTCTCGAGTAGTAGAATAACTTCCTCCTTTTCTTGTCGCCCAGTGTCGAACATTTGAATGACTCCCTCCTGTCCTGTTGTCCAAGTTTCGAGCAATTGAATGACTGCCTCCTGTTCCTGTGTCCCAGATCTCTGTGACTGCCTCCTGTTTCTCCCTGTTCCTGAGCAGCAGTTTCAATTCTCTAAATGCTGTCTCAAAGTTATGAAAGGACTTGATAGCATGGCATTTCAAACAAGGAGCACCATTGCAGAAAGGTATCTAAACACTTTCCCATCAGGCATTTTATGCAGGCGGTCTGTTATTTAAATCCCTGACTCTATAGAAACACGGCGAAACATTTACAACCCAGCAGTGTTCCTGCAATACTCCCACATGCCGGGAAGAAAGATTTAAAAATTGTAAGATCTATAGTTTATCCTTCAACAACCCCATCCATTCCATTCAAACGAAGTAAATGTCCCCCTTTGTTGTGATATTTAAATTGATGGACAGAACTGGTTAACTGAATCTGTTTGTTTGCTGACTGTGATTAATGTCAGTCTGCGTGGATTCTAATTATCCCAGTGGAGAAGGTCCATATTCTAATGATAAATGGGCTCTGTTCAATGTGTTCTCCCATAGCATGGGCGGGAGCATCACCGACGGCACTGACAGGGATCAGCAGCAGCAGAGAGAGGGGAGGAGAGATCAGAATCTTAGAACATTACACTGGAATGTTCCAACAATGAACAGGGGTTTATCCGATTATGTTTGGATTCTTTCTACATATTATTGGTTGTCATTACCAACGCAGATCCTATATGTGCTTCGCCTCATTCAATGTTTTTATTATCCTATCCTGGCTACTGTTGGTGTCCCTGGTAGGTTTCACTGTCCATTTACTATTTGCATTAACCATGTGCGACGGTATACTGTTCTTTTCATTTACTCTACTCTGCAAACATTCACTCTCCAAACCACTATGAACAACAGAGAGCTTGTTCATTCTTCCTCTCCCTCTTTCGTTCTGACGCTGTGCCTTGTGGATTGACCTACTCAGTTTCAAGTATGAATCAGGTATGTATCACTGCCCTTGCTATTTACATATTGAAAGCTTGGAGTTCACTTGGAGAGAGAGAGAGAAAAGGTGCTGCATGCAGCAGTGAGAGTGGTGGACAGGAGCCTTGTTCGGTGGTCGGTGCTATAACAGTGAGTGTGAGGGAGCAGAGAGAATACGGTGACCCTTATCCTGACAGAGCGAGGAAGGTTTCAATGTATTGGTCCAAATGCTTTTTCAATGTTGTTATTGTACGCACTTCAATCCTCCCACTGGCAGATCAGTCCATATGCGTTCCACAGTCTGTGTAATAAACGTTGACTCTCAGGTTCTTTTTTTTATTTTTCTGCTCTCCAAACATTAACGGATGCTCTGTAGTCCTCGATTCCCAAACCCTAGGAAAGAATTTGAAATACTCACCCCTATGCACGCCTCTCATGATTTGATAAAATCTACACTTTTGTCAGACGCCACCCCCCCCCCCCCCCTTCCAACGCTGTAAAGAAATAGGTTCTAACCTATCCAACGTCTCCCTATAACGTAGACCCTTTAGCCCAGGAAACATCTTTGTAAATTTCTTCTCCAATCGTTCTATTTCAAAAATATCCTTTCTGGAGCAAGGTGAACAAAACTGAGCACAATACTCCAACCGCAGCCTTATCAATATCCTGTACAACTGCAACATAACGTCCCAACTTCTATACTCAATGCCCTGATGAAGGCCAGTGTGCCAACAGCCTTCTTCACTGGCCTGTGTATCTCTGACTCAAATTTCTGAAAACCGTGCGCCTGACCTCCAACGTCCATTTTTTTTGCCATTACACTCCTTAAGGCCCTCTCATTGATCATTAAACTCCCACCTGAATTTGACTTTCCAAAGTGCAAGACGTCACACTCATCGATATTAAAATCCATTTGCTATTTCTCAGTCCACTTCCCCAGCTTGTCAAGGTACTGCTGCAATTTCTGATAATGTTCCTCACTGTAAACGATGTCTCCTATTTTAGTGTCATCTGCAAACTTACTAACCTTGCGTTGTATACTCTCGTCCAATCATTGATAGAGATAACAAACAGCAATTGTCCCAGCGCCGACCCCTGAAGCATTCCACGAGTGACAGGCCTCCAGTCCGACAAGCATACCTCCACCACAGCCATTTGCTTGCTAGCATAAAGCCAATTGTGTCGCCAATTTGCCAGTTCACCTAGTATTACATGCTATCTAACCTTTTAGAGCAGCCTACCATATGTAACCTTATCAAAGGCCTTACTGAAATCCGTTTAGACTATGTCCACCACCCTGCCCTCGTCAACCTTCTTGGTCACCTCCTCCAAAAACATTAACAAAATTTGCAAGACATGATCTATCAAGCACAAATCTATGCTGACTGCTCCAAGTCAAACTCTGTTTTCCAAATGCATGCAATGTCATCTCTCAGAACACTCTCAGGTTATATTTCCCTGAATAAGGGTACAACATTTTCTACTGCCCAGTCTTCCGGTACTTTGGCCCCTGAACTTTCTTCACTTCCTTCCTGGATATATCTGGTCAAAACCAAGAAATTTATCTGACTTTATGCATTCTACTGTGATATGGACTGTACCAAGATATGACAACCAACCCCTCCCCCCCACCCCCCCCCCCCACCCCCTCCCCACCCCCCTAACAGGTCACAGGTCTTCATGGAAAAGAAAAGGTAAATTGAGACCTCGCCCATCTCTTGCAGTTTTACATACACATGCTCATTTTGGATTTTAAGGCGTCCTATTCTCTCTCTAGTTCTTTTTTTTTACTATACTGAAAGAACATCTTTGGATTCAACTTAATCTTCTCAACCAAAGCTATCCCATACCCCCTTTTCGCTTTCCTGATTTCCATCTTCAATAAACTCCTGTATCCCCTGTGTGCGTCCAGGGATTCCCTTTATTCCAGATGCCTGAACCTGAGCTACCTCCTTTTTTTCTGGTCAAAGCCTCACTATCTCTTGTCATTCAGGGTTCTCTCTACTAGCCTCACTTTGCCCTCACCTTCACAGGAACATATAAACCTTGAACTCGGGTTATCTCACTTTTAAATGCCTCCCACTTGTCCGAGATCCTTTTACCTGCAAGTCCCTGTCTAATTCCAATAAAATTCGCCTTGCCCCAATTTAGAACTTGTATCTGTCGACCAATTTTGTCCCAATTTTAAAATTAATACAACTTTAGTCACTTTTCCCAAAATGCTTCTCCACTTTACCTCCTTCACCTATCCTTCCCCATTTGCAAACCGTAGGTCGAGTTTGTCCCTTCCTGAGTAGGACCCTCTACATGCTGCTTGTGGAAACCTTCCTGAACACACTTCACAAATTTCATCTCATCTAAGTCCTTGATCCTCTGGAGAGCACAGTCTATGTTAGGAAAATTAAAATCACCTATTATGACAACCCTATTACTCCTGCAAGTCCCCACCTTCTCCCTGCATATTTGTTCCTCGAATTCCCATTGATGATTTGAAGGTTAATAGTGCAACGATTAGAACATCACCATCCTCCTCTTACTTGTTTGCACCATCTACAAAACCTCATTGGATATTATCTCAGTTATTTCCTCTTTAAATATTGGAGTGATACTCGCCTGAATCAGACCAATTGGTATTTAAATTGATTCCATTTACATCTCATCCTCGCAGTGATTTTCAGATCGGCAGCACCCCATGTCAAGGCACAATGGAGATATGGAACTGTAAATGATTGGGAGCTGCACATCCTCTCACTTCCAACATTTGGCTGCAAGTTTCCCCACACTGGGCGGTAATCTAACACAGTGTTACTGAGCAATGCAACAGCCTTTGAATGAATGAACCAGTGCAGTCTGCACAGCTCTCCACGCTGGACATTTAGCCCAGGATTATGCATCAAGTATTGATGTGGGCTGCACAGAATTCCACTCTAGACATTACCGGATTGCATGCAGCTGTATGTTAGTTGTATCTACACAGTGCTCCATCCTGAAAGTATAATGGATGGGCTGGTTATGTGAGTTCGATTGCGAATGTGAGAGAACTAAACATGTGGCAATAACTTTATTTTGTGTTTTCATTCTTGCGATTGGACCCTTCAAAGCCTGACTCATTCGGTTGGACCCATCCCTCCAGATGAGACATGGTGACTATTGTTACAGCATATGTGTGTGCAACATGACCAACAAATGGAGCAGAGGCTGCAGAGAGGGGCGTCTCCGTAAAATGGAATGAGGGAATCACAATCAGATCAGCCGTAGTGTTAGTGAATGTTGGGGCAGGATTGGATGGGCCACTAATGCAACTTATTCATATATTTCTGTTTGCAACAAGCAAACTCCCCTTCTCTCCCAGTGTCCCATACTGGTGGGGAGTGAGTCACCACCTCCTGTTCCTTACAGGATCCTGGGGCCTCACTAACCTCAGCATTTACTTGTGCCCCAGTCTTGAGCAGTTGTATGACTGCCTCCTGTCCTGTGTCCTAGTCTCGAGCAGTTGGGTGACTGCCTCCTGTTCCTGTTCCCCAGTCTTGAGCAGTTTTATGACTGCCTCCTGTTCCTGTTTCCCAGTCTCAAGTAGTTGGTTGACTGCTTCCTGTTCCTGTGACCCAGTCTTCAGCAGCTGCCTTGAGTGACAGCCTCCTGATCCCCGGTTTGTGAAAATAGATGTCCTGCTCCTCATCCAGAGTAACAGGCTCCAATAGCTCTGTGCTCACCTGCTGTTCGTGTGAAATGGAATTGAGATTCTGAATGGCCTCTTCACATTCCTTAAAGCTTCTCTACACTAAAAGCCTTTCTCCTGTTCTGTAAAACACCATCAAAATCTGTATGATGTATTTTTGTAATTGAGTATATCAGTAATTGAGCAAACAAGCTGACTGACAGAATTCAGAAGCTGAATAGCCTCCTCCTGTTCCTATATTATACACTCAAGAGGCTATCGAGTCTCAGAGATGGACAACACAGAAAAAGACACTTCAGTCCGGTCGTCCATCCCCACCAAATATCCTAAATTAATCTCGACCCCTTGCCAGCACTTGGCCCATCTCCCTCTACACACTTCCGATGCACATACCATCCAAATGCTTTTTAAAAAGTGTACTTCCACCTGCCTCCACCACCACTTTTGGCTGTTCAATCCATACACACAGCAGATTCTGTGTGAAAATGTTGTCCCTCACGTCCCTTTTTAAATCTTTCTCCCTCTCACCTTAAGCCTTTGTCTTCTAATTTTGGACTTGCCTATCCTGGGTAAAAGACGTTGACTGTTTACCTTATCTATGCCCCTCATGATTTTATAAACCTCTTTAAGGTCACCCCTCAGCCTCAACACTTGAAAATAGCCCCAGCCTGTTCAAACTCTTCCTGTAACTCTAACCCTCCAACACCAGCAACATTCTTTTAAATCTCTCCTATACCCTTTCAAGTCTCCCTTTCCAACGGCAGGGAGATCAGAATTAAAGGCAGTATTGCAAAAGTGGCCAAACCAATGTCCTGTGCAGATGTAACATAACATGCAAACGCTTCGGCTCAAAGCACGGACCAATAAAGGGAAGTTCACCAAGTGCCTTCTTCACTGCGCTATCTACCTGTGACGGCACTTTCAAGGAACTGCGAACCTGCCCCACAAGGTGACACAGTAGCTCAGTCGCTAACATTGCTGCTTCAGAGCGCAGCGATCTGGGTTTAATTCCATCCTTGAATGACTGCCTGTGTGGAGATTGCATATTCTCCCAGTGTCAGCGTGAGTTTCCTCTGGGTGCTATGTTTTCCTCCCACAGTACTAAAATATACAGATAAGGGTAGATTAGCAATGCTAAATTGCCCCATAACACCCAAGAATGTGTAGGGGAGGTGGATCAGCCATGGGAAATGCAGGTTCAGAGGGATATGGTAGGGGTTTGCTAGTGGGATACTGTTTAGAGTGTCGGTGTGGACTCGATGGGCCGAATAGCCTATTTCCTCACTGTAGGGATTGTATAATTTCTATGTAGTTCTCCTTGCTTGGCAACATTCGACAGGACCCTACCTACATGTCTTACCCTGATTTGTCTTGCCAAAATGAAACACTTCACATGTATCTAAAATAAACCCTCGGCTCACCTAATCAAGGTCCCATTATATTCTGAGTTATCATTCTTCACTATCGACTGCACCATCAAATTTGGAATTATCTACAAACTTACTGACAATACTTCATGTATTCAAATGCAAATGATTGCATAACTGACAAAAGGCAGTGGACCCACTCTTGATCTTTGCGGCACGCGACTGGTCACAGGCCTCCAAGTTCAATGAACAAATGTCCACTGTCACGGCCTTTCTCCAATATTCAAGAAAACTTTGGATCTATCTGGCGAGCTCTCCCAGGATTCCAGACAGTCTAACTTTGCTAACCAGTCTACCATGTGGAACATTTTGGGTTTCTTGCTGCATTCCGTAAAGGCATCATCCACTGCCATGCATTTATCAACGACCTTCATGACTTCCTCAAAAACTTCCACCGATTCAGTGAGACGTGATCTCCAAGGTACAAAGACCTCTTCAGTCCTTGTCTTTCGAAATGCATACACATCCTTTCCCTCAAAATCCCCTCCAACAGTTCAGTCACCATTGACGTCAGGCTCACTGATGTATAGTTACCTGGGTTTTCCTTAATTTCTTAAATAATGACACTATGTTACCAGCCCTCCAGTCTTTTGTCACATAACCTGTGGAAGTCAATGATACAAATATATTAGCAAAAGGCTGAGCAATCTCTTTCCTAGCTTCCCACAAACATCTGGGATACAACTGATCAGGTCCCAGGGATTTGTTCACCTTTATGCGTTTTAAAAAGTCAAGCACTTCCTTGTAATATAGGCACTTTTCAAGATATCACTATATATTTCTCATTCTCTCGTTCTTGTAACCTCCTCCACATTACATACTGAGGAGAAATACTTGTTTAATGTCCCTCCCATCTCCTGTGTTTCCACACATAGGTAGCCTTACTGATCTTTAAGGTGCCCTATTCTCTCCCGAGTTTTTTTTTTGCCATTTAAGGATTTGCAGAATTTCTTCAAAGCCTCGGTATCCCTATTTCTAAAGCCATCTCATTTCCACATTTTTCTGTCCCGTTTTCCGCATTGACTATACACTTTCTGCCCTTATACTCCTCTCGAGATTCACTTGATCTCAGCTCTGTTTACCTGACATATGCCTCCTTCCTTTCCTTGATCAGTCCATCAACATATCGAGCCATCCAGCATTCCTTGAACTCATCAGCCTTGCCCATCTCACTAATAGGAACTCGTTGGCTCTGGATTCACTGAATCCAAGTTTTGATTGCCTTGCATTTTCCAACCATCCCCTTACCTGTGAACAGGGTATCCCAATCAGCATTTCACAGGACTTGCCTAACACTTTAAAAAAACTGGCCTTATCCACGGTTAGAATTTTGTTTACATCGGATCTTTCCTATTCCATAACTGATTTAAAACTAATATTTATGCGTTACAGACTTGAAATGTTAAATAAACACTTCCTACCATTCCCTAACAGGCTGGAGAGGCTGAATGGCCTCATCCTGTCCCTCTGTAATCGACTCAAGAGGCTGAATGACCTTTTCTGTTTCACTGTAATGGGCTCGAGGGGCTGAATGACATCCTCCTGTGCCTGTGTAACAGATCGGAGACATTAAATAACACAGCAACCTGTGGATTATGATCAGCCTGTAAACTGTTGGAGGTCCATCCCTTCTCAGTTACAGAAACACAAAAAACACAATGTACTCCAGGTTCCCTCTCAGTAACACCTCGTACAGCTGCAGCGACACATCTCTTTGTTTTGAATGATTCTGTTGGCAAAATGTGCCAACATTCCATCTTTTCAAGTAGCAACAGTCTAATGTGGTGTGAATAGCGTTCTGCTATCCCTCTGTAAGAGTCCCATAGGGACAGAATTTCTTCGCCCTGTTCCTGAGCAGCAGTCTCAATGCTCTGTCTCAACGTTATGAAAGGATTTGATAACAGGGCACTTAAAACCAGGAGTAGCCCACATTGGTCAATACGTACAGTACGTTTTGATAAGGTATCCAGAAACTTGCCCATCTGACTTTTTTATGCAACTGATCTGTTATTTTAAAACTGCCTCCTTTAATAAACAAATGGAATATATACAGACCCCTGCAGTGTTCTATTAATACTCTCATGTACAAGGAAAAAAAGATTTTAAAAGATTGAAAGATTTATGGTCCATCACTCAGCAACCCTCATCCATTCAATCCAAACCCAGTAAATGTTCTCCTTTTATAGTGATATGTAAAGCGATGTTTCGAACTGGTTAACTGAGCCTATTTGTTCAGGGACTGTGATTAATGCCAGTCTCCAGTGATTATAATTATCCCAGTGGAGGGTTTCCATCTTTCAATGATAAATGGGCGCCGTTTAATGTGTTATCCCATAACATGAGCAGGAGCATCACCGACAGCACTGAGAGGGATCAGCAGATCCAGAGAAAGGGGGAGGAGAGATCAGAATCTGAGAACAATAGACTGGAATGTTCCAACAATGGGTCAGAATCTGAGAACAATAGACAGGAAAATTCCTACAATGGAGAGGGGTTTACCCTATTGTATTTGGTTTCTTTCGACATATTATGATGGGTTGTCATTATCATTTCGGATCTATTGTGTTCTTCTCATTATTAAATATTTATATTATCCCTTCCTGGCTATCGTTGCTGTCCCTGATAAGTGTCACTGTCCAGATGTTTTTTCTATAAAACAGTTATGACTGTATTACTGTTGTTTCATATAGTCTACACTTCTTGCCACTATTCTTGTTCCTGTTGAAACTCTCAATCCAAATTTTCACTCTACAGACCACGACTAACTACATCAAAGAATGGGCTCAACTACTGTTTCCCTCCATGCTCTGGCAGTGTTACTCATGGGTCTCTATGTTGACCGACTCAGTTTCAGTGGAGACCCACAGGAATTATATAGTTGCCTTTGCTTTTAAAAGCATGGAGGTCACTGTTTACTGTTCTGGTACTTCCTTCCACTGTTTCCATCCCATCCCTGGCCAAAATCTGCGGCTGAAGCAGACAGGTCACAACCGTGGATGATCCCTTTGTCAATGAGCTGATTCCTGACACCATGACCTGACCATTGCCAACTTGAAATATTCACCACTCCAGAATGTATCTCACTGATTTATTCCATCTGTTTGAATCTTGAGATAGGATGTACATTCGTAAGGAAGACAATAATCTGCTGCTGAAACTCCCGGCTTCAAACCTGCCGAAACAAATCTGATTCGCACTCATACCAAACTCCCATCCATCTGTCATTCATGTGCACGCCGATGTATGTTGCTATTGTGTCTGCCAATGCCTTTATTTTAACATTCTCAATCACTTTATCTCATCTGTCCATGAAACTTCTCACGTTCGCTCTGCTGATTATCCAAAAGCCTGCCAGTTGTTCGTATTTAAAAGAGTTTCCTCCTTGTGTGTTCCTTCTCAAACAATGAGTTTCGTATTACAGCACGCCAATCGCGCACACACACGCACTCTCTCAGTTTCTGATGAGCACACACACACACGCAGAGAGAGCAAACCTTCCCATTGTAGACAGTAATCTGATGCGAGTATGGTTAGCATATGATAGTAAAGTTTGTAATATTCTCCATGCTGGGCAGATAGTGCAGTTTACTGAGCAACACACTAGCATGGTCTGCACAGCTCTCCATGCTGGGCTGTCATCTTGTCCCAGTTTATGTTGTGTGTGGTGTTCTGTGAGCAGATGCAGAATTTGATGTAACAAACCATTTCAGCTGATCTGACAATGCCTTTATTCAATGTTCTCATTCTTGTCATTTTACTCACGAAGGTCTCACTTCTCCAGTTAGTCCCACTGCCCTGTCTGATTCCCCATATTTCCACAACATCTTTTCAGTTAACTTACTGTCTGTTTCTGTCTTTTATGTGAATCTCTGTCCCTCTGTATCGTTGCCTGGTCTTGGGTTTTGGCTCCTTGGTCTATGGAGTGCAGGCATTGTGCAGCTCAGAAATAATGAAAGGGTGTCTGTCAGACTATTGTTCACTTCCCTGTATGTCCCATGTGATGGTCCATGGACAGGAGTGTTTCAGAAGTTATGAGACACATCCTTGTAACTTGGTCTGTACCTGTATTTGTCCCTCTGAGGTGACCTTGCGATCAGTAAAACGAGAAAGCCCCTTAAGTAAAGGACCAGACGTCTAAATTGTGTGACAATGCTGTCACTTAAAAAAAATATTGTTTTCTCATTTTTTTAAAATAAGAAATCTTAAAGGCCAAACTGCCTGCTGAAAACGGCTCAAGTGAATAACTTACGACGCTTTCAGGGTTTTTAATAAACAGTTATCTCCAGCTGCTACTCTCTCTGAAACCTATCTTGATGCTGATTCCTCATGGATTGGAGAACTGTATGCAAGAATGTATGTCTAAAATTTCCATTTTGCCAAGGGGTTTGTTTCGGTGATGTTATATATTGAAACAGTTCATTTGTAGAAGGTACTGTTTCCATTATTCTGTTAAGGTTTCCAACAGTTAAAGTATTCTAAATTCCTCTTCAATTTGTATGGATTTTCATTACAGTGTTTAAATATTTGTGTCTTACTTAATGATGAGTGGTTTGACTAGTAACAACACATCTGGAACACCCAACTCACATCTATCTTTAAAATAATAAAAGGTTGGCATCCAAGCTACCTTCTTAAAAGAGTTTGAGGCAGTCTGGTTCGTCTATAGCAAACTGCGGACTCTTGTCCGGTTCTAAATCGATAATACCAAATTCGGTTTAGAATTTGCAAACAGGCCATTCGACACAACAAGTCCGCACCGACCCTCCGAGGAGTAATCTATCCAGACCCATTCCTCTCTCCTATTATTACATATTTACCCCGACTAAGGCACTTAACCCACACATCCCTGAAATAAAGAAGAAAGAGAGAAAAGGATAGAAGAAAAGCAGAGAGTTTCAACTTAAACAGTTCGCAATTAGAGACAAAAGTTGACATAGAAGGCGGAGATGAAGGTAGACGTTCGGCTGGATGAGGCGGATAGTGAGGTTGAGCAACCCTATTGTAACCAATGGCCTAATGGGGTTCTGTTTAAATACATCCAGGTATTATCTAAATTTGATGCGAAGGATGGGGAAGCCTTTTGATTTTCATTTGAGAAAGTGGCTAAACCAGTGACAATGTGGATTTAGTTGATCAAAACAAAGCTGACAGGTATTTGCATCCCTATCGGAGGAGGTATCTGGCCAGTATGGGGTGGTGAATAAAGTCACATGAAGTGCATATAAGCTAGTGCCAGAAGCTGAGAGACAGCGTTTCAGAAATCGAAAAAAAGGTCCCTGGTTAAACGCACATTCAGTTTGAAAGGATCAAACAAAGTAAGCTTGAATTGTGGGTAAGGGTATTAAATACAGAGCAAACCTATGACACTCTTAGAGAGATTCTTATTTTGGAGAAGTTCAACAATTCACTTCCTGCAGTTGTGAGAACTCGTGTGGAAGAGCAGAGAGTTAAAACGGCAAGACGAGAAGCTGAAATGGCTGATGATGATAAGTGAGTTCAGAAATCAAAGTTTGGTTTCTGTGAGAGATTGAGAAGAATGTGCGAGATTTCTGAAAACATTTACCTGTGAGAGTAAGGTTTATTGGCAAAGGCCAGGAGTAGCACGGAAAGAGGTTAGAGCATTAAGAGGTACAGAAGCATGTAATTCTTTTATGCTGAGACATGAGGAGCTATGTCATTCAGAGGAAGTATTGGAGAGATGAGAAGTGCTCCATTATGTAACGTGTGGTTGGAGTGTACAGTGGAAACATCAACAGATTTATTCCACAATGGGGAAGGAGGCCTTGAGCATGGTGTTGGCGTTAAAACATTTCAGCATTTAAATTGCGAATAACATACATGAGACAAATCTTTATCACTGATCGTGACCCCTTAAAGTTTTTGGAGAAGTTTAGGGAGAAAAATACCAGTCTGTTTCGACTGAGCTTACTCTTGCTGCCATTCAGTTTGAAACTACACAGGTGACAGAGCGAGAAAACTTAAGCTTTGACACGTTGTGGAGACTTGGATGAAGAAAGACAAAGGCATTCTGTGGCAGGAGTAAAATTACAGAAATCGAAAATAGTTGTCAACATTTGTATGCTCACAGTCAATGTAAAGCATATGCATTTCAGTCTGCTAATAGAGGGAGATTAGATGGTCTAAAATGAATCCACCTTTATATATTGATGGATGATTCTATTAAAAATGGAGTCGTGAGGATACTATCACTGTAAAAAGGTTATTTTCTCCTGGGTTTTTTTAAGAGAAGTTTTAAAGGCAGAGGTGCAGAACGGCTGACTAAAAACAGTTTAAGTAAATAACTGAGAAAGCCTTTAGGTTTCATTAAAACGGTGGAAAAATGAAAGGGCAGTGGTCAACTCTCCCAGACCAGGTTTCCTCGTTTTGTTTTTTTACCTGCAGCATTCAGAAGCTGCTGGGGATCCCAAAAATGTTGGAAGTTTAAATACATGACCCCCAGCTGCTTTTCTCTGAGATCTCTGTTGATGTTGTTTCCTCCTGGATTGGAAAACTGCTGTCAGGATATAGAACATAGAACATAAAACAGTACAGCACAGAACAGCCCACAATGTTGTGCCGACCACTGATCCTCATGTATGTACCCTCAAATTTCTATGACCATGTGCATGACCAGGAGTCTCTTAAATGTCCCCAATGACACTGCTTCCACAACTGCTGCTGGCAATGCATTCCATGCTCTCACAACTCTCTGTGTAAAGAACCCGCCTTTGACATCCCCTCTATACCTTCCTCCAACTAGCTTAAAACTATGACCCTTCGTGTTAGTCATTTCTGCCCTGGGAAATAGTCTCTGGCTATCGACTCTATCTATGCCTCTCATTATCTTGTATACCTCAATTAGGTCCCCTCTCCTCCTCCTTTTCTCCAAAGAAAAAAGTCCGAGCTCAGTCAAGCTCTCTTCATAATATAAGCCCTCCAGTCCAGGCAGCATCCAGGTAAACCTCCTCTGAACACTCTCCAAAGCAGCCACATCTTTCCTATAATAGGACGATCAGAATTGGACGCAGTATTCCAAGTGCGGTCTAACCAAAGTTTTATAGAGCTGCAACAAGGTCTCACGACTCTTAAACTCAATCCCCCAGTTAATGTAAGCCAAAACACCATATGCTTTCTTAACAACTCTGTCCACTTGCGTGACCATTTTAAGGGATCTATGTACCTGCACACCAAGATCCCTCTGTTCCTCCACACTGCCAAGAATCCTATCCTTAATCCTGTACTCAGCTTTCAAATTCGACCTTCCAAAATGCATCACTTCGCATTTATCCAGGTTGATCTGCCACCTCTCGGCCTAATTCTGCATCCAGTCAATGTCCAGCGGCAGCCTACAACAGCCCTCTATACTGTCAACAACACCTCCAACCTTTGTGTCGTCTGCAAATTTGCTGACCCATCCTTCAATCCCCTCATCCAAGTCATTAATAAAAATTACATACCGTAGAGGCCCAAGGACAGAGCCCTGTGGAACACCACTCGCCACAGACTTCCAGGAGAATATTTTCCTTCCACTACCACTCACTATCTTCTGTTGGCCAGCCAATTCTGTATCCAGACAGCTAAGTTCCCCTGTATCCCATTCCTCCTAACCTTCTGAATGAGCCTACCATGGGGAACCTTAGGAAACGCCTTGCTGAAGTCCTTATACACCACATCCACAGCTCGACCCTCATCAACCTTTCTAGTCACATCCTCAAAGAACTCGAAAAGGTTTATGTGGCACGACCTGCCCCTCACAAAGCCGTGTTGACTGCATTTAATCAAGCCATGCTCTTCCAGATGTTCAAAATTCCTATCCCTCAGAATCCTTTCTAACACCTTGCAGACGACTGACGTGCGACTTACTGGTCTGTAATTGCCGGGGATTTCCCTATTTCTTTTCTTGAAGACAGGAATTACATTTGCCACTCTATAGTCCTCAGGTACGACTACAGTGGAGAGCGAGGATGAAAAGATCTTCGCAAGTGGTGAAGCAATTGCATTTCTCGTTTCCCAAAGCAGCCGAAGACAAATCTGGTCCGGGCCTGGCGACTTGTCAATCTTAATGTTTGACAAAACTTTCAGCACATCATCTTCCTCTATCTCTATCCATTCCAGTGTGCACGCCTACTCTTCAAATGTTTCATTCACGACAAAGTTCCTTTCTTTCATAAAGACAGAAGCAAAAAACTAATTTAGTGCTTCCCCTACCTCCTCAGACTCCACACGCAAATTCCCTATGCTATCCCTGATCGGCCGACTCTTTCTTTGACCATTCTCTTATTCCTCACATAAGTGTAAAATGCCTTTGTGTTCTCACTAATCCGTTCTGCCAAGCCTTTATCATGCACCCTCCTGGCTCTCCTCAGACGATTTTTGAGCTCCTTCCTCGCCTGTCTGTAATCCTCTAGAGCAGAGCTTGACCCTAGCTGCCTCCACCTTACCTAAGCTGCCTTTGTCCTTTGGATGAGAAGCTCCACCGCTCTCGTCATACAAGGTTCCTTTATCTTACCACTTCTTGCCTGTCTCAGAGGGACATATTTATTCATTACTTGCAACAACTGTTCCTTAAACAGTCTCCACATGTCTATAATGCCTTTACCATGGAACAATTGCTCCCAATCCATGCTTCCTAACTCATGTCTCATCGCATCATAGTTTCCTCTTCCCCAATAAAAGATCCTCCCATTTTGCCTTATCCTCTCCTTCTACATAGCTATGTAAAATGTGGGGCAGTTGTGGTCACTATCACCAAAATGCTCTCCCACCACAAGATCTGATACCTGCGCCAGCTCGTTTCCGAGCACCAAATCTAAAATGGTCTCTTCCCTCGTCGGCCTGTCAACGTACTGAGTTAGGAAACCCTCCTGAACACACCTTACAAAAACAGCTCCTTCCAAACCATCTGCTCGAAGGAGGTTCTAATCAATATTGGGAAAGTTAAAGTCACCCATTACAACAACTCTACTACGTCCACACTTTTCCAATATCTGCCGACCTATGCTTTCTTCTATCGCCCTGCTGCTGTTGGCGGGTCTGTATTAAACCCCTAACGAGGTGACTGCTCTCTTGCCGTTCCTAATTTCCACTCATACTGACTTGGTAGGCAGATCTTCCTCGACAATAGAAGCTTCTGTAGCTGTGATACCCTATCTGATCAGTAGTGCTACACCCCCTCCTCCCCGCCCCCCCCCCATTCTTTTAAAATACTCTAAACCCTGGAACAGCCAGCAATCATTCCTGCCCCTGAGAAACCCATGTCTCTGTTATGGCCACAACATCATAGCTCCAGGTACTGATCCATGCTCTAAGTTCATCACTTTTATTCCTGATACTCCTCGCATTAAAGCAACCGCACTTTAACTGATCCCTTGGTTCCTTCCCAGGAAAATCCTTCCCACTAGCTGGTCTACCTCTTGCTATTGCCTCGTCTGGATCAACTCACACCTCCGGTACACAGCTCAGGTTCCCACCCCCCTGCCATACTAGTTTAAACCCTATTGAACTACTCAAGCAAAACTTCCACGCAGGACATTGGTCCCTTTCCAGTTCAGATGCAACCCGACCTTCTTCTACACCCACGTTCCCACGTTCCCCAAAAGGCATCCTAATTATCTACATACCTGAAGCCCTCCCTCCAACACCAGCTGCGCAGCCACGTGTTAAGCTGCGCCCGCTCCCTGTTCCTCACCTCGCTATCTCGTGGCATCGGTAGTAAACTAGAGAACACTACTCTGTTCGTCCTGCTTTGCAGCTTCCATCCTAACTCCCTGAAAGATCTTTTTATATCCTCAATCCTTTTCCTGGTTATATCATTAGTGCCAATATGCAACATGATTTCTGGCTGTTCGCCCTCCCCTTTAAGAAGCTTATACACCCGATCGGAGACGTCCCGGACCCTGTCACCAGGGAGGCAACATACCTTCCGGGAATCCCGATCCTGACCACAAAATCTTCGGTCGATTCCACTAACTATAGAGTCCCCTACCACGAATACATTTCTATTCTGCCCCCTTCCCTTCTTTGCCACAGTGTCAGGCTCAGTGCCAGAGAACTGACTACTATGGCTTTCTTCTGGTAGGTCATCCCCCCCCAGCAGTATCCAAAACGGTATACTTATTGCTGAGGGGAATGTCCACAGGGGATCTCTGCTCTGTCTGTCCCCTTTCCTCCCCCTAACTGTAACCCATCTATCCTTGTCCTGAGCCTGAGGAGTGACCAACGCCGGGTAACTCCTCTCCATTACCCCCTCAGCCTCCCGAATGATCCGTAGTTCATCCAGCTCCAACTCCAATTCCCTAACACGGTTTTCAAGGAGCTGGACTTGGGTGCACTTCCCGCAGTTGTAGCCAGTGGAGACGTGTGCCATGTCTCCCACCTGCCACATTCTGCAGGAGGAGCAAGCAACTGCCCGAGCATCCATACCCGACTTATCTGAACACCCACTCAGTACTAAAGTAGAAAGCTTAGTTCAAGTTGCTATAAAATTATTAACAAACTTATATTCAATAGAGGAAGTTTAGAATAAACCTTACCTTATTAAGTAGGTTAGAGGAGGAGGGCGGGTGGGAGACACTTCAGTTGTAGACTCCTATGTATTTGAATATATCTTGTGCCAAGCGGTGTAAACCAAGAAGGTACGGTATCTATTGTTTGTGTAAGTGTTCCAACATATAAGCCATCCCGAAATGTTCTTTTCTTTGATTGTATTTTAACTAAAGCATTTGAATAGATTATATTTTGCTTAATGTCGAATGGTTTGACCAGTCATAACATATCTGGAAACACACTTCTATATTCAAAATAAGGAAAGGTTTGGGTATAAACGGCTTTCTTAAAATATTTTTCGGGGATCTGGTCTGGTCCACAACACTTGTAGCCGAGGGGTTTGTGACTTCCTCGTGTAATGGAAAATTTAGTGCAGGGGCTGGGGATGGTTTGCTGGAAGTTGGGCTGTGAGCTGCCTCAGACATTCAGGAAGACCTGAGGATTTGGTGACCCAACTCGGGATGGAGCATGGGGACTGTAGTTACAGCATCTTGGTCTGTAACATGAACAACAAATGGAGCAGAGGCTGCTGAGAGGGGAAGCTCTGAAACCACAGATTTTTTGTGTGCTGGGAAAGGGATCTGCTGTATCCACCGCGAGTATTCCCGGAAAAGCTACCCAAGCTACACTTAACCCAGGAGCAGAGTGTGTGGGGCCCTGACCGAACAAGGAGCTGGTCACAGAGCGGTGTCACCTCCTTTAACACGACCTGCAGCTTCACACCAGGGGGAGAATGGTGCTGCCAGTGGCTGTTCGGGTCACTGTTTCATTCAGCTTCTATGATCCAGAACTTTCAAGGCAGGACTAGGTGACATATCCATCATCTCCCAGTATCTCAACATCAATGTCACCATTCGGTGATGGAGGATGTATATGGTGGACGAGGTCAAGACATTCTTCCTCCCACAGCCGGGTGTATCCAGTATAGTGGGATTCCCGATGGTGTACATGGCATCTGCAGAGTATCCATGTCAATGGGGAGAGATAGTGGAACTGAAGGAGCTCTCTCTCTATTAATGTTACAGTGTGTCCATGCACAGTACATCATGTTGGTGAATACCCACTGTCCTGGCAGCAGTCACGGCCTCTTCATTCAGAAGCAGTCAGCCATTCCCATCATCATCGGGTCTCGAAAGAAATGAATATATCTCGGATAAAGGCCGTCCCCTTGATGCACGTTCCAAAACATCATCCCCACCACCAATCAACCACATCAAAGTATTCCATGTGTTCGGAAAGCAATAGGGTCACTTGGAGTGTCTGGGAGCTGGCGATCATGGATGGGGCAAAACCTCCCATGTCTGAACGGATCTGAGTGAACCCCCCAGTACACAATATCATTAAGCCCTGTAATCCCTCTCCATTTCAGTAACATATTGCTTTCCATTATTCCTGTAAATGAAATGACAGGTTTTATCATGTTAACTTCCACCTGCCAAACTATTATCTATTGCCTTTACCTCTCTGAATCTATTTGCAGACTCTCCACCCTTTCTTGATAATTTAATCTCTTGCTTATCGCAGCGACATCACCAAACTCAGCACCTGTATATCTGTTCGATCCTCCTGATCATTAATATACACTGCAAATAGTTCAGAACCCAGCGCTGGTCACTGTGTGACCCTACTGGTTATGTTCTCTCTAATTGATTTATCCTGAGTGCCTGCTCCCTGTATGATACCCAGTCCTCCCCCATTCCTGTGCAACACAGTCGAAGAGTTGAATAAGAACAAGGAGTATCTGTGAGGAATCCAACCCCTCGATGAGGCTGATGTCAACCCAGCCTCTGTTCCACTTTCCTGACATTTCTCCATCCTAAACCCTAGTCGCTTGTTGTAGATTGCGCCACATGAAAAAATATCCACTCCACATCTACACTTTCAATTATTTTTCGCATGTTACAGACCTCAATTAGATCTACTTTCATTCTTATAAACTCGAGAGTATAGGCCTAAACAGATCAATTTCTCTTCATAAGACAAACACTTCAATTATGCAATCAATCTAATTAAGCTCTTCTGAATTGCCTCCAATGGAAATACCTCATTCTGCAGGACACTCAAACTGCACTCCAGTTGCAGCCTCACTCATGCCTTTCACAGCTACACCAACACTCCCTACCTTTCCACTCTATCCTTTTATAAATAAACACTGAAATTATGCTTGCATTTCTCATTACTTGCAGTACCCCTATGCAGGTTTTCTGTGATATGCAAGCAGACATCCAGATCCCTCTGCACCTAAGCACTTTGAACTTTCTCTTCATTTAGATAATAATTTGTATTTCTGTTATACTGGCCAACTTGAATAGCCCCATATTTATTCACTTTAATTTTCCTTGCCAAATGTTGGCCCATTCATCCAACCTATCCATATAGTTTTAAAATCTCTTGCAACACCATTCCAAAGTAATTTCCCACCAATGTTAGTGTCATCTGAAAATGTGGCATCGTATTTTCTATGCCGTCAACCGAGTACAGTAATACAATCGATCGCAAATGGTTGAGGCATGAGCACTGAAATCAATGGCACCCCACAAATTGCATTTGCCAAAAGAAAATTACACATTTCTTCCATCTGACTACATTTTGTTGGTTAGCCAATCCTCCATCCAAGCTGATACACTACTGCTAAGCCCATGCAGTCTGATCTTAGCACTTACTCTTTGGAGAAGCAACATATCTGATGCCTTTAGGAAGACCAGATATGTTCCTTCTCCAGGATTCCCACGATCCACCTTGTTTGTGGCGCCTTCAGATAACTCAAGCAAACAATTCAAATATGATTTAGCCCTCGTAAAACCATGTTGACTCTGACGGATTGTGGTTTAATTTTGAAAATGTCCTGAACAATGGACTCTAGCAATTTGCCTTAAATTACAATAGTTTATTGTTGCACTTTAGTCCGTAATGTCTGCCATTATTATAAGTTCTTCCCTTTCGAAAGCCTTTACGTTTTCTTTTAATTCCTGTTTAATGGGCACAAGGTTTTAAGAGGTCTACTCCAATTGCTGAGGAAGAGCCATGTGTGGCTCAATGCACTCATCATCCTGTTGATGTACAAAATCGATGGGCTGACGTCTTTCTGGTGTTCCCATGTTGTCATCTCCAAAGCCAGAATGACTTCCTGATGATGCCTTAGAGGATTGGGAGATTATAGATTGTTACTGTTGCTGTCTAACATTTTGAAGGGCTGATGGGTCTTCTCATACTTCTCCATAACAGGTGGATATACTGAACGGCGTCCTCATGTATCCCGGGTTGGGACCGAGGGATTGATTGGTCTTCTCTTGTTCCCATACAACAGACACGTGTCTAAATTACCTCTTCCTTTCTCATGAAAGAAGTCTCAGATAGTTTTTTTATCCTTATCCAATTCCCTTGCAATAGGCTCGGTGGGTCTGAATGGCCTCCTATGTCCAAGTGTAACAATCTCCAGTCACTGTGTGACCTCTTACAGTTCCTATGTTACAGACTTGAGGAGGCTGAATGGACTGATCCTGTTGCTGTTTAACAGGATACTGGTGCAGCATGGCCTCTTGTTATAGGCTCGAGTGGCTGATTGGCCTCCTTCTGTAAATGCATATCAGGCTCCAGGGGCTGAATAGCCTGGTCCTGTTTTGGTGTAACAGGCTCGAAGGCCTGAATATCCCCCTGTTCTTCCTGTGTAACAGGCTGGAGAACGGAATGGATTCCTCCACTATCCGTGGAATTCGCTTCACCTGTTGACTCCTTCTGTCATCTATGTTCAAACAAGATCATCTTTAATTTTCGTAAACTCCAGTGGCTACTGGGTCAACGTGATCATCATTATAAGCTCGCACCTTCATTGCAGGAATCAGTTGAGGGAACCATCTCTGAGCTGCTTCCAATATAACAACATCATTTCTTCATTGAAGAGATGAAATCTGCACACACTACTCCAGATGTGATCTCAAACTTTAATTTCACAAGATCTCCCGTTATTCTGATGGAGTAGAGAAGGACAATGATCTTCCAGCAATGCCCAGTGGGCCGCACGGTGGCACAGTGGTTAGCATTGCTGCCTCACAGTGCCAGAGACCTGAGTTCAACTCCCGCCTCAGGCGACCGAAAGTGTGGAGTTTGCATATTTTCTCTGTGGCTGCGTGGGTTTCCTCCAACAGTCCAAAGATGTGCAGGTTAGGTGAATTGGCCATGCTAAATTGCCCGTCGTATTAGGTGAAGGGGTAAATGTAGGGAAGTGGGTATGGGTGGGTTGCGCTTCGGGGGGTCGGTGTGGATTTGTTTGGCCGAAGGTCCTGTTTCCACACTGTAAATCATCTAATCTAACCTAATCACTAAGACCCTGTACAGCTGCAACAACACTTCTTCCAGCCTGCTGTAAGGTTCGCACCCATTTGGAGCAGTCTCAGCTCTCTGGGGGAATACAGGGCATTGGTGGAAGATCATTGTCCTTCTCTATTCCATCAACATAACGGGAGATCTGGAGAAATTGAAGTTTGAGAAGATCATAAATGATGTGGCGAGATGACCTCTACCATTACCAGAGCCCACGTCGCTCAGATTCCACAGAATCTCGTAAGGTGGAGCTCAGAAACAGCAAGGAGGATCAAACATTGATGGGAGTTATATATCAAAGTGAAAGCTGCAATACAAATGCTGGACATGTTATAAAACAGGAAATGAAATATACACATTTGTGGGTACTACAGTAATAATCTACTGTTTAAATTATATCTAAACTGTGTTAACCCAATTGAATACTAATGATGGGAAAAATGGATTTCATGACCACGTGTGAGATGGTTAACGTGAACATTATGTCGAGCACTGAGCTGGAGATCAGGTTATTTAGGAATTGGCGGTGAGTGATCAGAAGAGCTAATTGAAAATTTTGCTGGAAAGGACCTTTTGGGAACAGTGACGACAATGTATTGGTTTTCTTTCATGCTGTTTGAGTACACGACAGATTTTGTTTTATTTGAAGTAACCGTTATAAATCTGAGTCATGCAAGCCATGAAGGTGTGAGGAGAAAGTGGGGACTACAGATGCTGGAGATCAGAGTCGAAGAGTGTGGTGCTGGAAAAGCACAGTCAGGCAGCATACTAAGAGCAGATAAATCGATGTTTCGGGCATAAGCCCTTCATCAGGAATGAAGCTTATTGGCCAAGGGGACTGAGAGATAAATGGGAAGGGGGTGCGGCAGGGGGGAGGTTAGCAGGAATTGCGATATGTAGATGAAGGTGGGGTTGAAAGTGATAGGTGACAAAGGGAGACAAAACGCCTCATCTACTGCATCTGTTAAACCCAATGTGGTCTTCTCTACATTGGCGAGGCAGGAGGTCAACTTGTGGATCATTTCAGAGAACATCTCTGGAACAGCCACATTGAACAACTCCATCACCTTGTGGCTGAGCACTTTAACTCCCCTTCCCACTCTGCCAAGGACATGAGGACCCCGGGCCTGCTCCATCGCCAAACCCAAGCCACCAGAAGCCTGGAGGAAGAAAGCCTCCAATTCTGCCTTGGGACCCTCCAACCACAGGGGATCATAGTGGATTTCCCCATTTCCCCATTTCCCCTAATCCCACCTTATCCCACTCCAACCTTCCAAGTCAGCACTGTCCTTCTGAATGTTCCTATGTGTCCACCTTCCTTCCTATCAATCTGGTCCACCCTAATCTCCGACTATCACTTTCAACCCCACCTTCATCTACCTATTAGATGAAAGGAGGCAGCTTAGAAAAATGCCAAGTGTTGCAGAAAGCTAGTAGATTCAGAGAAATGTAGGACCCAGCAAAGGATGACCAAGAAACTGAAAAGAAAATCAAAAAGAGAAAAAGCGTGCACACGAAAGAAAAACATAAAGACTGCTAAAAAGCGTCTACCAATGTCTGAAAAAAAAATCAAAACAACGTCAAATGTGGAGCAGTTCGTGTGCGTTCACGATAATTTAATGCTGAGAACAGAGAAATCGCAGGGAAAAGAAACAATTTCTTTGTGTCTATCTTCATGGAAGAATGTCCAGAAATTCTTCCAGAAATACCAAGTTACTATGGGACTTGTGTAAGTAACGTCTAAGGTCATTCTTATCAGTGTTGAGGTCATCTTTCAAAAGAAAGCTGGATTGAGAATTTATAAATCTGACAGATCAGATGTACTTCAAACAAGAATTTCAGAGGAAGCAGTAATAGACATGTTGATTGCATCGCGGATTTTCACTTTATTTTCTGACACAATCCCGAAAGTCATTTAGCCAATCTGGAAAAGGAAAAGTTTATAAATATTATCCAACAGTTTAAGAAAGGATGAATTTGGAGAATGGTGAACTACAGACCAGTTATCTTGTCATCTGCAGTCAGGTATCAGTTGGACTCGATGACAAAGAACATGCTACTAGATATTTGGAAGGTAATAACATAACTGGGGAGTGTGAGAATGTACCGATGAAAATAAAAACCAGAAGTGGCAAACATTGTTTTGGAATGGTTTGAAGATGATTCTTGTGGACATAGGCAATGAAGAACCAATGTATAACGTATAGTTGGAGATTCATGAGTGCTTTTAAAAAATTCACCCAGTAAGCTCATAAGAAAAGATAAAGCGAGGGGTATTAGGAAGAACATATGCAAATGGAAAATTAAAAACTAAGTTTACATTCATGTGAATGTAATTGGAATATAGAGGATGTCGTGCACCAGTTGTATCGAGTGTTCATGAGACTACACTTAGAGTATTGTGTACCGTTCGGAGTCCCAATCTAAGAAAGAACATATTGACTACAGAGGAACTGCAAAAGGTATTATCCAGATTAATCCCTAAAATGGCAAGATTGTCTGATGTGGAAACTCAGCCTGTGATCTCGAATTTCAAAACATGAGAGGTGATTGCAGTGAAACTTAGAAACATAGAGGAGATTGAATAACAGAGGGACATGGAGAAGTATAAGTAGGCGAGATCAGGAAGAATCCCATTCCCTTTTCCGATACTGATGCTAAGGCCGGGTGTTCTGTCCAGTTTCATCCTTTCAGACCTCGGAGTCGTTTGATACAAATGAAGGCCCTTGCTTGGCCGTTTCAGAGACCATTGAAATGTTTATCACATGTCAGAGTCTTTGGAGTCACTTTTAAGCCAGCCCAGGAAATCACCGGAGATTCACTTCCTAAAAGTACATTGGAGAAGGAAATTATGTTTACAATCCATTTGGCTTCAAGGTCACTGTTACTGACCCCAGATGTTAGATCTCGATATTTTATTAATTGCCTTTAACTTCCACCCGCTGCCATATCAGTAGCCTGGTCTGGATTAGTAATCCAGTAACATTTCCACAGCACCATATCCACATGGGGACCTGTCAAAAACCATACTGAGTAGGTTATTTCTGTGCTGCTTGACAGCTCTGTCAAAAAGAACTCCCACCAATTTGACTGTCGTGATGGAACTGAGGGGGTAGTAATTGGTCAGTTTGTAATTATTCCCCTCTTAGGGAATGGGACATTGCTGAGTAATTTTCTACATTGCCAGGGACATATTAGAGTTGTACCTGGAATGAAACAACTTCCCCAGGGACATGGCTTGTTGTTCAGCACAGGTTTTCAGTCCTATTGCAGAAATGGAGTCTGGGCCCATTGCCTTTGTCGTATCTACTGTGTTCAGCTGTTTCTTCATGTCACGTGCAGCGAATCGAATTGATTAAAGACTGGCATCTGTGATTTTGTGGGCATCATGATGAGGGTGATATGTATCATCGACTCAACGCTTCTGGCAGAGGATGGTGCAGATAAAACATCCTTCTCTTTTACACTGATGTGAAGGTCTGTTCCATTATTTAGGATGGGGATGTTTGTGGAGCCTTCTCCTCCAGTCATTTGTTCAATCGTCCATCACCATTTATGACTGGATGTGACAGGACTGCAGGGCTTCGATCAGATCTGTTGTTCAAGTCCGGTAGCTTTAATGAGTTAGCATCAGGTTAAGGTTCATATGATTCTGACCCTGACATGTTCACCCACACTCGTCACTGAGCCATAGATTGTATTGATGGTAATGATAGACTGAGGTGTTATCCTGGCAAAAAGTTACAGGTTGTGGTTGAATGCAGGTCTGCTTCTCCTGCTGCTGTGGTCTACAGCACTACGTAAATACGCAGTTGTGAGCTGCAATTTCTGCAATGCAATTCTGCTGTCTGTTCCCCAATTCTCACTGAGACCCATTCACCCATTAGCCCTGCACTCAGTGACCCTAACCTATGTATTGATGTGGAAATAATTCCATTTTCAAACTCTCATTCTGCTGAGGGTCTATCTCCCCGGGTCTTACTTCCAATATGACACATTCTGCAAAAGCATTTAACTGATCTTAATTCAAATATTTAATTCACCTGAATCTTTTTCCTTGAGAAATGCCATCTTCTGTGTTTAAAGTGAATGTGTTTCCTTTGTTTCTCTTCCTGACCATGATTACGAGCCCTGTAGTGTCAGTGATGCCAGACTTATGTAGTTTCAGAGACAATGAATTCTCTGGATTCCCAATCATCTTCACCACATTGTATGTTTCCTCTTTTGGTTTGATGCCTTATCACTCGTGGTTGTCTTGTCCTCCCATGAACATGTTTCATCTTCTTGGGTTTGAATTCCTGGTATTATCTTCGGAATTATCCACAGAAACTCCTCCCATTGCTGCTCCATGGTATTTCCTGCTCAGTTCCCCTTCCAATTCACTCTGGCCAGCTCCTCCCGCATGTCTTTGTAGTTACGTTGCTCAATTATAATCACATTCCATCGAGAAGAGAGCAATAGATATAAACTGAAAGAAGGGGTTTTGAGACATGGGCCACGAAGAATAATTGGTGGATTTCTTAACTCGATACAAAGGGAGAACAAGAGAGAGAGGATATAGATATGGAGATGTGGAAAATGAGAAAACTACATTATCGAAAGAAGTAGATGTACATCCCTCAATGTTTTGGCAATTCCTGTGTGCTGTGGTCCTTTGTACAGTGCATTTACAACAGTGTAATATGTTCAAATGCTGAGTCTGATGCCTGAATTTTTCTCTCCAATAATGTGACAGACAGTAGCTTTGGAAAGACCCAGCAGGCCAATATATTGAATTCCTGGTAGAAAGTGGATTAACTGAAATAAGTTGGGATACCATAAGCAAGATTTATAACACACATCCTGATAAGAATGAGAGACAAGAGTAAGGAATCCCAGGAAAGGGGGAACGTTGAGAGAAGGGGAACATAGCGTTTCAGATGAGGTTCAAATAATGAGGTTCAGGTGAATTGGCCTTGCTAAATTGCCCATAGTGTTAGGTAAGGGGCAAATGTAGGGAAATGGGTGGGTTGCGCTTCGGCGGGTCGGTGTGGACTTGTTGGGCCGAAGGGCCTGTTTCCACACTGCAATGTAATCTAATCTAATCTAATCTAATCTAATCTAATCTAATCTAATCTAATCTAATCTAATCTAATCTAATCTAATCTAATCTAATCTAATCTAATGTTTTAGTTCTTTATAAATGTTATACATCATGTGCACCATTTTTCGTTAACTGTGTCTCCGTTGTTCGTTGAGAATGTGTTGTACACATGTGAACAATCTTCCTTATCTGAACAGACACTGATTAAACAGTGTATATAAAATCGTTTTCCCTCCATTTCAAACGGTCCTGTTGTCGTGCTACCAGGATACATGAACACCAACTGGCCACCAAAAGACATGACCCACTATCACTCGTTTCCATACATACAGACAAAGAAGGACACCATTTTGACTGTGACTACACACACATCGTTGGAAAGGCAAAACAAAGACACATACGAAAGCTCGTAGAGGCATGACATTCTAACCAGAAGTACATTAACAAACACATCAAGTTCGATCCTATCTACTTTCCCTTGAAAAAAAATGGAAATGACGTCACCCAACTTAAGAAACCAAAAACCTATAAATTGAGAGGCGGGACACACTACCAGTGTATCACCGGAGTGTATCACCGGAGACTCGAACTGATTATGTTACCTAGTCATGGTAACGAAACATCTGAAAACAAATCTCAGCGAGCTAACTTACATACTTATAAATTGTTATTTTTCTTTTAATAGTGGAATTTGGGACTTCTCTGTCACTCATGTTTTAACAGATTATGAGGCGAGGTGAGATTTTCTGGGTGTGTGGTTTTACTTAACAGAGCGGTTTGACATCAACATCATAACAGCTTGAGGGCTCGTCGTATGGGATTTGAACAGATTTGGGGTACAAAAGGACCCAGAAGATTCCATCACTTAGCAGTTAGTGACCTCGATCTTCAAACAAAACAAGTGATAAAATTCATTTAATTTTGTTTCCTTGTGGTTGGTTAAATTAAAAGAAATGGCTTTTAAAATTACTAAAGCAGTTCTGGGGTTTGAAGATGATTCCCAAGTTTGCCAAGAAAGTTTAGAAAGACAGAGGAAGGGCATACTTTTAAAATTAACAAATAGATTAGAATTGGGTTTAACCAGGGACAAAAAGAAAGCTGAAATTGTAATGGAATTGGTCAAGCACTTTGGCGTATGAGAGAAATAGGCAACTGCAATCGAGTGAGAAAAAACTTAAATTGCAAATGTGGCAACTGGACTTAGCAGATAAAGAAAGAGACAGAAAGAGAGAGAGAGAAAGAGAAAGCGAAAGAGAGGAAAAAGAAAGAGAGAATTTGAAATTCAGAAGTTTGACATTAGATAAGAAAGTTAAATTAAAATGATGAAGATAAAGTGAGAATATAGGGATGTATACAACTATGTTAATATGTCGCCATATTTCGGTGAGAAAATGTCAAACCCTTTTTTATTTCATTCGAAAAATTGACTCGGCGGTTGGTATGTCCAGTGAACTTGTGGGTAATGTTAGTTCAGACTAAGGTTGTGATCACAGCTGGTGAGGCATGTGCAGCGTTGTCAGATGAGGGATCAAAGATTATGCAGATTTCAAACACGCTGTTTTGAGTGCTCATGAATGGTACTCGAAGCATATAGACAGAAGTTCAGAAATATAGAGATGGAACCAGGTCAGTTTGAAAGAATTAAACAAAGTCATTTTGACAGATGGATGAAGGCCTTAAATATGGATAAGAACTTGAGGCACGAAGGGAGATTACTCTGCTAGAGGTGTTTAACAACTCACTTCCAGAGATGGCAAGAACTCATGTGAATGAACAGAAAGTTCAAGAAGTGAGAAGCGCGGGAGATTTGGCAGGTAAATATGCATTGGTGCATGAGATGAAATTTAGCTTCTGGGTGGAGTTTTATCATATGAGGGATAGAAATTGGAAGAAGGGGAGATCCTACACTGCAAAGCATAGAGTAAAGCACACGGGCAATACTTTACCACAGGTGAAAAAGGAAGTCCAAGGGGGTTGAAAAGTGGTGAAAGCCTCAGGTGTTCTCACTATAAGTGGGTGGAACACATAAAATTACAGGGCCGATGGTTTTAGAAGGGCTTTCACTGCAGTAAGCTGGGGGTTGAAGGAAGACACTTTGGGAAACGATGTGGTAAAAGAGGCTAAGCCAGTGGCATTAGTGAAACTGGTAAAGGAGACCCCAAGTGGAGCCGAGGAGCTGCAGGAGAGTGCACAGCCAAGACAGGGGCTGGTTGTGGTGTCAGTGCCCGATCTCTATAAAGAATTCGCCTCTGTGAGCAAAGTTTACTCGGGGTGGGGGTGGGGGTGGCGGGAGCGGCGTGGACAAGAAATTATAATGTTGCAAGATATAGAAACTGTTCATAGAAGTGAGGCGCCAGAAAAGCACAACAGATCAGGCAGTATCCGAAAAGAAGGACAATTGACATATCAGGCATCGTCAGGAATGTGGCGTGGAGACAAGGGGGCTGAAAGATAAATAGAAGGGGGTGGGCTGGCAGGAGGGCCACTGGGAGGGCGATAGGAAGACGTAGGTGGGAGTGATAGTCATATGTCGGAGGGGAGGGTGGAGTCGATAGGTGGGAAGGAAGATGGACAATTAAGACAGTTCAAGAGGGCGGTGCTAATTTAAATGGTTGGATCTGGGATGAGGTTGGTGAGGGGAGATTTAGAATTTGGTGAATTCAACGTCGATGCTGTATAGTTTGAGAGTTCCAACAGACCTACCATCTATCCACTTCACCCTCCTGTCCGACCTATCACCATCAGACCCCACCTGCATCTACCTATCGCCTTCGAAGCTAACTTCCACCTCCATCCTATTCATTTTTAAAGCCCCCTTTCCCCCCTCCCTTACCCCCCACTTTCCTGATGAAGGGCTTATGCCCGAAACGTCAACTCTCCTACCTCTCGGATGCTGCCTGTCCTGCTGTGCTTTTCCAGCCCCACACTTTTCAACTCTGATCTCCAGCATCTCCAGTCCTCACTTTCTCTCGGCCTCTAATAGTAAGAGATGGAAGTATTTTCACTCTTTCTGACATGTTACTCAAGAGCGTGATAATTTGTGGAATGTGGACCGAAATTAAGTATTCCCTTGTGTAACATCAGGATGGAGTGCCAAATCAAGATTGGGGAAGTAACAGTGAGAGTGAGTAACAGAGTGTCAGTTCCAGGAACGCAGTATGTTCTTGGGAACGATTTAGCAGGATTCAAGATGGGAGAGGCACCCCTTGTGGTGGAGAAGGCAAAGGAAGACTAGGAAACTGGGGAGTTAAATAAAAATACCCAGGAATTCTTCCAGACTGTGTAGTAACAAAATCCCACTGTCATAAAGTACAGCAGGAAGGAAGAAACGAAAGAAAAAGACAAAAGAGTTGATGTTCAGTTAACTGATGTCACAGTGCAGGAAAAAAACTGAACAGGCAGAGGGTGAGGCAGTGGTGTTTAGTCCTGAAAGGTTAATAGACTTACAACAGAGATATATACACACACATAGAAAAGGAATCAGAATATATTATCGAATATTATTATTTAAAAATAGAATCCTAAAATTAGAATGGAGACAAAAGTAGGTTAGTGCAGAAGGGAAATGGGCCGAAGTGCACCATATTGTGTTACCGGTAGCATCGTGTTGCGGGTAGCACATGAACTAACTGCAGGCAGTCACCTCGGTGCACGGAAGACTCAGACTAAGGTACAGAAGAATTTTTCGTGGCCTGGAATGCACAAGGACGTGGTTAATTTTTGTTACATGCAAAAGGATAGGTAAGTCACAGGCAGTAAAAAAAACAGCACCTTTGTGGGCAATTCCTGCATTCGAAGGATCTTTCACGTGGCTTATGATCAATTGTGTAGCTCCCCTTTCTAAACTAAAAGTGGAAACGAATATTTCCTGACCTTAATGTGTCTTCCAGATTTCCAGAGGCAATTCCATTACGGAGTGTTAAGGTAAAAAGGGAGGTGGACGGGTTGGTAGCTTTCTTTACTCACTGTGGACTGCGCAGAGCGATGTATTCAGATCAAGGGTCTCATGTTACTTCTCAGCTGTTTACGAAGTCATGGATAGCTTAGACGTACAGCACTTCAAATCAGGTGCGGCCCATCCTGAATGCCAGGGAACCTTGGAAAGTTAACATCAGACACAGAAGACCATGTTAATAGCGTACTGTCAGGATTTGCAAAATGATTGGGATAAAGGTGTCCCATTAAATTGTTTCCCATTAGAGCTGTCCCAGATAAATCTATTCAGTTTACTTCCTTTGAGTTAATGAGGTGAGTGGTCGTTTGAAACTAATTAAATATGAATTGACAAGACTGACTTCGAAGATCTCGCAGTTGGATTATGTACGTGGAGTCAGGGAGAGTTTAGATGGAGTAGGTGATTTAGCTAAACAGCACCTGAAGAGGGCACAGCATAGAGTGAGCTGGAAATGTGTTGCTGGAAAAGCGCAGCAGGTCAGGCAGCATCCAGGGAACAGGAGAATCGACGTTTCGGGCATAAGCCCTTCTTCAGGATTCCTGAAGAAGCACTTATGCCCGAAACGTCGATTCTCCTGTTCCCTGGATGCTGCCTGACCTGCTGCGCTTTTCCAGCAACACATTTCCAGCTCTGATCTCCAGCATCTGCAGACCTCACTTTCTCCTCACAGCATAGAGTGAAGCAGGTGGTACATAAAAACTCTGAAACTTTGACGATTTCCCTTGTGGACGACGTATTAGTATTGTCACCAGTGGTAGGAAATCCCTTCAAAGCCAGGTTTAGTGGCCCCTTTCAAATTAAAAAATGTTGAGTCAGTTATACTATCGAGTAAAGATACTGGAGATGACAGAAAAACTTAATCGAGTATTTCATGTGAATGAATAATGCACAAGCCACATTTAAGACTCAGGAACAGAGTTGTGGCCAGATGAACAAATTGTGCAGTTTATCTGTATGATGTAGTAATCTTTAGCAAGTGATTGAAAGCTCACATGTTACAGTTGGCAGAGCATGTTGAACGATTACAAGAAGCAAACTTGGTAATAAACTTAAAGAAAACAGAATTCGCAAAGGCAGAGGTGGTCTTCTTGGGACATTACATTGGACATGGAAGTTTGATCCCATGGAACACAAAGACGAAGGGCTTTGAGGAATTTCCACGACCATTCTCGAAGAAAGAGGTGCTTCGATATTTGCAACTGAGTGGATTCTATCGGAAGTTTGATGCAAACTTCAGCAGCGTATTGGCACCACAGAAGGATTTAATAAATAAGAACACAGAATTGTGGTGGACAGAACAATGCCAGGAGGCATTTGAGAATTTTAAAGCAAGATTTATCACCGCACCAGTTTCAACTGCAGCAAATATTTAGAAACCGTTTAAAAATTGTGTTTGATGCTAGCGATATAGGGATTGGAGATGTATTGATACAGAAAGTTGACGATGGAATTGAGTGGCCACTTGGCTACTTGTCTATAAAACTCAATATCCACCAGAAAGAAAACTAGAAAAATTTCAATTATAGGAAAAGAATGATTGAGTTTTGTACTGGTCTGACAATATTTTAATAGTTACATGACAAATTGCCGGAGATGGTTGTCGACAACAACGACAATCCTTTCATATTTTTGAAATATTTAAAGACCAGAATATGAGACTAATTCATTAGAGTCTCATGTTACTAACTTTGAACTTAAAATGCACATGCTGTGGGTGCTAAAAATGTGATAGCAGATGTGTTATCGTGGCTTTAAAGAAAAAATGTAGATAAGATTTGACTTATTCCATTGTTATATATGTGTGCAGAATTACTATGAATGGTATAACTGAGATTAATAATTTTGTATTTCATAATAATGCGTTTAAGAATTAGAGGAAAAAGGTTCTTTTTTTTCTGAATGGGTGAAGTGTTCAAAAACCGAAAGCATGTCTGGTCACTTTAAGACAGAACGGGTTTTGCTGAATAGAAAGTATAGCCACATATGCCAGCTAAAGGTCAGACTGTTCCAAAAGTAACAATTAGCTGGGAAATGGAAACCTGAGTTTTGGTCGCTGTTTTGACAACAATTCAAATATAACCAAAGTGTTTAAATAACGCTCAGAATACCAGATGTCAACGGAATTTGAATATTATTGTTTGGACACCTTGAAAACAATCACATTATTGTGGTTCTGTTCGCCGAGCTGGGAATTTGTGTTGCAGACGTTTTGTCCCCTGTCTAGGTGACATCCTCAGTGCTTGGGATCCTCCTGTGAAGCGCTTCTGCGATCTTTCCTCCGGCATTTATAGTTGTTTGAATCTGCCGCTTCCGGTTCTCAGTTCCAGCTGTCCGCTGCAGTGGTCAGTATATTGGGTCTAGGTCGATGTGCTTATTGATTGAATGTGTGGATACGTGGCATGCCTCTAGGAATTCCCTGGCTGTTCTCTGTTTGGCTTGTCCTATAATAGTAGTGTTGTCCCAGTCGAATTCATGTTGCTTGTCATTCTGTGTGTGTGGCTACTAAGGATAGCTCGTCGTGTCGTTTCGTGGCTAGTTGGTGTTCATGGATGCGGATCGTTAGCTGTCTTCCTGTTTGTCCTATGTAGTGTTTTGTGCAGTCCTTGCATGGGATGTTGTACACTATATTGGTTTTTCTCATGTTGGGTATTGGGTCTTGGTTCTGGTGAGTTGTTGTCTGAGAATGGCTGTTGGTTTGTGTACTGTTATGAGTCCTAGTTGTCGCAGTAGTCTGGCTGTCAGTTCAGAAATGCTCTTGATGTATGGTAGTGTGGTTAGTCCTTTGGGTTGTGGCATGTCCTCGTTCCGTTGTCTTTCCCTTAGGCATCTGTTGATGAAATTGCGCGGATGTCCGTTTTTGTCAAATACATTGTATAGGTGTTCTTCTTCCTCTATTTGCAGTTCTGGTATACTGCAGTGTGTTGTGGCCCTTTTGAACAGTGTCTTGATGCAACTTCTTTTGTGTCTGTTGGGGTGGTTGCTTTCGTAGTTTAGGACTTGGTCTGTGTGTGTGTGGCTTTCCTGTATACCATGGTGGTGAATTCTCCATTCGGTGTTCTCTGTACCATCACGTTTATGAATGGGAGTTGGTTGTCCTTTTCTTCCTCTCTGGTGAATCGGATTCCTGTGAGTGTGGCGTTGATGAAATAGAGAACACACACCGGATCATCAACGCCACACTCACAGGTATCCGATTCACTAGAGAGGAAGAAAATGACAACTAACTCCCATTCCTAGACGTGATTAGAGAAGGAGTGCTAACTGGCCATCTCAAACACTCTCTGTCAAAGATACATGTTCATGTAAAACCTATTGCATTAAAAAACCATGAGATCAGCAGCTGGAAGAGTGAACACAGCGGGGAAGATAGAGATTGAGTGGTCTTGAGATTGTAATGTTTAAAATGTGAGTTGTTGGAACAGCATATTTTTACAGAGTTGGAGTCAGATAGGAAGTCGTTAAGAAACAGAGGGGCTTGTATTTGTGAATAGTTGTTGTTTAGTGTGCACTATTAAAGTTAAGAAACTAACTTGTTAATTTTTGTTTAAATACTGGAATGTAAGAGATCTGTGCCACTCATATTTTAACAGATTACGAGGTGAGGCGAGCTTTTCTGGCTGTTTGGTTTTAATTAACAGAAGGGTTCGACTCCACCTTGAAAATATCCATCCACGCCATCCGCATTTACCTGCAGTTGGCCTATATCCTTCTCGTCCTTTCCTATCCACATATTTATCCAAATGCTTTTGAAATGTTGTTAATGTACCCCCTCAACTTCACCTGCTGTCAGCACATCCAAGCACCAGCCTTCTGTGTAAAGACGTGGCCCCTCAGTTTCCCTTTTATTCCTTCCCTTCTAAACTTGAACTCATCCCCTCTGGAGCTCGATTCTCTAAACCTTGGAAAAAGACGAAGAGCATTTACTCTATCCATACCCCTCATGATCTTATACAGCTCTATAAGTCCTCCCTCAGTCTCCTACACTGTAAAGAAAAATTCCTAGTTTGTTCAACCTCTCCCTATAACTTAGACCTTTGGGTCCTGGCAACGTCTTTGTAAATATCTTCTGCACTCTTTCTAATTTAATAACATCCTCCCTATAACAAGGTGACAAAACTGAACACAATACTTCAAGTGCGGCTTTACCAATGTCCTGTGTAATTGCAATATAAATTACCAACTTCTATACTCAATGTCCTGCCTGATGAAGGCCAATTTGCCAAAAGCCTTTCCCCTGCCATGTCTACCTGTGACTCCATTCTCAGGGAACCGTGCACCTGAACCCAAAGGTCTTCCTACCCACGATACCCCTTAAGGCCCTCCCATTAAACATGAAACTCCTACATTGATTTGAGCTTCCATAAGGCAAGACTTCACACATCTACACTACATTCCATTTGCCATTTCTCGGCCCACTTCCCTCCCTGATTAAGGTCCTGCTGCAATTTCTGATAAACTTCCTCACTGGTCACGATACCACTTATTTTAGTGTCATCTGCAAACTGACTAATCATGCCTTGTACTTTCTCAAACAAATCGGAGACAACAAACGGCAATGGACCCAGGCTCCAATCTGAAAAGCATCCTTCCACTAAACCTTCTGCTTTCTATCATCAAGCCAATTGGCTAGTTTCCCCCAGTCTTGCACGTAATGGAACCTTCCAGAGGAGCCTGCCATGTGGAAAATTATTGAAAGGCCTTACTGAAACCCATAGAACTACGTCTACTGCTCTCGTTAACCTTCTTGGTCACTTCATCAAAGAACTCTATCAAATTTAGGAAGCATGATTTCCCAATCACAGGTCAATGCTGACTGCTCCGAATCAAACCCTGTGGAAGTAAGGGGTGCAGTCCATCATTGTGAGATGATTCGAGTACATAAGTAAAGCCATCTTCCTGCTGTTGTAGGGCCTTGCTGAGAGAGTATCTGGGGCACTCTCTCCAGAATTGATCACCTTTGTAAGGAATGATCTCCTTACCACTGACACAGGTGATGGTATCATGAGAATAGAGTGAAGAAGCTGCGTGTTTGTAGAGCTGTGAGAGACGAAGAAATAGTGATGCTGAAACACGAGGAATGGCAGAGATCACTTAATTACAAAGCAGACATTGATAGGGTGAGAAATTCCATGCTTTACCCAGGATTGATTGGTTTGATTTATTGTCACGTGTATCTCAGTACAGGGAAACACTTTATTTATGAGCAGTGGAGGCAGATCATAGTAAGCATGGCCAGACAGATCATAGGGTGGAAATAGACTTGGACAGAGTAAGGCATACAGGTTACACTGAACAGAACGTGCACTAGACAAGATCAACATGAACAGGTCTGCATTATTTGAACTCAGAGAGTCCATTCATCAGTCTAACGTGGCTTTCCTAATAGTTTTTATGCCTCAATTAACTCTCCGCACGTTAGTGAGCAGTCGGTGTGTGGACATGTACTGAACGTCAGGCTGCTCACAATCCGCAACAGCAGCCACAATACCTTCCTTCAGTAACAGGTATCCATTCCCTTCAACTTCCGCCCTACATAGAGAACACCAGGCTGTCTTCTCGGAGATGGAATTTGTCTTCTTGAGACGTCACACAAGACATATGGCTTCCCTGCTCACCACTATAAAACCACGTTAAAGTCCCACGTGTGTATCACAATAGACAATAGGTGCAGGAGTAGGCCATTCAGCCCTTCGAGCCTGCACCGCCATTCAACATAATCATGGCTGATCATTCCTAATCAGTATTCTGTTCCTGCCTAATCTCCATAACCCTTGATTCCACTATCTTTGAGTGCTCTATCCAACTCTTTCTTAAAAGAATCCAGAGACTGGGCCTCCACTGCCCTCTGGGGCAAAGCATTCTACGCAGCCACCACTCTCTGTGTGAAGAAGTTTCTCCTCATCTCTGTCCTAAATGGTCTAGCCGGTATTTTTAAGCTGTGTCCTCTGATTCGGCACTCACCCATCAGCGGAAACATGTTTCCTGCTGCCAGAGTGTCCAATCCTTTCATAATCTTAGACATCTCAATCAGATCCCCTCTCAGTCTTCTAAACTCAAGGGTACACAAGCTCAGTCGCTTCAGTCTTTCAGTGTAAGGTAATCCCTCCATTCCAGGAATTGACCTCGTGAACCTACGCTGCACTCCTTTATTAGCCAGAATGTCTTTCCTTAAATTTGGAGACCAGAACTGCACAAAGTACTCCAGGTGTGGTCTCACCAGGGCCCTGTACAGCTGCAGAAGCACCTCTTTGCTTCTATACTCAATTCCTCTTGTTATGAAGGCCAGCATGCTATTAGCCTTCTTCACTCCCTGCTGTATCTGCATGCTTGCCTTCATTGACTGGTGTACAAGAACACCCAGATCTCTCTGTACTGCCCCTTTACTTAAATTGATTCCATTGAGGTAGTAGTCTGCCTTCCTGTTCTTGCTACCAAAGTGGACAATCATACATTTATCCACATTAAACTGCATCTGCCATACATCTGCCCACTCACCTAACTTGCCCAGGTCACCCTGTAGTCTCCTAACATCCTCATAACATTTCACCCTGCCACCCAGCTTTGTATCATCAGCAAATCTGCTAATGTTATTGCTGATACCATCTTCTATATCATTAACATATATTGTAAAAAGCTACGGTCCCAGCACGGATCCCTGCTGTACTCCATTGGTCACGGCCTGCCATTCCGAAATGGGGCAGTTTATCACTACCCTTTGTTTCCTATCAGCCAACCAATTTTCAATCCAATCTAGTACTTTGCCCCCAATACCATGCGCCCTAATTTTACTCACTGACCTCCTGTGTGGGACTTTATCAAAAGCTTTCTGAAAGTCCAGGTACACTACATCTACTGGATCTCCCTCGTCCATCTTCAGAGTTGCATCCTCTAAAAATTCAAGAAGATTAGTCAAGCATGATTTCCCCTTCATAAATCCATGCTGACTCTGTCCTATCCTGTTACTACTATCCAGATGTGCCGTAATTTCATACTTTATAATAGACTCCAGCATCTTTCCCACCACTGAGGTCAGACTAACCGGTCTATAATTTCCTGCTTTCTCTCTCCCACCTTTCTTAAAAAGTGGTATAACATTAGCCACCCTCCAATCCTCAGGAACAGACCCCGAATCTATCGAACTCTGGACAATAATCACCAACGCATCCACGATTTCCCGAGCCACCTCCTTCAGTACCCTGGGATGCAGACCATCAGGCCTCGGTGACTTATCAACCTTCAGACCTAACAGTCTGTCCAACACCAAATCCTGGCAAATATAAATTCCCTTAAGTTCAGGTCCTTCAACCACTGTTACCTCAGGGAGATTGCTTGTGTCTTCCCCAGTGAACACAGATCTGAAGTACCCATTTAATTCCTCTGCCATTTCTTTGTTCCTGGTAATATATTCCCCTGTTTCTGTCTTCAACGGCCCAATTTTAGTACTAACCATTTTTTTGCCTTGCACATACCTAAAAAAACTTTTACTATCCTCCTTTATATTATTGGCCACTTTACCTTCGTACCTCATTTTTCCTCTGCGTATTTCCTTCTTAGTAATCCTCTGTTGCTCTTTAAAACTTCCCAGTCCTCGGTTTTCCCACTTATCTTTGCTATGTTATACTTTTTCTCTTTTAACTTTATATGTTTCTAAACTTCCCTCATCAGCCACGGCCGCCCATGCCTCCTCCTGGGATCTTTCTTCCTTTTAGGAATGAACTGATCCTGCAACCTCTGCATTATACACAGAAATATCCGCCATTGTTCCTCCACTGTCATCCCTGTTAAGATATTGCACCATTGAACTTTGGCCAGCTCCTCCCTCATAGCTCCACAGTTCCCTTTATTCAACAGAAGTACTGTCACTTCCGACTGTACCCTCTCCCTCTCAAGTTGCAGATTGAAGCTTAATGTATTATAGTCACTACTTTCCAATGGCTCCTTCACTTCGAGGTCTCTGACCAATTCTGGTTCGTTACACAAAACCAGATCAGGAATTGCCTTCTCCCTGGTCGGCTCCAGCACCAGCTGCTCTAAGAATCCATCTCTGAGGCACTCCACAAAGTCTCTTTCTTGAGGTCCAATACCATCCCGATTCTCCCAGTCTACCTGCATGTTAAAATCTCCCATAACAACTGTAGTAACATCTTTACGACAGGCCAATTTCAGCTCCTGATTCAACTTACATCCGACATCCAGACGACTGTTTGGGGGCCTGTCGATGACTCCCAAGAGGGTCTTTTTACCCTTAGTATTTCGCAGCTCTATCCAGACTGACTCGAGGTCCCCCCGCGCAAGGGACTGAGTATCCTCCCTTACCAACAAGGCCACCCCACCCCCTCTGCCCGTCAGTCTGTCCTTACGATAGCACGTATAGCCTTGAAAATTAATTTCCCAGGCCCTGTCCACTTGAAGGCACGTCTCAGTTATCCCCACAGTATCATGAGCAACGGAGCCACGAGGAACAACGTGGAGCAGTCTGTCTGTGCAGCCTCTGCTCCACTTGTTCATCATGTTAGAGCATCAATTAGTAGACAGTGAGGACTGCCGATGTTGAAGATAACAGTAGAGCTTCGATTGCTGGAAAGGTACAGCAGGTCAGGCAGCATCCGAGAAGCAGGGAATCGACGTTTCGAGCATAAGCCATTCATTAGGAATCAGCATAAATAACTTCATTCCGCACCCGTTTAAGTGCATTGAGTTGGGAATGGCCTCCTATTGTTCCTGTATAAGTAACTCAAGGGACTGACTGGCTTCTTCCTCGTTCGATTGGACAAGGCCAAGGGCCTGACTGGGTTACCCCTGGTTCCTTTTTGACAGCTCGATGTATTGACAAGTGTGATGATGCTGCAGCTTTAAGAGGCTTTTTTGTCCTGGTTTCTTTTAAGAGAGAGATTCAATGATCGTTAACAAGCTGGCTAGTTAAGACCACTTGAGTAAGCAGCTAGCGAGGCCTTAGGTTTGTTTTAATGCAGCCTGAATGGGTGTGGCCAGCTCTCACAGATTCGGATCACTGGGTTTTGGTTTCTCAGTAATATCAAAAACTATTGGGGTCTCCACAGAGTTGGAAGCTTCAGGGAATGTCTCCTGGCTACTACTCTCTCTGAATTTTCTCTTGATGCTGTTTTCAATTCCTGAATTTTCCTTTTTGCCAAGGGCTGTGTTTATGAGAATTTCCTATGTTTGACTAGTTCATTAGTAATAGCTCCTCGATCTATTATTCTGTTAAGTTGTCCAATAGAATTACGTTATTCTAAATTCCTCTTTCTTTTGTTTTATTCATCTTTCGTGTTTAAGTAGATGGTATTTTGCTTCACACCGAGTAGTTTGACCAGTCACATTGCATCTGGAACAGACACTTTACATTTCCTTTAAAATAAGTAAACATTAGAATCTAGGCTACTGCCTTCCAACATTTTCGAGGGGCTCTGGGGTGGTCCATCACATTAGAGTCCTTCCCTTCCTGAGTAATCGTCTGGAGACACTGAATGGGCTGTCCCTGTTCTTCTCCAATAGTGTCATTGGGCTGAATGGCTTCCTCATATTCCTGTGAAACCAGCATTAGGCACTGAATGAACTCTTGTTTTACTGTGGCAATAGGCAGTGCTGTTACATGAATGTTACAGACACATTAACAGCACAAGTCTCAATGGAGTGTGGGTCTTGCTGCACATGGACACAGACCAGTTCAGGAGCTGAGGGGGTACAAAATGTTCTGAACATTGTGGAATCTTCAGTGACCATCCCCACTTCTGATCTTATGGTGGGGAGGGTGGGGGTGGGAGTGGGGGCGGGGAGACATTGATGAAGCAGCTGAGGATGTTTGTGAAGAGGAAGCTACCCTGAGGATCTCGCACAGAGCTGACCCAGGACTGAGATGATGAACATCTTCCTTTGTGCCATGTTTGATTCCAAACACTAGAGAGTACTCTGATTCGCATTAAGTCCAGTTTTGTTCAGCTCCTTCATGTCAACAAAAGTCAACCACTGCCTTGATATCAGGGCCAGTCATTTTTACCTAAACCCTTGTGTCAACCCCTTTTGTTCATAGCAATAGGCCATGATATAGGAGCAGCAAATGTTTTCTTCAAGCAGGTGGAATTGGATGTCAGGATTTCTCTTCTCAAGAGTGGTGGGAAGCTAGATGACTGAAAGTATTTGAAGTGGAGGTAGATGGATATTGATCTGTCAGAGAGGTGAGGGCTATGAGGAATTGGGCATTAAAGAGGACTTCAGACCGAGAGCAGATCAGCCACGATCTTATTGAAGGGAAAAGCAGGTTTGGGGAGTGAACGACCTGCCCCTGTTTCTGATGTTCTCACATTCTGTTATTGGAAACTTAGTGGGTGTTATTTTCACGAATGCTCTGTTATTGCATATTGCAGTCAGGGAGACCAGAGGATTTTGTGAGCCATCCTGGATGAGGTATGGGGGCTGTATTCACAGTGAATTTGGGTTTACAACATGACCAACAAATGAAATACAAGTTGCAGAGAGGGGAAGCTCTGTAAAGAGAGATGAGGGGCCTCTTTCATACCCAGCCTGGGTTTTCCAATTACATTTCCCAAATCACCTCAAACCGTGTGGGACCGTCTTGAAGGGCGGAATGGTCTCCTCTGTTTCTATGCACCAGTTTATAGCAGTAAATAGCCTCCAACTGCTCCTGTCTAGCAGTTTGAGTGGCTGAATGGAACACAGGAACATGGGACTGAGGAACAGGAGTTGGTCATTAGATAATTTGAGCCTTCTCCACCAGGCACTAAGATTGTGGCTGATCAGGTTGGGGTCTCAGCCCCACTTTCCTGTCTATGTCCCATTATGCATGGCTCACTTCTTTGTCAAATATTTAACTTATGCAGCTTTCAATCAATGTGAACATAGAGGCACGATAAACGTCCAGTGAAGAGAATTCCCACTTGAAAGGTCCTTTCAGAATTATTCGTCGTCCCTCTTAGAGAATCAAAGAGACATGCAGAATGGAAACAGACCCGTTAGTCCAATCTGTTCACTCCGATCAGATATCAAATCTGATCTAGTCCCATTTGCCAGCGGTTGGCCAATATCCCTCCTCTTTCAGATACTTTTTAAATGTGCGATTGTACCCGCCTTGACCACTTCCTCTGACAGCACTCCCTGTACACACATCACTCTCTGTGTGAAACATTTATCTTCAGGTCCCTTCGAAATCATTCGCCCTCCCGACTTCAGCCTATGCCCTCTTGTTCCGGACACCCATACCCTGGGGAACAGAGTGTGACTGTTCAGAATATCTATGCCCCTGATGGTTTTATAAACCTCTATAATGTCACCACTTCACCTCTGACACTCCAGGGGGAAACACCTCAACCTAATCAACCTCTCCCTAAAGCTCAAGCTTCCAGTCCTGGAACATCTGTGTGAAAGTCATTTCTGCAGAGTTGTATGCAGTATTCTTAAAGTGGCCTGATCAACATCCTGTACAGATAAAACATACCAACACAACTCCTATATTCAATGCTGTGACTGATTCAGGCAAATGTGCCAAATGTGTTCTGCACCACACTGTCTACCTGCGACTCCACTTTCAAGGAACAATGCACCTGCAGCCCTATGCCCCTTTGTTTCACAACACGCCCCAGGACCTGACCATGAAGTATATAATGTCTGCCCTGATTTTCCTTCCCAAAATACAAAACCTCGCATTTATCTAAATTAAACTTCATCTGTCACTCCTTGCCCCTTTGTCCCATCTAATTATGGTCTTGTTGTACTCTGATATAATCTACTACACTACCATTCTGGTGTCACCTGTAAACTCACTAACTATAGCCCCAATATTAACATCTAAATCCTTTACATAAATGATGAAATGCAGTGAATTCAGTGCTGATTCTTGCAGCACACTGTTGCTCACATCCTCAAGTCTGAAAAATATCCCTCTTCCTTCAAGCCAGTTGTGACTAGCTTCTTCTGTATCCCATGTACCGAAACTTACTAATCTGTCTACCAATCAGAATGAAATACGAGGTATGAAGAGAGGCTGAGTAGGTTAGGAACATTTTCACTAGAAAAAAATGAGATTGAGGGTGGACCTGATTGAGGTTTGCAAAGTCATGAAGGGTATGGAGATGGTGGATAGAGACAAGCTTTTTCCCAGGATGAAGGATTCAATAACGAGAGGTCACGCTTTCAAAGTGAGAGGTGGAAAGTTTAAGGGGGAATACGCGGAAAGTACTTCACACAGAGGGTGCTGGGCATTTGGAACGCGTTGCTAGCAGGGGTGGTAGAGGCAGGCACGGTAGATTCATGTAAGATGCGTCTGGACAGATGCATGAGTAGGTGGGGAGCAGAGGGATACAGATGATAAGGAAATGGGCGACAGATTTAGACAATACATTTGGATCGGCTCAGACTTGGAGGGCGAAGGGCCTGTTCCTGGGCTGTAAATATTCTTTGCTCTTTGTTCTTTAAATGAACACCTTGCTGAAGTCCATATAGACAATGTCTACCAAACTGTCTTCATCAATCTTCTTTGTCACCTCTTCAAAAAACTCAACCAAATTAATGAGACATGATTTCCCATGCAGAAAGCCACGTTGTCTACGCCGATCAGACCTCACCTTCCCAAATGTATGTAAATACTATCCCTCAGAATCCCCTCCAACAACTTACCCACCACTGACATCAGGCTCAGCGGCCTATAGTTCCCCGTTTTTTGGGTCACTGTTTCCTTTTCTAGTCCCATTCCTCCACTGCTCACAGCAAATGTAACCAGGCTTGTGATATGGCCGATGATATTGGTTCAAACTGGGTCAAAGTCAGCTTTAGGAACAAGTCAGGCTAGTTTATTTAATCAGCTGAAATAGCACGTTTATGATCCAGAGCAATGTTACTCAGACTATGATGGAAAGATGAATGGCAATCTGTTTGGGTATTGCAAATATATAATCAATATTTCCCTTTCTAAAAACACACACACACACACACACACACACACACACACACACACACACACACACACACACACACACACATACACACACACACACACACACACACACACACACACACACACACACACACACACACACACACACACACACACACACACACACACACACACACACACACTCTCTCTCTCTCTCTCTCTCTCTCTCTCTCTCTCTCTCTCTCTCTCTCTCTCTCTGCAATTTTCACTTGAAAGAACTTTGTCCAGATATTATTGTAACTCATGACCAAAGGAAAAATTGCGAGATTGTCCAAAATGTTATTCTGCTTCTGAAGATAGTGTACTCACACAGCTGCGAGCAATGTGATTTCATTCTGGAGCAGTTGGATTTGGCTGAATTCCCTTTGCATTAGGCAGTGAGGAGGTTCCAATGAATTCTGGTGAGGGATCGCCCAAAGGGTAACACAGCGGCTCATCGGTTTGCACCTCTGCCTCACAGCCTCAGGGACGTGGGTTCAATTCTAGCCTCGGGCGACTATCTGTGTGGAGTTTGCACATTCTCCGCTTGTCTGTGTGAGCTTCTAATGGGTGATCCAGTTTCCTCCCACAACTCAAACTGTGTAGGTTAGGTGGATTGGTTATGCTAAATTGTCCGTAGTATTCAGGGATTTCTAGGTTAGATGCAATGGTCAGGGGTAAATGTTGGGGAACGGATCTGGGAAGGTGACTCTTTGGAAGGTTGGTATGGACTTGTTGGGCCAAAGGGCCTGTTTCAACACTGCAGAGAATATATAAAAATAAGAAAGGTAACGATGACTGTAGAGGTTTTTTGTTTAGCTCCTGCACATTGCTGTGATGAGGAATAATGAAGGAGAGAAAGTGCAATAGGCCGTTTCTTCTCGGGCAGATGACATTTTGTCTCACTCTGAGCTGAATCACACAGTAATGTCATCCTCTCCCAAACTGGTCCTTGTACATTGTCCAAACTATGTCTCCATCACATTCCCTGCTCCATGTAGGTGCATCATTGCTGCTGTCATGCACAGAGCCATACACTAAGCAGAAAATGGTCTTGGTCAATTTGAAATATGTTTACATGTCCCTGCGTCATTAAAAAATAAATTGTTTAATTTATTCATAACACCTGTATCAAAATGAATGCAGTTTTTTAAAGAAATACAGAAATTGCTGGAAAAGCTCGGCAGGTCTGTCAGTACCCAGATGCCTTTTACATTCTGTAGTTGTACCAGCCTCCACCACTTCCTCTGGCAGCTCATTCCATGCACACACCACCCTCTGTGTGAAAAGGTGCCCTTTAGGCCTCATCAAAATCTTTCCCCTCTCACTTTCATCCAATGCCCTCTAGTTTTGGACGCTCCTAACCTGGGGAAAAACCCTGACTACTCACCCTATCCATGACCATTCTGATTTTATAAACCTTTGTTACTGCGAAATGTGACTTCAATCAACACGAATGGCTGTACTTTCAGTCATCCCGGGCCTAAATTCTGAAACGCAATACTGACACCTCTTCCTTCTCCATCAAGTCACAGTTCTAAATCCATTTTAAGCAGCTTGTTCACCTGTATCATGAGACACTTCTGTGGGATTTACACCTCGACCTTTGTGCCCAGAGGTAGGGACACTAGCACCTCTCGGCAATACCCATAAAGCTGTAACATTATTCTCCTGTGTGTTTGTTCATCAGCCTGTTCTGACATGCTGTGACATACCTCTGCAACAGGCAGGACTTGAATCCAGACCTTCTAGTCCAGAGCAAGGAACACGACCACATACATTCAGGAATTGGAATCAAATACAGAGCTCTGACTGAGAGGCAGCGACACTACCCACTACACTACCATGCCCAGATTTTGGGTTACATTTTAAGTGCCAGCGTTCAGCTCAGTGTGGATTTATTATAATCAGGTTACCATTACTGAACTACACAAAACACTTTATATTGTTATACAAATGCAAAATATTTGTCTCAACTGTAGAATGTTGAGTACACGTGCTGTGCCATCGAAATTAACTATGAACATCTTTAATCGCTATTATCTGTAGTCTGCAAAATTAGGGAAAGAAATCCTGCAGACACACTCTGCACATTGAAGAGTCTCGAATAGATATTTATTACTGAACACCAGAGACGGAGAAAGACCATAATTTCTGGCCCCAAAACACTGACCAGTATTCGTCAACTCTCATGTGTGACTGTTCTTTTCCTAAAACCATTAAACGATTACTGTCCAGCCTCTCCTCCCCACTGACTGTTTCTGCAACCTGTCCCTCATCTCCTTAACTGCACAAGGCAAACGAAGCTCAGGGTATTTGTGAAAATCAAGGCTGGAGTGCGCAGGTATCCTGGAGAGTGGGAGGGAATTTTAAAATTAAACGGGGAAGGTGAGGAGGTGGTAATAGCACTCACAGGGCTGAAGAGTGGCAGATGGAGTTTAGTTTGGATTAATACGAGGTATTGGGTTTGGTAAATCAAACAAGAGCAGGACCTATACAATTAAAAGTAGGGTCTTTGGAGTGTTGTAGAAAAGAGATCTAGGCCGTCAGGTATAATTCTTTAAAATTTGCAACTCATACAGTGTGGTTAAGAAGGAGTTTAACACACATGTCTTCATAGGTCAGACCTTTGAGTATCGGAATTGGGATGTCATGTTGTGGTTGTACAGAACATTGGTGAGATCTCTTCTGGAATACTGTGTCCAGTCCGGTCACCTTGCCCGCCCATTCCATAGGCAAACCACCCTCTGTGTGAAAAAGCTGCCCCTAATGTCTCTTTTAAATTTTCCCCATCTCACCTTAAAACTATGCCCTCTAGTTTTGGTCTCTCCTACCCTCATAAAATACCGTGACTCTTCACCTTGATATTACTGACCTTGATATTATGAAGCTGGAGAGGGTTGAGAACAGATTAACCTGGATGTTGCAGGGAAAGGAGAGATTGAGCTATTCGGAGAGACTGGGTAGTCTGGGACATTTTTCACTGGAGAGGATGATATTAAGGGGTAACTTTACAGAGGTTTATAAAATAATGAGGGGTACAGAGAAGCTGAAGGGCTAATGTCTTTTCCCTCGAGTTGGGGATTCAAAACTAAGGAATACTTTAAGGTGCAAGGAAAAATAATTACAGAAGTCACGAGAGGTAATTATTTTAGACAGAAGCTGGCTCGTGTGTGGAATGAACTTCCAGAGGAAGTGGTGAAAGCAGGGACAGTTACAATGTTTAAAGGACATTTAGATCAGTACATGGATAAGACATCAGTTTGGATGGTGCTGTGAGCAGCTGCCCTCTCCCTCTCTTAATGAATCCCTGTTGGTTTTCACCCTCTGCCAATGCCTGTGCAGTGGCGTGTGGAGTCCAGCAGAGGGTGTGGCATTGCATCACTTTAAGCACCACAGAGACTGCCAGACCTGCCCCACACATACACACACAGATACACACATGGGAATGGTTCGGGCACTGCGTGAAGCTCATCTGGTAACTTAAATGAAACGTAAAGAAATACTCAATTTACCTCGTAAACTTAAAATATGAGGGACAGAGAATTCCAAAGTTCCACTGATTAAATAAAAACATCAATTTATTTTTTAGCTCTAAAAGTGACATTTTACATTAACTATTCACAACTGTGGGACCCTCTTGCTCTTAACTGCTTATTACCTGATTCTAGCTCTACAGCAATATATTTTTTCTGGATCTGCTATTCTCTCATATCTCAGGTGCTTGTTAGCTCTCAGTCC